>NC_143192.1:9479642-9818571 GCF_051530095.1 Phoenix dactylifera
ATCCTAAAGGAAAGTCATACATTGATGTCAAAAATAAAGGGCACATTCCCCAATAATCATCATCATCATCTCATTCCACAATTTGGGTCAAATACTCATTCAACATGCACATCTCAAATTCTGAATCCTGTAAAGATTTTTGTCATGCTTTAATATCACACGCTAAACAAGAGTTCTTTGTTCCTGTTCATAGAGGTTTGAATCTCCTCTTTCTAAGAACCTAAAGAGGCCAATAGCGAAGGATCACCAAGCATACTTTCACAAGGCTCATATATTAACAAAAGCCGTTTATGAAAAATGTGATAGTTTAGCTCTTTACATCTCTCCTGCTCATAATGATCTATCAGATCTTCTTTGATAGTTTAGCTCTTTACATCTCTCCTGCTCATAATGATCTATCAGATCTTATTTGTAAACAAGAAGCAAAGATCAGAGCCAGGTAAATAGAATGTTAAAACAGTTGAACTCAGATATACCTCCAATACCAAATTTTAAAAATAAAAAACAAATCCAGAGAAGAATACACTTTGACAGAAAACCTCTCAGAAACTTGAAAATCTAGAACAGATTACCAAACGCAATGAGTGCATTTTGCACATCAAGATTACCAAACAAAATGTAAAATTCAAACCATTTCCAAAAAATTCTCAAATGCTGGTCAAAAATTCAGATCGCAAACAAACACAGTTGCCAGCTTTTTGGCTATCTCAGCGATAAAGATCAAAAGAAAAAACCCAGATCCGTTCATATTTTGACATTATAACTCCCACAAATCAAAAATATTGAGACATCGACACAATTCAAGAGAAATCTAAGAGAAATAACGCATCAGAGAAGCAGATCTCGAGAAGAAAAGACCCCTCACCGGCGCCACTCCCGCAGAGCAAACCCCTCCTCCCGCATGTCCTCCGGGTCCGGAAGGACCGGCCCGTCGGAGGCGAAGATCTCGCCGTTCTCATCCTCCTCGCCGTACGCCTTCCCGTTGGAGTCCGGCATCCCGAAGGGAGAGGGCGCCGCGGCGTAGCCCTGCGGAGGATCTCCGTGGAAGCCGTAGCCCTCGGGGGAGTTGGACATGCTGCCGCCGTGGGCGTTGTGTACGGGTACGTCGTCCTCGCCGGCTCCGCCGCCGAAGCCTCCGATGTCTCCGGGGAAGGCGGCCGGCGGTGGAGCGTCGTCGACGAAGGTGGAGGAGTAGTCGTAGCTCTGCGAGTCGTAGGCCACGTAGCCGCCGTCCTCGCCGTCGTTGCTGAAAGTATCGAACGCCGACATCTCGGTATCGGGATCGGTCTTCTCTCCTCCCTCTCTGAGATCTCTCGCGGCTTCGTTTCGACTTCCTTCTCCTCTCTTTGCTTTGTTTTGGGAAGGACGCGGTTGAATTGGCCGCAATAATTACTGTCTAAGTTTTCGACGAGGATGACGACACTGCCCTTGAACCAAAACTCGTTTCCCAAACTGGAACTCCCCCCTGCTATGGGAAACGAGTTCAAGGCATCGTACCAGCATTAATTTTTTTTTTCCATGTACACCCTACTTAAAATCCAAATTTACGTAAATAGCTCCTAAAAATTTATATTTATTTATGTACTTTTATAAAATACTATTTTTTATAACAATTCTTTTAACACAATTAATAAAAATCATATTTATTTTAATTAAAAATAAAATAAAATCTTAAATTACTTTTTTGTCCATTATCTCGATCGTAAATATTTCTTTTTGCATGTCTACCCATTAAAGATATTCTAGTTATTTTAATTTGAAAACTATTAATTTTTTAGCGACATTAGATGGCGTGGGTACATATGCAAAAATAAGGATATAAAAAAATAGAATAGCAAAAATAAGTATTTTATAAGGATATACATGTAAATATTATTTTAAAAAAATATTTATGTAGAATTTGATATTTAGAAGGATATTTATGTAAAAAAATTAAAAGAAAAAGGAAAAAAAAGAGAGACGCGTGGCTTGCTAATTTTGGATCAACGTGGGTGGCCGGGGTGAGGCCTTGGTCTTCTATTACCTTGCTCCCGCCTAAGGTGACATGTATGCTAAAAGTGGCATGTGTGCCAAAAACCTCTCTCTAGAATATTTGTAGATTTATTGGCTTTTTCTTCATGGTCAGCATCAAAAAATATGGTCCTGACCCAAATTAATCAAGTAAAATGTGCTATCTTGAGTATAACCTATTCAACCTAAAAAATCCAAGCAGTTATAGTTAAGCACTCTCCTCTAGTTTTCTATCATATACAACTAGAGGGTTGTTGTGTTATTTCTAAAGTATAATTTTTCATCTTTGTAAAACTTCCATTTCATAAAGCTTCTCAGCTTATCATAGTATGTATTATCAAAAGAAACTAAGTCTCTAAAATTTTTCATTGATTTCAAATTTTTGGATCAATTATACTAATCACACATGCTCACAAAAATTATGTCATCATCAAAAATTTATGATTTAAATATTTCAATATGTATGCGATAATCTAAATACCTTGACTGAAGATCCGAATGAATTTTGAGTTCAAACTTGATAAAATTTAGCCTTGGTTTTACCAGGTGGAGCCAAGCCTTGCTGGTGATGCTACCCATCAATTAGTTAAGTTGGTGTCTTTCTTATCTTTGCCCGCCGCTTGGCCATTTTAGTTGTTTGGTTGCTATCTCCTTTAGAGAATTTCTTGCTTACATCATTGTTGGAGGAAAAATGGACCACCCCACAAATACAATTAAAGCATCCAAATCAGAGACCGAGCCGAGCTCATACAGGCCGAGCCGAGCTCAGAAGGCCGAGCTCAGAGACCGAGCCGAGTCCCATGCAGGCCGAGCCGAGCTCAGAGACCGAGCCGAGGTCATACAGGCCGAGCCGAGCTCAGAAGGCCGAGCCGAGCTCAGAGACCGAGCCGAATCCCATGCAGGCCGAGTCGAGCTCAGAAGGCCGAGCCGAGCTCAGAGATCGAGCCGAGCTCATGCAGGCCGAGCTGAGCTCAAAAGGCCGAGCCGAGCTCATGCAGGCCAAGCAGAGCTCATGAAGGTCGAGCCGAGCTCAGAAGACCGAGCCGAGCTCATGCAGGCCGAGCCGAGCTCAGAAAGCTGAGCCGAGCCGAGCTCAGAAGACCGAGCTCATGCAGGCCAAGGCCAGAAGGCTGAGCTCATCGTCCACATGCTGCGGCCAAGTCCTGCAACAGTCCCACCGCACCATGCTTTGCTTGCCGGCCACGCCACGGCATATCAACCATGGACCATACCCTGCTACGACTGTCAACAATTAAATGCGCACGATCTCTACGGACCTCCAATCAGCCCAAAATCTCAGGCCTTCCACGACAATTCATTAATTCACACGATCACGCGCAATCATGATGGTAACCCATTAATTCGTTCCGTCATATCACAGGTACACCTGTTGATGACCCAAAGATTGATTCATAGATTGATTTTGATGATCACAAAACCTTGAAGTATAGATACTAATGTTTATGTTGCAAGGAGAAAGATATTTATTTTGCAAGGAACATAGCAAGTTGGAAGAACACAAGAAGGCCTCCAAAGCTCTCAAGTTGGAAGAAAGCTACAATTTATTGGCCCAAGCTTAAAGTTCAAAGGATTCAATTTGGAAGAGTAAAATCAAAGGAAAAATTCAAAAGAATAGTCTTCGAGTCGACTCCTGAGGATTTCGAGTCGACTCCAATGTTTACCGAGTCGACTCCGGAGAAGTTTGAGTCGACTCCTAGGAGTCACAGGCAGAAAAGTCAGAGAGCAGTTTTTCGGGTCTGAGATTCGAGTCGACTCCAGTGGAACGCGAGTCGACTCCGATGGTTGGTAGGTCGACTCCAAAGAAAGCAAGAGTCGACTCTCAGCGGAACACAAAGAAAAAGTCAGAGAGCATTTTTGGGACTCTGAGATTCGAGTCGACTCCCGCATTGCACGAGTCGACTCCGAGACTCCGCGACCATCAACAGACAGAAAACCAAGTTATTGCCTCTGAGATTCGAGTCGACTCCCAGACAGTTCGAGTCGACTCCAAGACTGGACGAGCCAAAAGACAGAGGATCGGGAGTTCGGGCTCTGAGATTCGAGTCGACTCCCAGGACAGTCGAGTCGACTCGAGAGGACAAAATTCAAAATTGGATCCACGGACTTCAGTGGATGAGCCGACTCTGAAATTGCCAAGTCAGCTCCAGAAGTTGGCGAGTCGACTCCAGGTTAAGACGAGTCGACTCCCAGTCGAGGCAAGCACATTAATTCAAATTTGGAACAGTGGCCGAGTCGTCTCCGGTAAAACACGAGCCGACTCCTGCAACAGGCGAGCCGACTCCTGATCGCGCGAGTCGACTCCGATCCCAACGGTAACATTGTCAGGAAATGCAGATTGTGTCCAACGGCTCTTTTTCTTGTCTCTAACGGCTATATTCTTGTTTCCACGCCATCTAAAGCTATAAAAACAAGAAGAGAGCTAGGGGAGAACTCATGGAAGTGGGAGAAAATATTTAGAGAAGAGATTCCAAGGGAAATCTCCCATAAGCACAATAAGGGCCATTCAAAGTGAAATAGAGAGAAGAAGAGCTTCCAAGTGTATCCCAAAGCTTCCTCTCCATCCGTGTGCTGCCGCGGTGATCCTCTACTTCGTGCCAAATCAGAAGAGGGTCAAGTAAAGAAGAAGTCGAGCTCCTCCATCTTCAAAATTCGTTTGAGGGCTTCTCTTTACTCTATTTGTTTATATTGTCATATTTGCTTGTTTAAGAAGCTTTGTTTTGTTTTATACTTTGTTTTAATATCTTGTAACTTGATTCAATCAAGGGATTGAATCAAGGGGTTAAGGTTTGTTGGTGAGCCAAAGAAAAACCAATGGTGTTAAGGTTTGTTGGTGAGCCAAAGAAAAACCAACGGTGTTAAGGTTTGTTGGTGAGCCAAAGAAAAACCAACGGTGTTAAGGTTTGTTGGTGAGCCAAAGGGAAAACCAACGGTGATAGGTTTGTTGGTGAGCCGAGGGTAAAACCAACGTGTAAGGGTTTGATTGTGATCCCGGAAAAACAATCGGGGAGGTTCTAGTCGGTGAGCCTGGGAAAACCGACCGAGTTCGTTGTGCGCTCGTAAAACAACAAGTTGGGTTGTGAGCTTGTAAAACAACCGGCTGTAATCTGTAGGATTATAGTGAAATTCCCAAGAAGTCTTGGGAAGTGGATGTAGGTGCTGGGGTGCACCGAACCACTATATGTTTGTTGTGTTTGTAATGCTTCTGCTTATTGTCTAACTAACACACTCACTTACTTAGATAAACTGCTTGCTTAACTCTTATCTGGACATCCTTTAGTTGCAAGCATATTTAATCAAGTCACATTCTATACATCAAACTGTTGCTAAGTTTAACATTCACTGCGCATATATACAACTTAGCATAATTAATCAAAAAGTACTAGAAGTAGTTTAAAAGTTTTAAAAGACCCAATTCACCCCCCCTCTTGGGTTGTATCTACTGGGCAACAAGTGGTATCAGAGCAGGTGCTCAAGATTAATTATTGATCTCACGATCAAGAGCCAAAGATCATAACAACTCAAATAGATAGTTTTCTAGGAGAGGGACAGTTAATTAATAGGCCTCCACTGTTTAATGGCATAGACTACACATATTGGAAAACACGCATGCGCATTTTTATTCAATCACAAAACTATTATTTATAGAAAATCATAATAAATGACCTTCATACACTCTCTAAAACTATTAATGAAAAGGACTTAGCACAATTGAATGCTAATGCTATGAACATATTATATTGTGCTATTCATGAAACGAAGTTTAATGAAATTTCTGCATGCTTATCTGCTAAGGAGATCTGGGATACTTTGGAAACTATTTATGATAAATCTCAGATTAGCTCACATGTGCTTCAATTGCGTACTAACAATGAGATTGCAGAATCCTCCACAGTAGCCGAGTCGACTCCCAGTTTGTCCGAGTCGACTCCTAGAGAAGAACAGTCTGAAAGGCAGAGACACAGTCTTGAAGACCCTGTGAACGAGTCGACTCCAAGTAGTTCCGAGTCGACTCCCAAGCTAGCCGAGTCGACTCCAATAAGGTCCGAGTCGACTCCGAGGCAAATCAGCTTCCTAAAGACAAGGAAAAAGAGGAAGCAAGAAGAAAGGAAGAAAGAGATAAAAAGGAAGAAAGCCTTGACCAAGAAAGAGTCAAGCCGAAGAATAAAGGTTAGGAGCAACAATGATGATATTAGCTCCAAGAAACTACAAGAGGTAACTGACTTGTGCTTTATGGCACAAGAAGACAAGGTAAAAACTAAATCTACTCTTACATCAAATAATTTTCAAGAAGAATTCTCTTATGATGAATTATTAAATGCTTTTCATGAGTTGTATAGTGAATGTAGAAAATTAACTATAAAGAATAAAAATCTTAAGAAACTAAATTCTGAAAATGAAAGCTTAAGGTCATTTTCAGAAGAATTGATTCAGAAAAATCATAGCTTAATTAAAGAAAATCAAAACTTAAGTAAAGAAATTAATCAATTAAAATCTCTTATTAACAAATTCACCGTAAGTTCAGAACGATTAAAAATGATGTTTGAAAGCCAATATGTTGCTTATGATAAATCAAAACTTGGCTTAACTCCTTTACTTAACAATAAATCTCTAGAGAAAAAGGTTATCAATTCACCAAGCAAATCATTAAATAAGATAACGTATTACAAAAAGGAAAAGAATGGGCATAACAACTTTACCTATCGTTCTAACATAATTAAATCAAATGGTAAAGTTATTACTATCAAACAGATTTGGATTCCAAAAGGAACCATATGGCCTAACTCTCAAGGACCCAAGCAAGCTTGGGTACCCAAAATGAAAATATGAGGATGTAGACTTAGATGTGCCAAGATACCCATAAAACAAATAGATTCATACAAATGGGTGTTCTAGACACATTGAAACTTAAAATATACTTATGAAAAGTAATCTTAAATAATAATTATAATGAAATCAGTAATCCTTGCATCTCATCATTATTTTTGCTTTAGTGTTTAATTAAAACATAACTTGCACGTATTAATCATTTTTGTGATATAAGTGATATTTTTTTTTGGTATATTCAAATCACTTCATTTTATAGTATGCTCCACTCACTATTGGATAAGTTGCTAAATGATTAATCAATTTATTAAGAATAACTCTATGAATTCTCTATATGCTTGATTGAGAGTTTTTATCCATGGCATTATTGTTTATTGATCATAGATATGATAATGTGTACTTGGTATGCTTATGAATATATGCACTATGAATACCAAGATTAAAGAAACCATCCTTGGCACATAGAATCAACTCATGCTAGTATGTACTTAATCTCAAAAGACCTTGCCATAGGCTTACTTAGATTATCTACTTAAAGGTCAAAGTTTTGCTATGCATGCTAACTAAGGAAACAAACAAAAATCATCTCTAAATCTAAAGATGTTGTTTCCATCTCTAAGTTTTCAAAAGCTTACATTGGATTTGCTCTTGGAAAATAAAACTGAAGTATTTTTCTGTATTTACTAAATCTTGTAAAAGCGTTTCAAATGAAAAAGGTTTCCAAACTGTGAAGATCATGGCACAGTATTGAAAACCAAAATCCTGATTAAGGTTATACAGAAAATAATATTAAATTCAATTATTTCAGCTCCAAGGACATCATAAGTAAGATAGGGTTAATAGAATTCTTGAAGAAATGAAAAAGGCAATGTTGTATGATAGTCATCTACTTAAATGATTTTTAAAAGCTATCATCTTGTCATACATATGACTTCTATTAGATCTATCTTTGATGAAAACTTCTTTTGATCTTCTGAAAAATAGAAAACGAACTATGGCATATCTCTCATATTTTTCAGTCGTACATGTTATGCTTGATATGTTCTCTTGAAAAATAATGCCAAATCTAATAAAGATATTTCTATCCTTAGATATCATTCATCAAGCAATGCATATAGAATATTCAATGAAAAGATTCTAGTTAAAGAAATATCAATTCAGTTTATTCTTTATGAGACTAATGATTCATTATCAAGATACTAAAATCAAATTATATACGAATATGTTTAATCTTTTACATATGACAATCTGAAAACTTGTTAATAATTAGAACCAAATTGAGTTTTCAGAAATGCACTTAATGAAGAAAAATTGGTGACTACTAAAAGATTCAATCAAGAAAAGATGAATTAGATCTTGATGAAATTCTTGCATGATTAGAAGTAAAGATCACCATTATCATTTGCTTGCTTTATGAGCTTTATATTCTGTCAAATGAATATGTAGAATACACTCTTTTGTGGTTATTTCATTAAAAAGGGATCTATGTAAAATAACCACTTTATTTGAAAACACTCATTACAAATATGATAAAGCAATTTGTGATTTGGAACAAGCATCAAAAGCATGATAGAATAATTATTTAATAGACCAGACTGTGTGATCATTATGTGCCCTTGTGCAAGACTTCAATCTAACTCTAATGAATCATAATTTATTGATAACAAATGAATCATAATCTGAATTTTGATAGAAACAATTGGTTAAGGCAATTTGATCAAAACTTAGCTAGCATGCCTTATTGATAATTATCTTAAGCAAATAGAATCTAAGCTAAATTGATGTTGAAAATAAGAAATTAATTTGACCTTGATGAATCTTCCTATTGCTTCACATGCTTGTCCTTGAACAGTCTTGGTTAATGAAACTATCTCTTTAGTTCAAGTGACATATGTTTGCTTATATTTAGGCAATCTCTTGAGTAAAGTGACTCAACATTCAATGATTATCATATCTTATATTGAGTCATCTAGTTAAAAAATATGTTGGATGAATGTTTTGTATCTTGAAGAAACTAATGACTTTCTTTCAAGAAAGAAAAGGAGTTTGTTAATGCAGGATCCTTGAGCAAGAAAATGAGAGATCTCAACTTGAAGGATATCTCCATGTAAGATACAATAAACATTCACATGCAAACAAGAGAGAGGACCTTCTTCAGCCAAAAGTTCATACATAAGAAATCTAGTAGGTATTTGACTGAAGAATGCAGAATGAATTGGTAATTCTAGATACTTCTCTCGTAAATTAATTAAGCAAAGTCAATAACTTAAATCTTATTATGGCATGATTAAGGTCTTTAATTATTAATTTTTGATATCATGTCTATATGTGTATTGACTGACTTACACTTTTAGAAATTATTTCATGGTTTGCCCAAACTAAAATATATCTTTGCCTATGTCATAACCATGAAATACACAAGTATATGCTTAAAATTTTGATGTAAAATAACTTGTGAGAAGTTATGAATCCTTGAGCATAATGAAAATGTTGTTTGCATGATATACGTATATATGATACATAAGATTAATTCTTTATTCTGCTCTTTCATGTAAATTACTTGAGAATAACAAAAAGAGAGAGAGATAAAGAAAAGAAAATGGGTATTATTCAAGAGAAGTAAAATCTAAGTAAAGGCAAATACTTCATCTTAAGGAAAAGCAAAACAAGCATAATATATTTGACTTGTGAAAGGGATAAAATCCGTAATGAATTACACTAAATAGAGGGAGAGTTTAAAGTAAATAGTTTAACCTTTCTATATTGCTCATCATAGGGATGGTGCCAATGGGGAGGCTAGTGGTAGTACCCGGCACTATTTGACCCAACTATTCGGTGTAGGGCATATTAGGGACGGCACAAGAGGGAGGCTAGTGGTAGTACCTCGTGCCCCTTCCCAACTCCACCGGATAGGGAGCAAATAGAGTATAGAGCATAAGAAAGTTATAAATAAAAAACAAAGTAAATGAAAATATATAAGAAGAATCAATTCAAATTTTTGGTCACTTAGAAACACACCTTAAGGATGAAATCAGTGCAAGATTATAATTAAATAGGGGGAGTTTATTTGAAAAGAATTGATTTTGATCCTTGACATTCTTGTTCTTAGTATTTTAATGCATGACTTAACACATGGTATATTTTGCATATGGTATGATGTCTTGATTTATGGGTTCTCAATATTTTGTAATGTTTCATACTTGGACAATTTGATTGAATGTTTGAATTGCTACATAACATCTTTTGTTTAGTTTTATTGAAAAGAAATTTCAGATTTGTCATTCACAATCATTGTTAAAATCTGAAAGCTAAATAAAATTGTAGAAAGGAGAAGAGAAGAACATCTCTATTTAGGAAAAATAAATTGATATTGATCTATCTTTCTACTTGCCTAACTTTGATACATAATATCCTAATACTTGTTAAAATATTCTTTATTTTGTATCGAAACTCAACATTTAATATAAAGATTCTGAATATGCTCTTATATGATTGAAATATGTATTTTCAATCGTAATGATTTAAGATGAGCTATAATGTGGAAGATACATATCTCAAATTATGATTTTGAAAGCCTCAATTGAAAATCCTATGTAATTCAGAATCTGATTTTGTATACAAGTTTAAACTCAATATGATTTCTAAATAAAATCTTAATATAAGAAAAATAGAATTAAAATTTTGATGCCTTGGTTGATTGCTCCGATACGCATCCGAAACATATCATTTCTTATCTTTAAAGTGTACTAATATTGGTCCAAATGATGTGTCTTTCGATGATTTTGATTGCAAACAAAAATTTCTAAATATATGATCTTATCTTGATATTAAAAAGATTTATTGTGTTTCATATATACATTGGTGAAAAACTATGATTAAGAAATTGAGTTCTATAAATATATATACCTCAATGATCATCTATATATTTTTCTCTCCTACATTCTTAAAGACTTCCATCAGAATATATATATAGAGTGAATGATCTTAAAGCTAGAAATATTTCAGCTCACTCAAATGATTCTTAAAAGAAAGAAAATGTAAATATTTTTGAAAGAAACTGAGCTACAAATGAATCATTTTCTGATTAATATTTCTATACATTTTCTCTAAGATTAGGAGAAAGCATAACTTGTGCTTAAAAGATTAAAAAGGGTGATTGCTATAAATTTTGAATAATTCTTGATCACTCTACATTCTCGATATCATAGAATTTCAGTTTTATTCACGCTTGTCATTAAAATCTGAAATTCAACAAAAGAAAAGAATGATTGAAGAGGAATGCATCTTTTGAGGGGGAGCTTTAGATATCTTATCCTAAAGTTACTTTAATTTGATGCATACCTTGATTTTTATGGATTGATTTTGATGAACATCCTTATATTGCAATACATGCTTTAATTATAAGTTTATACCTTAAGATGAGTTCTATAAAGGTTGTCCTATCTCAAACCTTGAGTCTTATGAAAATAAGATGAAACTTATAGAAAACATATTTTTGAGATTGACAATTTTATTGAACATTATCTTAGGATTCTAAACTCTTAAATGGAATGATCAATTGAGGGGGAGAAAGAAAATTTCAGAAGGAGAGGTCTTATGAAACTTAATTACATGAATCTATAGGAGAGGGAAAGAATACTAAATGAAAAGTGATCCTAATACTCTCCAATATGTATCATCTGAAATTTAAATCTGAAAATCTTTATGATACACCTTGAGGCGTGTTATTTGGTTAATCTATCTTATGCATCACTCATGAACCAAATTACAAATCTTAAGAGCCTCTAATTTAATAAAACAGGGGGAGAACAATGTATTAAATTTTCTTGAGTATCTCTTAGAAAATCTATTTTAAACCTCACTAATGAGTTTTAATTGGCTTGCTCTTTAGAACTTCTATTTTGTGCCAATTCATTATTTTATGTATCAAATTGTGCTTATTTTCTAAAGGAATAAAAGAAAGTCTTTAAAAGAGCTCAAAGATGTATCAAAAATTGCATAAACTCATATTTTGGTATTTGTGCCCTAATGCTCTTATTATCATAAAAGAACTTTGAAGTCATTAAGAATTAATGATCCAACATGATGATATGTTTTTCCAAATATATAAGTTTTGATCTTTTACTCTGAAAATTAATTAAATTGCTCTCATGTTGATAAAATACTTAATAGATTGGGCAAAAGGTCTTAAATGAACAAGCTTTCATACTTAGTGAAGAGAGGTTAGATTTCCACTCATATTTTTCCTTGAATATCATTAGTGTGGTACTTCTTGAATTAACTTAAGGAAGATTCCACCTACACTTGATTAGAAAACTATCTGTGGGATCAAATTAAAAAACCTCTTGAATTCACACTCGATGTGTTCTGCTCTGATCTTTGTACTTAATGTTTCACTATCTTTTTGATGATGTCAAAAAGGGGGAGAAATATCTAAGTATATGCTATATACCCAGAATGCTTTATTACTTTGAATTGAATACAAATCAGCTTAAAATTTAAATATGTTGATTGTGTTAAGCTGATTAAATCTAAAGCATTATCATGAAGTATGTTTTTAAATATATATGTTTTCTACTTCATGCAACTTAGCTATGTATTACTTCTAGAAATCAATATCTTTTATATTGCATATACTCCAAGTTTTGTCATCATCAAAAAGGGGGAGATTGATGACCCAAAGATTGATTCATAGATTGATTTTGATGATCACAAAACCTTGAAGTATAGATACTAATGTTTATGTTGCAAGGAGAAAGATATTTATTTTGCAAGGAACATAGCAAGTTGGAAGAATACAAGAAGGCCTCCAAAGCTCTCAAGTTGGAAAAAAGCTACAATTTATTGGCCCAAGCTTAAAGTTCAAAGGATTCAATTTGGAAGAGTAAAATCAAAGAAAAAATTCAAAAGAATAGTCTTCGAGTCGACTCCTGAGGATTTCGAGTCGACTCCAATGTTTACCGAGTCGACTCCGGAGAAGTTTGAGTCGACTCCTAGGAGTCACAGGCAGAAAAGTCAGAGAGCAGTTTTTCGGGTCTGAGATTCGAGTCGACTCCAGTGGAACGCGAGTCGACTCCGATGGTTGGTAGGTCGACTCCAAAGAAAGCAAGAGTTGACTCTCAGCGGAACACAAAGAAAAAGTCAGAGAGCATTTTTGGGACTCTGAGATTCGAGTCGACTCCCGCATTGCACGAGTCGACTCCGAGACTCCGCGACCATCAACAGACAGAAAACCAAGTTATTGCCTCTGAGATTCGAGTCGACTCCCAGACAGTTCGAGTCGACTCCAAGACTGGACGAGCCAAAAGACAGAGGATCGGGAGTTCGGGCTCTGAGATTCAAGTCGACTCCTAGGACAGTCGAGTCGACTCGAGAGGACAAAATTCAAAATTGGATCCACGGACTTCAGTGGATGAGCCGACTCTGAAATTGCCAAGTCAGCTCCAGAAGTTGGCGAGTCGACTCCAGGTTAAGACGAGTCGACTCCCAGTCGAGGCAAGCACATTAATTCAAATTTGGAACAGTGGCCGAGTCGTCTCCGGTAAAACACGAGCCGACTCCTGCAACAGGCGAGCCGACTCCTGATCGCGCGAGTCGACTCCGATCCCAACGGTAACATTGTCAGGAAATGCAGACTGTGTCCAACGGCTCTTTTTCTTGTCTCTAACGGCTATATTCTTGTTTCCACGCCATCTAAAGCTATAAAAACAAGAAGAGAGCTAGGGGAGAACTCATGAAAGTGGGAGAAAACATTTAGGGAAGAGATTCCAAGGGAAATCTCCCATAAGCACAATAAGGGCCATTCAAAGTGAAATAGAGAGAAGAAGAGCTTCCAAGTGTATCCCAAAGCTTCCTCTCCATCCGTGTGCTGCCGCGGTGATCCTCTACTTCGTGCCAAATCAGAAGAGGGTCAAGTAAAGAAGAAGTCGAGCTCCTCCATCTTCAAAATTCGTTTGAGGGCTTCT
This sequence comes from Phoenix dactylifera, assembly GCF_051530095.1. Taxonomy (NCBI): domain Eukaryota; kingdom Viridiplantae; phylum Streptophyta; class Magnoliopsida; order Arecales; family Arecaceae; genus Phoenix; species Phoenix dactylifera. Next base: position 9,493,463 of record NC_143192.1, read on the forward strand.
CTTTACTCTATTTGTTTATATTGTCATATTTGCTTGTTTAAGAAGCTTTGTTTTGTTTTATACTTTGTTTTAATATCTTGTAACTTGATTCAATCAAGGGATTGAATCAAGGGGTTAAGGTTTGTTGGTGAGCCAAAGAAAAACCAACGGTGTTAAGGTTTGTTGGTGAGCCAAAGAAAAACCAACGATGTTAAGGTTTGTTGGTGAGCCAAATAAAAACCAACGGTGTTAAGGTTTGTTGGTGAGCCAAAGGGAAAACCAACGGTGATAGGTTTGTTGGTGAGCCGAGGGTAAAACCAACGTGTAAGGGTTTGATTGTGATCCCGGAAAAACAATCGGGGAGGTTCTAGTCGGTGAGCCTGGGAAAACCGACCGAGTTCGTTGTGCGCTCGTAAAACAACAAGTTGGGTTGTGAGCTTGTAAAACAACCGGCTGTAATCTGTAGGATTATAGTGAAATTCCCAAGAAGTCTTGGAGAGTGGATGTAGGTGCTGGGGTGCACCGAACCACTATATGTTTGTTGTGTTTGTAATGCTTCTGCTTATTGTCTAACTAACACACTCACTTACTTAGATAAACTGCTTGCTTAACTCTTATCTGGACATCCTTTAGTTGCAAGCATATTTAATCAAGTCACATTCTATACATCAAACTGTTGCTAAGTTTAACATTCACTGCGCATATATACAACTTAGCATAATTAATCAAAAAGTACTAGAAGTAGTTTAAAAGTTTTAAAAGACCCAATTCACCCCCCCTCTTGGGTTGTATCTACTGGGCAACACCTGTATCCATCTATAAAAGAAAAACCCCCCCTCCTTAGAGAGGGGACTCTGAAACCCAGAAAACATATCTCCTCCCTCCTTCTACACATTAGCCCCCTCTGACTTAAGCATCGGAGGGCCGGCGCCGGAAACCCCGGCCACCGGCCTTTTTGCAGGTCCCCCGGAGGACACAGCCCGCCAATGTACCGCCACCCGCCATTCCCGCACCGGAGCTCCTCCTTCTCAGCCGACGGCCGCCCCCGGGTCCAATTTCCAGCAACAGTTAGTGCTAGAGGAAGGGCCCGAGTCGCGGCCATGAAGCTAAGGAGTAAGGGAGCCTCTAACGCCTTCCGGCATCGCGTACCAAGTCCTGGACACTCAATCCAGAACCCATCACCAAGGCCTCCGATGGATCCAGTCCCCCAAGTTCAACTAGAGCAGTTCAACCTGCTTGTTCAACAAGTCCAAGCACTCACTACGGCCGTTCAAGGCCTACAGCAAGTAGAAGACCAACCTCTACTCTCTCCTCACGAGCATGAGTCCTCAGGATGCCGCTTGCGGCGTCATTTCTCTGTAGAGCGTCGCCACCACCGAAGCTCCCACCGAGCTCGACCTCCAAGCCGGGAGGGCTTGTCCTGCATCCATTATTCTGAGAGCTCGCACCGAAGCCTAACGCCTCGAGTACGGGAGCACCCATCTGAGGTGGGGTCTGTCCCATGCCAAGCTGCAACAGGAGCCCCACCCGAGCTCGGCAGAAAAGTCGAGGACTTGGAGCGGCAGATACAGATGCTTCGAGACCGAGGCCCGAAGCGAGACGCCGACCTTGACTTTACAACAGAGTCTCCATTCCCTCAATGGATCATGGATGAGGCAATCCCCCAGAGGTTCAAGATGGCATAGATTGAGCCATATGATGGCTCATCCGATCCTCTGGATCATTTGGAGAGCTACAAGATCCTCATGACACTCCAAGGAGCTACAAACGTTCTACTCTGCAAAGCCTTCCCATCGACTCTCCGTAAGGCAGCTCGTCTTTGGTTCTCCGGACTAAAACCCAGCTCGATTCTCTCCTTTGAACAGTTGGGCAGGCAGATCGCCACCCATTTTGCCGCTAGCCGGCATCAGCACCGGACCTCAGACTCCCTCTTCGCCATCAAGCAGAAGGAGGGAGAATCATTAAAAGACTACATCAGTCACTTTACCTCGGCCACATGGGAGGTCCGCGATCTTGACCAGTCAATCGCCATGTCGGCATTGAAGACTGGAGCTCAGTCCTACACATTTCTCTTCTCCATCGAGAAGAGCTTCCCCACCGACTTTTTTGAAATGTTGGCCCGAGCTCGCAAGTACGCCAAGGCTGAGGAAGCCATGCCCTCTCGGCGGGAGGCAGCCGAACAACCTGCCAAGATGCAGAAGAAGCACCAGGAGGAGCACTCCCAACCAAGTAGTAGATTCTCCTGGCATGAGAAAGAGCCTCCTTGGCCCAAGAGCCTAGCTCGCCCGGGGTCTCCCCTCCAAAAATTTCAGACATACACTCCCCTCACATCCACCCGAGCAGAGATCCTCATGGAGATTGAGGGTCAGGGCTACCTCCGACCTTCATTGAGAATGCGACCGACAGAGTCGCAGAAGCACTCAAAAAAGTACTGCCGCTTCCACCGAGATCGCGGCCATGATACGGAGGATTGCTACGAGCTCCGTGATGAGATCGAGGCACTTATCCGCCGAGGTCGGTTGAGTTGTTTTGTCCGTGATCATGCCTACAGGAGAGAGCCCGAGGAACAAAACCCAGTGCCGCGTGAGGAGCGGAACGACAACTGACCTCTCGCGGGCATCAACAATATCATCAGAGGGCGGGTGAGTAGAGGCGTCTGAAGCATTGAGCTCGGAAGAAGGAGCTTCCTCAAAGCATCCGTGCACTACGAAAGTCATCTCCTTTTCTGATGAAGACCAAAAGAGTGTTGAGCCCTCTTTATGACGACACTGTCGCTATTTCCTTCATCATTGCAAGGCTTTAAAAAGGATTTTAGTACATAATGAAAGCTCGGCTGATGCCTTATTTTGTATGCCTTCCAAAGGATGAGCGCTCCTCTGGCTAGATTCACAGGAGATTCCACCCCAAGAAAGTACTATGAAGTTAAATCCTCTCATGGTCCAGAAGACCAAGCTCATGAAGGCCGAGCTCATGAGGCCGAGCTCATGCAGGCCGAGCTTAGAAGGCCGAGGCCCAGAATGCCGAGCTCAGAAGGCCAAGCTTAGAAGGCTGCCGAGCACAGAAGGCCGCCGAGCACAGAAGGCCGAGCATAAAAGGCTGCCGAGCACAGAAGGCCGAGCTCAGAAGGCTGCCGAGCTCAGAAATCCGAGCTCAGAAGCTCGAGCGCAGAACACCTCCCCCAGAAAATCGAGCCAAAGAAAGCTGGTGCTAAGCCAAGTCTTGAGGGACTTCGAAGTTCGGGAGCCATCAAAATGTCTCCAAAAGGTACATGACACCACTTTGGTTTTAAATAATTTTAATATTTTACCTATCTCCAGGTCGGAGAAAGCAAAAGATGACCTACGGGTATCTCTATCTCCAACGTCACCCCGCTCCGAATAAATGCGCACGATCGCCAACGGACGAAGTTTGTCTCCCCTGTATGTGTCTCCAATGATGCCTCGACTAAGCTCGGGACGCCAATTCGACGCCATTCGACGCCCTTCGACGCCCTTCGACGTCCTTCGACGACATTCGACGCCATTCGACGCCCTTCGATGACATTCGACGCCATTTGACGCAACTTCGACGCCATTTCGACGCCATTCGACGCCATTCGACGCCATTCCGACGACATTCGACGCCACTTCGACGACATTTGACGAATTTCGATGACTTTCAACGTCATTCGACGCCTCCTACGACAACACACCTCGATCTGAGTGGGGGCACCCTGCTGAGTCGACCACAAGCCAAAGAAGGCCACTGAAGTCGACCTCGGAGCAGAGTCGTTTATCTCGGCTTGGACAGCTCGGCTTAAGGCAGTTAGCTCCGACTGCACGAGAGGTACACCTTACTTAGCACATACATCTCCATAGATATTTGCCTATATTACAGGACAATCGACGACTGTACTACTTCCTTCGCTCAAGCCAAAAAGCAGCTCGAACTCGGAAGTCGGGGGTAGTGTTGGGAGAAAAATGGACCACCCCACAAATACAATTAAAGCACCCAAATCAGAGACCGAGCCGAGCTCAGAAGGCCGAGCCGAGCTCAGAGACCGAGCCGAGTCCCATGCAGGTCGAGCCGAGCTCAGAGACCGAGCCGAGTTCAGAAGGCCGAGCCGAGCTCAGAGACCGAGCCGAGTCCCATGCAGGCCGAGCCGAGCTCAGAAGGCCGAGCCGAGCTCAGAGACCGAGCGGAGCTCATGCAGGCCGAGCCGAGCTCCGAAATTGAGCCGAGCTCAGAAGGCCGAGCCGAGCTCATGCAGGCCGAGCCGAGCTCCGAAACCGAGCCGAGCTCATGCAGGCCGAGCCGAGCTCAGAAGACCGAGCCGAGCTCATGCAGGCCGAGCCGAGCTCAGAAGATCGAGCTCATGCAGGCCAAGGCCAGAAGGCCGAGCTCGTCGTCCACATGCTGCGGCCAAGCCCTGCAGCAATCCCACCGCACCATGCTTTGCTTGCCGGCCACGCCACGGCATATCAACCAGGGACCATACCCTGCTACGACTGTTAACAATTAAATGCGCACGATCTCCACGGACCTCCAGTCAGCCCAAAATCTCAGGCCTTCCACGACAACTCATTAATTCACACGATCACGCGCAATCATGATGGTAACCCATTAATTCGTCCCGTCATATCACAGGTACACCTGTATCCATCTATAAAAGAAAAACCCCCCCTCCTTAGAGGGGGGACTCTGAAACCCAGAAAACATATCTCCTCCCTCCTTCTACACATTAGCCCCCTCTGACTTAAGCATCGGAGGGCCGGCGCCGGAAACCCCGGCCATCGACTTTTTTGCAGGTCCCCCGGAGGACACAACCCGCCGATGTACGACCACCCGCCATTCCCGCACCGGAGCTCCTCCTTCTCAGCCGACGGCTGCCCTCGGGTCCAATTTCCAGCAACAATCATCATCATCATCATGCTTCTGTTTCAAGCTCTTGGGATCCAATTCCATCTTGCCTCCTAGATCACAATTAGCCTCAGATATACTCATGCTCTTCAAAACTGCCTCCATTTTAACCTTAGCAGAAACTACATACAACCTTAGAACCATGAGATATGAAGAAAATATCAAGAAAATTCTCCATAAAAAAGAATAGCTAAAACACCACAAATTAATTCCTTGCGGAACAGATTGTAAGAAATTTTCAATATAAAAATAATAAAAAAAATTCTTGTGAACTCATGCTTGTGGATGGTTCTTGGAGTATTCGATCCTCCAAAGAAGAAAGTTTCAGTTAAAATTTTGATGTAGATTAGGGGGTCATGGACCTTTTGCTGGAAAAAGAAGGTGTGCAAGTGTCACGCCCCCGACCCGAGATCGCGAGCCGGGGGTCCGCGCCAACCGCTGCACATCCGTAGGAAACTCTTCCTACAAGCATACAAGGCATTTTAACCAAATATCTCAATTATATAAATCTAAAATAATTCAACTAAATAAATGCAATCTTATTCCAATGACTAACTCAAGTCATAAAGTATCATAGTTCTAAATACGCAGTGGAACAATAAATTTAGCAAGATGCAAAACTTAGTTCTTTAAATAATAAAACATTGCAATGTCTCACAATCATAATAATTATCCAAGGTGATAGTTCAATCTAAATAAATTCTAATTCAAAAATAGCTTATGCTACTATCCTTCTAGTCGCTCTCCTATTTTGAAACCCCGATAGGTTAGTTCTCGAAATATGTAAAACAACAAGAAATTGTATACTGAGCTAAACAGCCTAGTAAGTAATAAATACATTAACTAGATAATTCATATAATAACATAAAATATAAATACAAATTACGACGAATCAGTATAATGACATAATCAATCCCTTTCAAACACAAATCCATTGAAATCCGTATCTTTCAATTATCCATATACATAATCATAAATCCGATTCGAAACAAATTACATTCAACTCAACAGCCTTTAACTACGACCACACTTATATCCTGTGGCTAGGCCAAAAATAGAACCGCACTTATACCCTGCGGAGTGGGCTAGAATACCGCACTTATACCCTGAGGAATGGGCCAGAATACCGCACTTATATCCTACGGAGTGGGCCAAAATACCACACTTATACCCTATGGTGGGGCCATAATTGCTAATGCATAACCCCCAATTGGCAGAGTCCAGAACATAGTCAGGCTGAGAGTTTCAAATCTGATGCACATCAAAATTCTTTCTGTAATATAATAGATATATCATAATCCGATCTAAATATGCATATATGATGTCAGAACAGTAAATATAGCAATAGTCCGAAGAATATTATTCCAATTCACATATCTATTTTTCATTCAAAACATCATCTCGTAAAATTCATAAATCACATATAAATTCATTAACAATTTATTTGATGTAAAAATAATATTATATAAATGAAGAATTTAGAAAAGGCAGTTCATTACTTACTTCGAACGCGATCCACAACAAACCCAATTAATCTCACAAATTCCTCGTAGAACCTTAGCTCCGGCGAAGATTCGGCGGCTTCTTTCCGGCAGCAAACAGAAGAAAAGAACCTCCCGAACTGAAGAGGAGTGGGCTTCAACGGCTCTCTCCCTCTCTCTCTCGGCCGGTAGCCCAAGAAAGAAGAACCCCCAACCAGAAGGGGACTTGGGCGTGGTGGCGTGACTTCAAAGGAGGAGGAAGAAGCCCTAAAAAAATAGGTGTTCCTGGCTTCTTCGGGATGAATTTCTTCCCTTCATCACGCCCCCTCACGTGTGACGCACGTGAGACCGAAAGTTTGGGGTTGGGCTGGTCAAGTGGATCGGGCCCAGTTACAGGGTCTCACATCCTTCCCCCCTTAAAAGAAATTTCGTTCACGAAATTTTCATACATACAGTTCAAGAGTGGAGAATACTTCTTCCAAATCAAGTCATAACACTTTTCAAATCAAAGTCGTCTTGTCTGACCAAAGTCAAATAATTCCATTCACCATACTTCCTCTGTACACTTTAAACCTCAACATACCCGTGTCAAGTCTAGATTTTTTTTTTCTTTCTAAAATTACTGGCTTATTGGTCCATTCATTATTATGTCTTAATCCATGTGAACACTTTCAAAATTCAAAAGTTCATATTCTTCTTTTGACAATTAATCAAAAAAATGTTATGTAACTATTTAATTTTTTCTAGCAGCATAATAAGTTGTCTAACAAAAAATAGTGGGCAGGGCTAGACAATAAATAGAAATAAATATTGGGACTAGATTAATACATGTCGTCAACATATTAGAAGGCTATGCATCTTGCTGTGTAAGTGCAAATACTCTTCCTTGAGTCTTTGGCCTCTGGCTTCCTTCCATTGTCTGAGTAGATCTATTTTCGTTTCTTTATGGGTAGTCTGTAATTTTATGACCTATCTTACCGCATCTAAAGCAGGCACCGGTGTTCCAATGGCAATCCTTGTCAGCATGAGCCTTACCACATCTGCAACATTTATTGCTATTCATTGCTTAGGGTTGTCACTCGTTGATTTCTTGTTTGAACTCTCGGTGTTTTCATTGCTCTGCCCTTGAAATTCATTTGACATGTTCCTCTTCTTTTGATTTCTTTCCCTTTCCAACCGTTCATCATTAACTTTTTTTTCAATTATTAAAGCCTTATTTACCACAGCTGCATAGGTAGTCAATTCATAAGGTACTACTTATTTTCTAATTTCAGTCTTTAGTCCCATCTCAAATTTATGCATCCAATCTAGCTCATCCTCGACTAACTTTGGAACAAATTGGCTAGCTCGGTAAATTTAGCTTCATATTCTGTAACGGTCATATTTCTTTGCTTTATATGAATAAACTCCTGCTCTTTCTGCGTCTTTACACTCCGAGGCAAATACTTATCATAAAATGCTCCTCAAAATCTTTTCGTCATCCTAGCATCTCTGAACAGCGAACGCTTTATCCATCTTTGTAAGCCAATTGTCAGCTTCCAAAGGTTCTGTAGTTCCCTTGAAGGCTAGAGGAGCAAGCTTCTTGAACTCAGCTATATTACTACGCTGCTCCTACTGCTCCCCTCGTCCTGCATGGTGCAGCAACATTTGTTGTTGTTGAACCTATAGCTGTTGCACCTATTGTTGCATCTGCATCATACCAACTAAAGTCTGCATAACCAGACCTAAGCCCGGTTCTTGTTGTCCTGTCTGAGTGTCACTAGCAGGATTGACGACTCTCTCCTGCTGAGGGGTGTTACCAACTTGTTGGGGTGTGCTGCCATTTTGCAGGTTTGGTGCCTCATCAATAGCTCTAAGAGTAGTCTTTCTCATCCGACATGGAGGCATCCTGACCTATATCTATTAGATAGCAGCATGCCAATAATAAGCTTACCAGTTAATTACAAGTATGTAGGATGGCTTGTTACAATCATCATAAACTAACGTCCCAATGTCCCTAGTGTCTACCCACCTACATTCATGTCCTGTCAGGTTTTCTTATTTTAGAATTTATCCATTCATGCTCTGATACCACTTAAGTTATCATACCCCCGACTCGAGATCGCGAGCCGAGAGTTCGCGCCAACCACCGCACACTCATAGGAAACTTTTCCTACGAGCATTAAAGGCATCTTAACCAAACATCTCAATTATATAAATCTAAAATAATTCAACTAAATAAATGCAATTTTATTCCAATGACTAACTCAAGTCATAAAGTATCATAGTTCTAAATACGCAGCGGAACAATAAATTTAGCAACATGCAAAACTTAGTTTTTTAAATAACAAAACATTGCAATGTCTAACAATCATAATAATTGTCCAAGGTGACAGTTTAACCTAATAAATTCTAATTCAAAAATAGCTTGAGCTACTATCCTTCTAATCGCACTCCCATTTTGAAATCCTGATAGGTTAGTTCTTGGAATCTGTAAAACAACAAGAAATTGTATAATGAGCTAAACAACCCAGTAAGTAATAAATACGTTAACTAGACAATTCATATAATAACATAAAATATAAATATAAATTACGACGAATCAGCATAATGACATAATCAATTCCTTTCAAACACAAATCCATTGAAATCCGTATCTAACAATTTTCCATATACGTAATCATAAATCCGATTCGAAAAATTACATTCAACTCAACAACCTTTAACTACGACCACACTTATACCCTGTGGCTAGGTCAGAAATAGAACCGCACTTATACCCTGTGGAGTGGGCTAGAATACCGCACTTATACCCTGCGGAATGAGCCAGAATACCGCACTTATACCCAGTAGTGAGGCCAGAATTGCCAATGCATAACCCCCAATTAGTAGGATCCAGAACATAGTCAGGCTGAGAGTTTCAAATCTGATGCACATCAAAATTCTTTTGGTAACATAATAGATATATCATAGTCTGATCTAAATATGCATATACGATGCAAGAATAGTAAATATAACAATAGTCTGAAAAATATTATTCTAATTCACATATCTATTTTTTATTTAAATCATCATCTCGTAAAATTCATAAATCACATATAAATTCATTAACAATTTATTCGATGCAAAAATAATATTATATAAATGAAGAGTTTAGAAAAGGCAGTTTATTACTTACTTCGAACGCGATCCACAACAAATCCAATTAATCTCATAAATTCCTCGCAGAATCTCAGCTCCTGCGAAGATCCGGCAGCTTCTTTCCGACAGCAAACGGAGGAAAAGAACCTCCCGAACCAAAGAGGAGCGGGCTTCAACGACTCTCTCCCTCGGCCGGTAGCCCAAGGAAGAAGGACCCCCGACTAGAAGGGGACTTAGGCGTGGCGGCTCTGCTTTGGATGGCTTCAAGGGAGGAGGAAGAAGCCCTAAAAAATTCAGGCATTCCCGACTTCTTCGGGATGAATTTCTCCCCTTCATCATGCCCCCTCACATGTGTCGCATGTGAGGCCGAAAGTTTGGGGCTGGGCTGGTCAAGTGGACCAGGCCCAGTTCCAAGGTCTCACTGCAAGTCTATGTAAGTGATATGAAGAATGTTGGGATTATAATATCATAAGATGAATCAACAAAATTAACACATAACTTTCCCTCGAATTTATATTTCAAAAGGTCAAATTTTCTCCTTATTCATGCCCCGGAGGTGAAGCCTCTTTTTTCTTCTCCACCTCAAAGAAGGAAGAAATGGTTGTGCGTATGGCTATGGCAGTGCAAGGCAAAAGGGTGGTGGCTGTGCCCGTAAACAGAAAAGCTGAGGAGGCGAGCAAAGAAGTAAGAGAAGCATAATATGTTATGTCATTACTTGACACATAATGTGTACTAGACCGAGCGAATGAGCATTGTATTTGATGGTTAATATGGATATAACAAGTAATGAAAGAGATGGACAGGGGAAACTATTATGGGTAGATCAAGTGAAGACCAACTGTGACATGTTTGAGATTGATTGAGTATGGCTATCGGTCTGACATATGATACAAGATCTAGCCATGATGACATCATAAATATTGGAGGATGGTTGGCATTGGTTATTAAAACTATCAAAAGAGGCGAAGGGCAAATGGGAGCTGTTACTATTGGAAGTAGTCGATTACTATATTGTTTGTATTCTAGTATAAACAATGAAATGTAGTTGGGACAAAAGACTTTTTGGCCAATCAATTAAATCAGTTTATCTTTATCTTTTAAGTTATCCTTGCTTTTTTCTTTTGAATTTTATACTTTAGTTTTCTACTAGGATTCTAATGTATCCATAACGGTAGTAGTAAAGTACCTCGTAATCTCGGTTATACCTTCTTATTTTCTCTTTTGAACAAATGGTGTGATGGTAGCGAAATCTTTGAAAGTCAAGATACCTAGGCTTATGTTACTACCATTATTCTTTGTGGCTAACACGATGCTAGTGGCATGCCCATATGATTGCTCAATCTAGCTACTAGGCCTCTTATTATTCTCCATCAGCGAATAAGTTTTTTAGTACATTTGTCCCTCGATGGTTCAAAAGAAAAAGGGCTAATACGGCTATGAGCTCATGCTCCTTCTAGATCAAAGGTATAGCCGAAAGAGATTACGAAGAGAGAAGAGGTGATCAAAAGAGCGACGTTGGCCTTCTTATAGCCGAGTTTGGTAGCGGGAAAAGGGTTCAAGCTTGATCTTCATATTTTTGATTGCATGATGCTTAAATAACAAAAATAATAGTTGAATTTATTAGATAATTTTTTCTAGTAAAGCAGGATTCCATCTCCACGTCATTAAATAACTTGTTAATTACTCAATTTCTTCATGAAATCTGACTCGATGCATGATTTTTTTATAATCTAGTACTGTTATGGCAATATAGATATGGAGATTCAATTGAGTTTGGGGTTATGCTTGGGTATAACAAATATAAATAGATATAAAAATTTAATTGAGTTTGGGTTACCTTCTGCGTAACAAATATATTTTTTGGTTTAGGTATGGACATTTGCCAGAACCGACCCGAGCCCAGCTTTCAAGTTTCGTCCGGTCAGGGCGTCGAGCCTGAACCCACCGCCACCGACTTTAGGTTTTTCTCAGATAATTCCAGGAGGCATCACCTATATATATATATATATATATATCTATACATATGCTTACATTCCCGTCCATTGGGTCATCTCCTCCCCTATCACGAAGGTGTTCGAATCCTGCGACGATGGTCTTTGTACGAACCCTAGACCGCAAAACCCTAGCGCTAGATCTAAACATTAATTCCACCTCCCTCCATGCCCTCAAGCTCGCTGTCGAGGCCGGATCCGGCGTCCCGGTCCATCTCCAGCGCCTCTTTCTCTCCTCCCGCAGCCTCATCCCCGCCGCCGTCGGCGGCGATGGCGACTCCTCCACCACCCTCGCGGACCTCGCCGTCCGCCCAGACTCCACCTTGATCCTCCACATCCCCCTCCTCGGTGGCACCCAGACCGCCGCCGGCCCGGCGAGGCCCGCCCGCTACGAATTCCTCAACTCCAGGCCGCCTCCGAACTACGTCGCCGGGCTCGGCCGTGGCGCCACCGGATTCACCACCCGGTCCGATATCGGTCCCGCCCGCGCCGCCCCCGACCTCCCCGACCGCTCCGCCGCCGCCGTCGGCAGCGGCGTTGCTCCTGGCGTCGGCCGTGGCCGTGGCAAGGGAGCCGGCGGCGAGGATGAGGAGGACGAGGAGGAGGCCGACGAGAAGGGATACGATGAGAACCAGAAGTTTGATGAGTTCGAGGGGAACGATGTTGGGCTCTTTGCCTCCGCCGAGTATGATGAGGACGACAAGGAGGCGGATGCGGTGTGGGAGAGCATCGAGAAGAGGATGGATTCGAGAAGGAAGGATCGGAGGGAGGCGAGGCTGAAGCAGGAGATCGAGAAATACCGCGCTTCAAACCCTAAGATCACGGAGCAGTTCGCTGACCTCAAGAGGAAGCTAGTTGATCTGACCCCAGAGCAGTGGGAAAGCATCCCTGAGATTGGGGATTACTCGCTCAGGAACAAGAAGAAGCGGTTCGAGAGCTTCGTGCCGGTGCCAGATACCCTCCTTGAGAAGGCAAGGCAGGAGCAGGAGCACGTCACCGCCTTGGACCCCAAGAGCCGAGCAGCTGGAGGAATGGAGACTCCATGGTCGCAGACTCCGGTAACCGATCTCACGGCCGTTGGAGAAGGGAGGGGCACAGTGCTTTCTTTGAAGCTGGATCGGTTGTCTGACTCTGTTTCCGGGCTTACTGTTGTGGATCCAAAGGGGTACCTAACTGATCTCAAGAGTATGAAGATCACAAGTGATGCTGAGATTTCTGATATCAAGAAGGCAAGACTGTTGCTTAAGTCGGTGATCCAGACAAACCCCAAGCATCCGCCAGGATGGATTGCGGCGGCCAGGCTGGAGGAGGTTGCGGGGAAGATCCAGGTAGCAAGGCAGTTGATTCAGAAAGGGTGTGAAGAATGCCCAAAGAACGAGGATGTCTGGTTGGAAGCTTGTAGGCTGGCGAGCCCGGATGAAGCCAAGGCAGTGATTGCGAAAGGTGTGAAGGCTATTCCGAACTCAGTGAAGCTATGGTTACAGGCTGCGAAATTGGAGCATAATGATGTGAACCGCAGCAGAGTGTTGAGGAAAGGGTTGGAGTACATCCCTGATTCTGTGAGGTTGTGGAAGGCTGTTGTGGAATTGGCAAACGAGGAGGATGCAAGAGTTTTGCTCCATAGGGCTGTGGAGTGCTGTCCGCTTCATGTTGAGCTGTGGCTTGCACTCGCGAGGCTGGAAACCTATGAGCAGGCGAAGAAGGTGCTCAACAAGGCAAGGGAGAGGCTTTCTAAGGAGCCTGCAATTTGGATCACTGCTGCAAAGCTTGAGGAAGCTAATGGTAATATTGCATCAGTTGGCAAGGTAATCGAGAGAGGCATAAGGTCTTTGCAGAGAGAAGGTCTGGAGATTGACAGAGAAGCTTGGATGAAGGAAGCAGAGGCTGCTGAACGAGCTGGATCAGTTGCAACATGTCAGGCTATCATTCACAATACAATTGGCATTGGGGTGGAGGAAGAAGATAGGAAGAGGACATGGGTTGCGGATGCTGAGGAGTGCAAGAAGCGTGGTTCAATTGAGACGGCTCGGGCCATCTATGCACATGCACTTACAGTGTTCCTAACCAAGAAGAGTATTTGGCTCAAGGCAGCCCAGCTTGAGAAGAGCCATGGGACTAGGGAATCTCTTGATGCCCTCCTAAGGAGGGCAGTCACTTATAGGCCACAGGCTGAGGTACTATGGCTGATGGGTGCAAAAGAGAAGTGGTTGGCAGGAGATGTTCCTGCAGCTCGAGCAATTCTTCAGGAAGCATATGCTGCAATTCCCAATTCGGAGGAGATTTGGCTTGCTGCATTCAAGCTTGAGTTTGAGAACCATGAGCCAGAGAGAGCAAGAATGCTTCTAGCTAAAGCCCGGGAGAGAGGAGGAACTGAGAGGGTGTGGATGAAGTCTGCTATTGTTGAGAGGGAATTAGGGAACATCTCAGAGGAAAGGAGGCTGCTGGAGGAAGGATTGAAGTTATTCCCTTCATTTTTCAAGTTGTGGCTGATGCTTGGTCAGATGGAGGAACGATTTGGTCGAGGAGAACGGGCGAAGGAAGATTATGAAAATGGTCTGAAACACTGCCCCAATTGCATCTCTCTTTGGCTCTCGCTTGCTAACCTAGAGGAAAGGATGAATGGTCTGAGCAAAGCTCGTGCTGTTCTTACTATGGCTAGAAAGAAGAATCCTCAGAGCCCAGAACTTTGGCTTGCAGCTATCCGTGCTGAATCCAGACATGGGAACAAGAAGGAAGCAGATTCCTTGATGGCGAAAGCATTGCAGGAATGTCCAACAAGTGGGATCTTGTGGGCTGCTTCCATTGAGATGGTTCCACGGCCTCAACGCAAATCAAAAAGTGCAGATGCTCTTAAACGGTGTGATCATGATCCACATGTTATTGCAGCTGTGGCGAAACTCTTTTGGCATGATAGGAAGGTGGATAAGGCAAGGAACTGGTTCAACAGGGCAGTTACTCTTGCTCCTGACATTGGAGACTTCTGGGCTTTGTACTACAAATTTGAACTTCAACATGGTACTGAGGAACAGCAAAAGGATGTCCTGAAAAGATGCATTTCTGCAGAACCAAAGCATGGTGAGAGATGGCAAGCAATCTCCAAGGCTGTGGAGAATTCCCACCTGCCAATTGAAGCCGTTCTCAAGAAAGCAGTGGTTGTTCTGGGTAAAGAAGAGAGCTCTACCACCACAGATGGCATCAAGTCCTAAATTTTGTAATACAGCAGCCAAAATTTCGTAAGGTGTGGTGGGTGTTTTGATGTAGAAGCTTTCTATTTGCTTCTTCTTTATGGTCAAGTAGGTTTAACAAAACTCTTCTGATATTTTGTATTGGAACTTACATTCTGTTTATGCTACTGGATCATTTGATTACTGGATCATCATTTTCATATCAAACATAATACGTAGTGGGTTGCTCTTTTGCTTTGAGGTTTAAAGGAGGCTATGGAAAAGGATTTAAACACTCTGGTGACTTTTTTCTTTTTCGTCTAGATTATATTATTAGCAGACATAGAATCATTCAAGTCAGTAAAAATTCTGATATTGTTCTGTAGAGGATCTTTTAGCTTAATAAACAACCATTTGCTTTTCGTCCAAAAACATTAGCATAAGTACTTTCATTTTCTGTGTTTAGGACTAGATATTTTAAATTTTTATAAGGTGCAAATTCTGTCCTCAAGAGTCATGTGTGAGAGGCAAAATATTAGAGTGCGTTCTAACGTACTTGTTGCCAATCATTGATTGCTGGATATGATTGACATGTACTAGTTCATGCTTTATATAGTTTGCTAATTTACTTTTCATGCTGGACTCATCAATTTTCGAAATTCGTCAAATTACGATAAGCTTGAGCTTGAGACTTTTTTTTGGTCATATATTGTTAACCAGGAGTTGTTTTGCTACCTTAATTAGCAATTAGTACATGCAAAAATAACATTGACTTGGTTGATCTTATAATCGCTGATTACAATGGTTAAACACAAATAGTTTGTTTTGTGATGCATGCTTCTTCCTTCTTTTGGGTATATTTTTCCAGCTTCATTACCATCTTTGATGTAATTTCCCTTTGGCCCTGTTTCAAAGGAATTAATCATTGACTTTCCTATTTTTGCTTATAAATAGCTGGGAAAAGACTTGATGGTTATGGTTATCTATTAAAG
The DNA here is from genome assembly GCF_051530095.1 of Phoenix dactylifera. Lineage (NCBI taxonomy): Eukaryota > Viridiplantae > Streptophyta > Magnoliopsida > Arecales > Arecaceae > Phoenix > Phoenix dactylifera. The sequence continues at coordinate 9,509,089 of NC_143192.1, forward strand.
CTTCATTGAGGCCAGCTCTCAATCTGGGTCTGCTCAGGCTCCATATGAAATTAATTGCAAGACAAATTTAAGATCATCTGCAGATTTTTACATTTAATTCGAGCTTGTTCAAGCCTAGAACCAAACTGAACATGAACTGTTCGTGAGCAGCTTCACACCATTGTTATCCCTGTCTAAGAGGGATAGTCTCATTCTTTTGAAGTAGACATATAGTTGCATTTATAGCATCCACTGTTTATGCTACTGTAGTGTCCTAAGAAGGGCTTTATTTATTATTTTATTTTAGAGTCCTCTAAAGACTTCAACGGAAGAATGTTGACAGGAGGGTTTGTCAGTCAGTTTCCAAGCTTTGTTTTGAATTATTTTGAGGAAAAAAGGAGTCTTTCTCGACTTAGACTTTTCTTCTGGTGGGAGACTATTTTCAGTTTCCTTTTTCTATTTCCCTCTTTCTCCTACTCCTTCCTCATCTTTCTATTAACTGGTGGTTCTTTTTCTTTCTAGTAGTTCTTTCCTTCATAACACAATGACAACATATACTTTGCTTCTTCTTGTCCTCTCTCCCTCTCCAGGTAAATATTACTGTAAGGTGTACCTAATTTGTGTCCAACCACTCTTTCCTTCATTTTTCCTCCAGATACCTTTGCTATTTCACATCTCTCTCGCCATTAGTATGCTCAAAAATTGTAAGGAACATAAAAGCATTTCTTGCCTTTTTTTTTTGCTTTGTGATATTGTGCTTTTATTAAGCAGGACTTATTTCTTTGGCATCTTTGGAACTCTGCATACCAACTACATTACAAGCTTGTTTGTTTAATCATCTGTTATGAGCTTGATTCTCAAAGCACTATTTCTGCTACCCTTTGGTATGTTCTCCTGATTGTTAGAACACCATTACATGTGGTGAAAAACACCTATCCTCAAGTATGTTCTTTCAAATATTGAATCAGGACTTGTTTCAGGGCTATCATACTTTTCCAATTCTTTTCTTGTAACAATTAGTTTGCAATAAATATATTTCACTCTTGAATAATGCTAGATCATCATTTCTCTTTCCATAAAAGAGAGGATGCATAGTGGATCATTCAGATATGTTCTTATTTAAGAAATTTTGCAATGCATGAGATTTACTTTATTTATTATTTATGAATTTGCCTTTTTGTTTATTTTCAGTATGATTATTTGTAGGAAAAATACTTCATGCAGCACCTCGATGGAGTATACTGTTATACTGCTGTCTCAATTTTTTTCTCTGCCTTTTGATCAAATGTGATGTAATATTTGTGAACAATATTATCTAATTTTGCATTAGCTCTTACACTTACATGATGTTGCTCTCAGCTCTATCCTGAAGAGAAGAATTCAAAACATTTCGAGCCTCAGCTTTCCTACCATGGTTATTCAGTCCTCTTAGGTATCAGGGGAACCAGGTTCCTTGTGTACATTTAAAGCTGAGAACATCTTGCCAAAGTCAAGCTAACTTGCCAAAGTCATTCCATATGGGTCTTCAGGTTGGATGGTATTCCTCAAGTATCTAGGTAATTAGGTTCACTTTCCAGTTATTGTATTGGAATGTCAGTGTCTGTTTTAATTGTTCTATATGCAATTTCTATAAGAACATGACATAATGGAACTCTCTGAAATATTAATGATGTGTTAAGATTGTAAGGAATTGCAGTTTAACAAGTGACATCATGTTTGATTATTAATCATCTGCTTCTTGGACGTCCAAAGTCTTATATGAACTTTCATCTAAATGCTTTGTTAAAAAATGATCCTCCTAGTTCACAATGTTTGTTCCTTCATTATCAAATGTTGAATTCTAAATTATATTATAGTTACAGTTTAATGTGTTGAGGTAGGCACCAAAATTAAAGGATCTTGATATATGGATCTTCACATTACTTTATGTAATATTCTGTTGATCTCAGAAATCACTTGAACGCACAAGATTTGATCTTTGATGATAAAAAGCACTTAGATGTGTAGGAGCTACCAAAAGATACTCCAGAGGTTCAGTTGATATACATGATTATTTCTATAGGTGATGCACTGCTATCACATGATTACAGTGATAAAGGATCTTCTGATATCATCATCATCATAATAGCTAGAATACTTATTATTAGAACTGCTGGTAGGCACATGCGATTGTATGCAGAATTAGGGAAAATAGTAAGGTCCGCCGTACCGGTGGCCGGCCGGACCGGTACGGTACCGGTCCGGACGGTACCGCAAGCCAGACTTTTTTTTTAATATAAATATTGTCTCTGTTGGATCTTAAATTAAGTGAAGATTGATGTTTTTTTATTGCTTTTTTCATGATTTTTGATATTTTTATATTTAAATTTAGGGTTGAAATTTGAAATATAGATGATGCATGTTATGTTTTCCTCCCGTTCCAAATGATAAAATGATGCACATAAAATATCTTCAAATTAAAATACAATCATTTACATACATTTAAAGTACTCTAGGATATCTAAAATCAGGACGAGTGCCGAGAGGCCACTTCTTTTTTTGATTTGATAGAACAGAAGTGGCCTCTCGGCCACTTCTTTGTTTTTTGATGGGAAGGAGTGGCCGGAGGCCACTTCCTTTCCCATCAAAAAAAAAAGCTGTGGCCGAGCTTTTTTTTCCCAGGCCACAACTTTTTTTTGTTTTGTTTGAAAGAAGTGGCTCGTGGGCTACTTCTTCCTTAAAACCACGCGCGGCGCGTGGTTTCAAAAACCACAGCGCGAGGCGCTGTGGTTCGGAAAAAAAAACCCGTACTGGTACGAGGCCGGTACCAAGCGGTACCGGCCGGTACCGACCAGTACGGGCTCCGTACCGGCCGGTTCGCACAAAAAAACCGGAAAATACCGGCTTTCATCTGTTTCCGGTACCGGCCGGTACGGCGTTCCTTGAAAAATACACTGAATAGAAGTGACTTCAGGAGTAGCGAGGGGCATTTTGTCTGGCTAAAAGTTAACTAATCATTTAGTCTATTACTTAGATTGGGAGTGAACTCTCATAATTAATATGCAATATTGTAGTTGATGATGACAAGAAGTGGGTGCTATGCTGAAAGTAAGTTCTAGGGTGCCATGCACTCCTGGATTCTAAAGTCTCAAACAGTTGGTGATCTGCAAACAGTCTTCCTAATTTATGGTTTCAAGATTGTTATCAAGCTATGCACTTCATTTGCTCCTGTTCCTGACTTTGCATCTTTTGAACTGGGAGCATCAGACAATCTAGTGAATCTGCCATTTTGTCAATCCCCTTTCTCCCTTCCTCTTCTCTCTACGATTCCCTTTCATCCACTTTTTTTCTTGTTATTGTTACCCATCTCTACTTGTTTAATTATCTTTCATTTGCTGGAATCATGTGCCGTATTTTCTATTCTACTTAATCAATCAATTAGATCTCAGATTTGTCGATCCCTAAAGATATTTGCTGGATATATACTACTGGAGACATATTTTACCATTCTTGCAAGGTTTCCATCATCTGCTAGTGCTGGAATTTCATTACAGCAGCCAAGTCATTCTCTCTTCTATTAATCATGCTATGAAGCCCTTAGAAATTGTATTCTAAGGTTACCAACACCTTGAGGGGACCTTATTGCTTGCTGGTATTTCGGGGCAGCACCCAGACTCCCCCGCCCGCATCCAGACATATTTTACCATTCTTGCAAGGTTTTCATCATCTGCTTGTGCTAGAATTTCATTACAGCAGCCAAGTCATTCTCTCTTCTATTAATCATGCTATGAAGCCCTTAGAAACCGTATTCTAAGGTTACCAACACCTTGAGGGGACCTTCTTGCTTGCTGGAATTTCTGGGCCACCTGCCACCCCCCCCTCGGGGGCCAAAACTCTGGTATATTTTTCTAGAGGTTCTATGGGCTATCTATTGCATATCATGCCCATATCTTAATGGCAGATTGCCTTGGTTGAGAAGAAGGCTCGCTGCGCGATTGAACAATCTAAGGCATTGGGGGGCTACCGTGTGCGGCTCGCTCTGAATATGGTAGAGGCCTTTGTAGAAGGTTTCGACGAGTGTTGGAGTCGTGTCGAGGCTCTTTCCCTGGGCAGATTTCAGCAGTCTCGATGCAACCATGGACAGCGACGAGGAACCATAAGTGTGGGACAACGACGAAGATGAGGAGTTATGGAGCAGCGATGGGGAGGATAGGAAGCCGTCGAGCTCCAAGCAATAGGTTTCTGTAGACCTCCTTTTTTGCTTCTTCGTGCCACCGTGGAGGTGCGGGATGAGATGAAGGGTGGTCTCTCGAGCTGGTGACCTTGCCGGAGTTGTCAACCAGGTCCTGACCGACTTGAGCACTTTCCTCTTTTTGTTGTTTGATTTGGTCTTTGACCTGCTGTAATCATATGTTATATTAAGTGAAACAAAATAGTTCTTTTTTGTGTGTACCTTTTTTTTGTCGTTGCCTATTGCCTGAAGTGTTAGCTTGTGGCTGTCTTTAAAATGTTGAGATAGATCAAGTCAGGCCGGAGATGCAAGTTCCCGAGATTGCATTAAAGAGATCAGAAGGCCGAGATAAATCATGCATAGATGAATCCGTGAGTGTTCAAGATCGGATGAGTGTTGCGAGATGAAGTCGTCATACCATATTGTCCCTGAGGAGCCGAGATGAATAGGAGACCATGGTGGAGAGATTATAATAATATGAACTAGGGGAATCATCCATCATAACTTTTGAGAAGATAGAATAAAAATTTCACATAGTGATTGGAGCCAATGAAGAGTTAATAATATACTCAAGAGATCTAGGTATGCTATATTGGATTGACTCGGGCGGTATGGGACATACGGTATCGTACTAGTTTGCTATGGTACCCAATACAGAGGTATACCAACATCCAGTACGTCTAACCGACCTCTGTACTGGGTGTATTAACACAGTAATAGGGTAGCACCGATACGATGCCTGGTACTGAGACAGCATACCTTGCAAGAGATAATTGCAGGTTGCTTTGTCGAAGAAGAACATTGTTTCAAAGAGAAAAAAGAGCTGCTTCCCGAGGTCGAGTATAAGGGCTAGGAGGTTTGCTCGAACCTTTGGGGTTAATGGGCCTTGATAATACACGAGGACGAGTATAAGGGCCAGCGGGCTTTTTCGAGCTACGAGGGCCAACAGGCCTCTGCTTGAGCCTCGGGGGCCAACGAGCCTTGAGAACACACGAAGGCAAGTATAAGGGCCAACAGGCCTGCTCGAGCCTGGGGGCAACGGGCCGTGAAAATACATGAGGATGAGTATAGCAGCCAATGGTCTTGCTCGAGCCTCGGAGGCCAATGGGTCTTAAGAATACATGAGGACGAGTATAGGGGTCAATGGGTTGCTTGAGCCTCAGGGGCCAACAGGTCTTGTGAATACAACGAGGGCAAGTATAAGGGTCAACAGGCTTGCTCAAGCCTAAGTGGCCAACGAGCTTTGAGTCGGCGTACACTTCGAGTGATCAATCCGAGTATGCCTTCTAGGCTGCACTAGGATTTTCAGATATAAAATCATTCAAGGTCGGTAGTTCTCTTAGATCAGTGCGACCTTTAACATTTTTGCCCCATCGTCGAAGCTCAAACTTCTCAGGCTCGGTTGTTAGGCGTGGATGCATTCCTCATGCACCTCAAGCTTAGTCATCAGCTCTTTGAGACATTTCCATTTCTTCATCAGAAGATGAGTCCCCTTTGAAACCATAATTGCTTTTCCTTGATATCAAACATAATGCATGAAGGGATCCTTGAAGAACCATAGGGTCTTCTGGAAATAATTACGGCTCGGGGGGGTCTAAGATCCTCGCTCCGAACCTTCAAAAGATGGTGGTTGTTACCCCAATGAGAGGATGGTTAACCTCCTGTCTCTTGGAGGTTTGCCTATCCCGACTAGGATTGTGGTCATTTACATAGTGACTGAGGTATCCTTGTTGAACGAGTGCTTCAATTTCATCTTTCAGTTGGAGGCACTCCTCTGTATCTTTTTGCGACCTTTATGGAATTGGCAGTACTTGCCTAGGACCCTTTTCTTCGCAGAAATTTGCAGCTTTTGAGGCCAACGTAGGTAGCCTCGATCTTGAATCCTTGGCGCATTGAGAGGGGTATACCTCTCTGGCCTCTGCAGACTGCAGCGGACTCCGAGGTTGTCCCTTTTCTCATTTGTGCTTTTTCCTCGACTCCTTTTTGTGGTCTTTGTGCTCGTTGCTTATCTTTTTCAGCACTTCTTTCCAAGCAACGATAGCCTCTTCGACATTATATATTTGTTTGCTCGAGTTGAACCAACTGATGTAGCTTCGAAGGAACTCACCTTTCCTCTGCTTGATGGTGAATAAGTTGGTCAAAATTTTTCTTCATTTTTCTATCGACGAAGTGGCCAGCAAAATGGCGCCCAAGCTGATCGAAGAAGTAGATTGAGCCTTGGTCGAAGGCTCGAGTACTAGAGTCATGCGGCCTTTTTAGTGTGGTTGGGAAGGCATGGCACATCACGGTCTTTAAAGCTACTTGTAACAGCATGAGATTTTTGAAGCTCTCGATTTGATCTATCGGATCAGTGGTACCATCATAGAGTTCAAACCGAGGTACCTTGAACTTCTTAGGCAGGGGAGAACTATGATCTCTTTGGTGAAGGGAGGCTCACTCATCACCTCAAAGTCGTCTCCGACTTCGACCTTCTGTTCTCTAGAGCTTTGATTTGGTCGCTTATCTCGATTTTGCGGTCCAGATTTGCTTGAAGGGTTTCTAGAACTGAATCTATCCGTTTTGTAGGGCTCTGATTTAGTCACTTATCTCCTCGATTCTGCAATCCAAATTTGCTTGAGGGTTTGCTAGAATTGAATTTGGTCGAAGGAGGGTGACAATGACCCTGCTTCTGAATCCTGTCATGAGCTTCATGGTGGAAATGGTTGCTGCCTTGGATAGGCTTATCCTGGCTATCTGGTGGTCCCTTTGAAAGGCGAAGGACCCGCCGTTGCAGCTCCTTCACCATTACAGTGAGTTTGCACTTGCTGGGTCAGCAGGCCAAGCTGGCATGCGTCGGCAGCCTCCACATCCGATTGTAATGACAGAGACTTTGGGGCGTTGGTTCGAGAGTTGTTAGACTCCTATTGGATGGCTCTTAAACCATTGTTTCTTCAACGCCTCATGGCTTATCCACCTTCGTTTCCCACAAACAATGCTCATTTGTTGCTATCGATCCTAGGACGTCGATGCGGACCGCCTTAGCTTGCTGGATTGACTTCGGTCTGGCCCTCTGATGCGTAAGTCAATAAAGGTTTTATAAATGAAAAATGAAGGAGAAAGAAAAACAGAGAACTGGGAGATAGTCTCCCTTAGACAAGTGAATTTTTTATTTTGTTTGTTACTTTTTTTGGAGAACCATTTTGTCATTTTTAGCTGGGGTCTAAATTTTTCAATATCGCATTCTAACAAACTTGAGGTCGTGCCGCAATGGACTGTTGACGTGGCGTAACCCTAGAGACATGTTGCAACAACCTGGCGAGTGGTGGGACCATGCACACCCTTGGGAAGATGGAAGTTGGGCTACTCCTGTGGGGAGCTCTGCTCAAGGTGAGTCAGCGGTCAAGGTTGCAGAGCCGAGCTGGGAGAGTTGAATGCTTCTGCTCAGCTCGACTTGCTCCCCCGCGCTCGACTAAGGCGACTGGGTTGAGATGCCCCGGAGGAACCTAGGACGTACAGAGATAAGCATGAGTCGTGCGCTGGATAAATCCTTATGTACCACATCACTCTGATTATTACTTGTTGCAACACATATAAACCTCCTTCTCCTTCATTCTAAATATCTTTCCCAATTCATTAAGTGAACTCTATATAAAATGATTCCTCTTTTTCATTTGAACAATTACATCTCTTTTTATCTATTTTCACTTGATTATATTAAACATTCATGTTTCATTGTTTGTTTTGGTGGATTCTTATAACGCTCTCAGGTATATCAATATATATATATATATATATATATATATTACAATTATACTTTGTAAATTTAAAAATGATCAATTATTTGGATGAAATTAAAAGTTTTTGAATGAAAAATGTTTCAGATGGCTCTTTTTAGTTTTACTTGAATTTTTTAATGGACTTATATTTAATTATTATATTCTAGCTATAAAAGAATGACTAGATACTTGTCTCAGACTGCAAACTGGACTTGACTTGGTCATGATTGAACCTGAACATTTCACCTCAATCTGACCCGATTGACCTGTTGGGTATAAAATCCTTTACATGGATCTGACCTAACCCAATCTGATTAGCTAAGAGGTTGGGTCCAGGTCCAAAATCCTGACCCAAATATGAAATCAGATCCATGCCCTGGTCCATCCCGACCTGTTTGCAGCCCTAATTGAGACGGAGGAATTGAATCTTTGTAGTGAAGTTGACTACTGAATATTACCATCAGTCTTGTGCTTGTGCTGCAGGTTTTGAGTTCATGATCGTAGCTAAAATTGTCAATTATGAATACATTGTCTAGTGGGATCCTTCTCTTTGATATTGCTTTGGTGTTGCAACTAAGTATAGGGGACAGGTAGAAATTTTAGAAAGAAGAGGATGTTAAGAAAATAGAAGAAAAAGGTGTTAAGAAAAGAATGGTGTAAGTCGCCATGTTAGATTCGGTATTTTGTAAATCTTATCTCATAACATTGTACATGTGAGTGTCAAGAATTGGAGAAAATGTTGATGTTACCATGTTGAAATCAATATTTTTGAATGTTATATCTGAACAATCTACTTATAAGTTCATTCCAATCTTTTCCAATAGATTCACACCAGTGCTAACTTGTAGAAGTTCTAATCTAGGGTATAAATTTAATTAAATGACTTATCATAGACAGAAAGCAAATTATAATTAAATGGAATCTATTTACAAAGTTATATCTATAACTTTGTTGAATGTTGGGAGCATAGTCTGCCGTACCGCCCCGTACCGTTTGATTTGGTGTGTACCATATTGTACCGGCAGAAAACTGGTACGAAACACACTTTCAAGTCAGTACAAGTTCCGTACTGTCCTGTATCGAGGTGTACCGACCTGTACTAAGACGTACTGAAGCATACCGAGGTGCGTACCGGTCCGTACCGAGATAAAAATTGAGAAAAATGGTTGGAGAGCTATTTTGGCACAGAGGTGTACCATACCGAACTAATAAGATATCCGATATCGAGATTGCAGACCTTAGTTGGGAGTATCTGAATTTGGCGAAGAGTTGTAAAATGACTCTTATTCTAAGGGATAAGGACTCTGAAATATCAATTATAGATCCTAAAGAGACCTTTCAGCTGATTTTGAGATCATTAAAATCTGATATTTGTATGAAAAATTACACCTTTTGGAAAATTGCTCATTCCTTGTAGACTAATTTTAGTTATCAAAGTTTTTTTCTCGAGTTTAGAATTTATAGTCTAGTTTTATTATTGAACTCAAGGGCAAGACAGTGAAGGACCTGATGCATGATAGGATCCTATATGATTTGATTTTGTACTTTAGAGCATATACTTAAGTTTAGGATCTTATTCGATCATTTATCGAGAGGCAGAATTGGAGTTTTGATGCATGTGAGCTTTTTGTAATGAAACTGGCTTTGAGATATACTGTTTTGTAGTTAAGAGTGATACCTAGTTTGGTTGTTATGATGGCTGAAAATGAATGCTGATTTTCAGTATAGAAGTACATCAAATTACAAGTCTAAGAAGTATTTCACTATTTTTTTCGGTTTAATCAACAGTCCTCAACATTATATTCTTTTTCTTTTTGGCTTTTAGGGTGGTGGGGTTAGTTACTTAAGCTCATAGGCTGGTGTAATTTTTCATTTTTGGGTAAGGAGTACTTGAGCCATTAAACAGCTGTGATTTTCATAGTGAGGTTAGCCTTTCCTGGTCTCACACACTTTTTTTTCTTTTTTATGGAAGACCTGTAATGAAGAGTAGGATGAAGAGGGGTGGGGTGGGGATAGAGAGGATGAGTACTGGAGAGATTGTGAGAAGGGAAGGGCAAGGTTGGAAACAGAAAGAGGGAAAATAGCCATTGGATGGGGACTACAATACTGAATAGAAGGGGGATAATTTTAAACACTCATACATAAACTTTTTGGTTGGGAAATACATTTGAAATTATTCTTATTGGTTTCAAGTTGTTTAGTGGCTGTATCAAGCCAAACCCATAAAAGTTGTTGAGTGGCTCTCTCTTCTCTCAGGTGGGATTTCATTGTATACATCCTGTCTCCTCTGTTTTTTTCAAAGCTGCTGTCTGTAGTTCTAAAAAGGAAAGCTGATAACCTAACCCCTAATTCTCAGTTATTCTTGGGATGATTGGTTGCTTCATCTCCTGATTTTTTATATTGGACCTTGCTCTGAGCAGTAGTGCCATTTCTGACTCTAGGTAGTAATCATTTGATCATGGTTAGCAATTTTGGGGTGGATTGGTGGATGTAAGGGTTCAGGTTGTGGTGCTTGCAAGACTTGGCGTTCAAATATGTTTTTGGGTGGTTGCACACTAAGAGGTTCCTCAAGCTTGGTTGGCTCAATGGTTGCCGACTTTGGTTTAGGTTGAGAAATTGAGGACATTCCCGGGTTATCTCTTTCTTCCGGCTCATCAAATTGCAAACCATGGTATTGGATGTCTGTAGGGGGGTTTTGGATATCCATAATTAGAACTTGATAGCTGGTTGCACAGATGTAGTCATCCCTTGTTTAGCTGGCATGCCTGAACCTTCCAATGCTCTTAAATTTTACTCATTAGCACGAGGATGAGCGTACAGCTTGAGCAGAGTAGATCCTGGGCCAACCTCGGAGTAGGTTATAAGAGGAATAGATATTAGGAACATGGAATGGTATGTTAAAGACAAGGCCTCTTGTCAAGACAGACATCGAGGTTGATCTTACTGACCACATTTCTTCTTGAATTGTCATAAGATCTGACTCCTTGAATGGTCTTACTGAACATGGAGTCGGATCCTCGATTCTATAGCCATCCTCAATGGACTGATATTCAAGGTCAAGCCATTATTGACTAACATCAAGGGCAATCTATAAATTTTCTTGCTGAACCATCATGTGCAACGTCTTTGTGTGGCCAGTCCCTTTAGTGGGCAACTCTTCATTAGTAAATACGATCTCTTCTTGCTTGTTAAGAAGTCCGGTCATCCTTTCAAAGGTTTCTAACTCCACTTCTTCGGGAATCATATAGCTGTCCGGAAAGCTCTCAAAAAACCAATTGGTGTTTCAGGGACTTGGTGATGATCTCTCAGACTCTTGCTTCTGCCGTCATCTTCTTTAGCTGATTGATTGGATTGTACATCAATGACCTCTTGTGCTGGGTGCTTCGCATTTTCCTTTCAAACTCCTTTACAGGTTGGTCTGCACCTTAAAACACTGGCTTGAAGACCTACCCAGATTGCATCATATTACTTATTGCATGCCCTCGATACTTGGTTTTGATTAACATGATCATTATCCAGGGGTACTTGATGTGAGTTGGGTAAAGGGATTTTTACATGTGGAAGCGAATTTGATGCGGGTACACAGAAGTAGAAGTTGGAATAGGCGCTACAAGTACAGGAGATAGAGCAGGAAAGGCAGGTATAGAAATTACATAAGCTGGAGCAATGATTTAGTATGATAACCAAATAGAAGCTTAAGGAGTAAGAGTAAGGATTACATCTGAGGGGCAGTGGTAGTCGGGGCCAGAGTAAGCACAGGTCGAGAGGAATTAGGGGTTGCAGTTAGGGAGAAATCTAATGAAATCTTTGCGATGCGGAGGCCTTGGTGCAGGTGGCATTGACAAGGATTGAAATCCGGAATAAGTAGCATGAGCAAGCTGGTGGGGAGCTAGTAAAAAAGTGGGACGAGGGATGTATGCTAGCTTGATGATTGCAATTATTAGAGGGATCTGCATGAGGGTTAGTGTGCATCATATTGATAGAATTCGATCAATCTTTCCCATGTGGAGGTAAGGGATTTTGCAAGATATTGATTGAGGGATTGGCAATGCAAGGTTGACTTTATTTGGCACAATCAAATCTTGGATTGCTTGCTTTAAAGTCCAATACCTACCAGTTGGATGCCAGCAAGGAAGGCGGGACGTTCCGAGCCATGCTGGGGCGAATTGGCATGGTTTTGCCCTTCGGTTTGAGAAATCGGCAAGGGCGAAAAGGATTATTTTATATAAATCGTTATGGTTTTGCCTATCCTGCCTCATAACAGCCTCAGAAAACCAGTTATCTTTTTTTCTCCATCAATGATTGTAGTACTGCTTGTTTGCACTGATTCAAAGTTGTAGAATAATTAGTACATTACTTCACCTCTTCTCTGAAACTATTTGAATTATCTCAGTTATGACTTGTGGCAATAAAATCATAGTACATAACCAAAACCCATGCTGGCCATCTGAGTGATTAACATAGTTCCCTATAAATTTCTACTTTCTATTTGTGGAATCATCAAATTCTTTTGCAGCCCTCAATTGTGAGAAGATGTAAGTTTCAACTCTGACAGCTTTGATGTTCTTTTTGGCATTATGCTGTCATCTTCATTCCAGTCAGGTGCATTCTCTTGTCTTTGCCTGTCTCAACCAAGTTCTGTGGTGTTATTTTTGTTCCTTGGTTGCTTCAGGGAGATATTTCATCCTGTCAGAATTTGATTTGACACCAAATGTTGGTGAGTTAATCTCTATGTGAAAAAAGGCTTCCATAACACCTGTCTCCATTTTGTGAGGAAGTATTTCTGTTAGAAGGGTCCTTTGCGGGAAGAAGGCTTTATGAATTGTAAATTGACAGGAGAACGTTATGCCAAAAATGGGTGGCTGTAGAATTTAGGTGGTCTTGTGGAATTGCTAAGCAATGCTTCCTGTTAGATAAACAAGGTTCCAATTCAGGATCAATCGGTATAGAAATTAAAAATGATTCAATATGTCGATTAGATCGGGTCAAGCCAATAATAAATAAAAAGAAAAGAAACTAATTAATGAAACCTAGAACAGTTCAGGCATATGAAACATTGGTTGGATCATCTGCTTTGTAGCAGCTTCATCTTGTTTGATTTTCTTCTCTCTTTTGATGAGGGGCTGGTCTACTGCCCATCCTGATTGTGTATCTGTAATTGGGTAGCCTGTTTTGGGGCTTGAGGGAGCTCTTGTTGTTGATTCTCTCTTTCTTTCAGACCTTTGTCTGATTCTCTTATTTCATTAATTTAATGAAATGTAAGGTGGAACACCTGCTGTCTTGCTCAGGAAAAAGGTTCTTACATATATATATATATTCCTGCAAATATGGGATATTGTATATTTACCTCAAATATTTCATTAGTATATATACTTCTCAATTTGTCCTGCTGTTTTGCAACCATGACCTTCCTGTTAGATTGATGGCATTGGTAAGTAATTTTTTTAAAATATAAAATAAGTTTATTTCCTTTTGCATTACTATCTCTAAAAAAAATTATATAAAATAATCCTTTATAATTATCAACTGAATGTTAAATTTTTTTAGGGGTATTAATGCAGAAGGATGATAGAGTCAATTTATATTTAAAATGGACACTTCTTAACAACAGGGTCAAAAATCTAGCAAAAGAACTGTTACATAAATAGGACAAATTTTCAGTATATATCTAATAATAATTTCCAAGATAAGCAAAAAATTATTGATTTCAAGAACTTGTTAATAAAGACCCTATTTGGTATCACTTTTTTTTTATTTTAATTTAAAAAATTCAAGATAAAAGGAATAGAGCAAATAGCTATGTATCATCAAGCATTTTGATTTTAAAAATTGTCTCTAAAACCTTAAAAATTTTTGCAGCAAAAAAATATTGATTTCAAGAAAAAGAAATGAAAGTAAAAGCAAGGAATGGTAGGAGTTCCATGCAAATGCTATTCTCCACGCAATCAGTAATTCCTAGAAAAAAAAAAAATACCAAACTGGCTCATAGCTATTGGAAAGCATAAATCTATCTGGACATTATGGCAAAACCTGCACGCATGCAGCATGAACCACCCAGACTTTACCAACAAGCTAAGCTTGCAACTTCGACAGGTACCCATATGGTTATGACGACTGGGTTCAGCATCTTCAACCATGCATATGTAAGAAATCAAATCGTTGCATTTATATTGTGATATGCAATACTTAGAGACCTTAAGAACTATTTGAGCCATACTAAAATAATGGACAACCTTACAAGTATTTCTGATTAAACATTGATACTATGATGCATGTCGAGCAAGAAGAGAACATAATATGTGGTGCTCGATGTAAGGTTCACCATTTTAATACTAAATTTTGTATCAGTATCATATTAAAACAGTATTATTACGGTACAAAAATTTTTTGACGTCGGAATGCCATCTGTATGGTATGGTATGGTATGTTCTGTATTGTTTGATTCGGACCAGTACAATATACTATATTTGAAAATATTTTAATCATTTAACATGAAAAGGGCACCGTATTAAGTACTGCCTTCGGATCCTCTCCAGTGCAACGAGTTGGATCACAAGCTAGCTGCCATCATCCATGTATTAGTTAGTGATGGGACCTTCTGTTCGGTTAGCTCTCCAGTTTGTACATGAACTACAGGGAATCCAAAATTCTGATCTCTTATATGCTTCCATGGTGAATCATGTTGTCATGCCACCAAGGTAGTAGCCTGGTGGTATGGAGGCTTGGACTCCACCCGAGTTGTCTGGGTTCGAAACGCGCGGGCGTCGATTAAATCAGGGAACCACATGCCCCATGCCTGGATGGCTATGTGTAGATATGCTTTTCTCCATTAGTATTGAGGTGGCGCTGGGGTGACGTACTTACACATGAGTGGCTCAGTAGGGTTTTCCATAGATTGGGGAGGGCACGCAGAAACTTACAACCCGCATCGAACATTTTCTGGTGGAAGGAAGGTGGCGCTGGGTCCCCCCCCCCCCTCTTTTCATTTACCAAAAAAAAAAAAATCATGTTGTCATCCTATGGAATGAAGGCAAGACAAAAGATTCACAAGAAACAGAAGGTTACATTTTGAAAGAAAACAGTCTAAGAAGGCTAAGAAAGAAGCCAGATGTCCCTTTTTCTATAAAAATTCACAATGAACGATGAAGTGCCATTCCCCACTCCACTTGCTACTTTGGGCGCTACTGATCAAAGCCACAATAATATTTCCCTTCCAACCAAAAAGAACTGAAAGAAGAGAGTGACACACCCATGCAGCCGAAGATGTGGCACTCTGATCTCGACGTCAGAGGCCAAAACTTCCTCATCTTCCTTCCATAACTCAGCCTCTCTCCGTGCTTTTGGTTGCAGGAGAATTCGGGACTATATATGCTGTTCCTCCATGGATTCCCAGAGATATGGTACTCCGGGGGGCACCAAATGGTCGCCGTCGCCGAAGCTGGATTCCGAGCCATTGCCCCCGACTTCCGTGGCTATGGCCTCTCCGAGCAGCCCAAGAAAGCCAGCCGGTGAGACCTCGTCGATGATCTCCTCGCCATCCTGGACTCTCTCTCCATCCCCAAGGCGCCATCTTTTCCATCGATGACTCAAAGTTTCTCTACTTCCTTCTACGAATCTTGTATTCTAGAGCCCAATTCGGTTCTCTACCTTCTGTAATACATCTATAACCTTCACTGAATGCAAAAAAAAAGAAAAATCTTGGATTGCGGATACAAAGAATTCAAATGGCAACGACAATTCTCTTTTTTCATGGATGAACAAGCTTTCGTGGTAGGGAAGGATTTTGGAGCGAAACCAGCATATGATTTCGTCGTCTCTCAAAGGCTCCTCTCGTGATAATCTCCCCCCAGGCTTCTGCATGTTGGGAGAGGGGGTAATATAATCGGATGAATTGATGAATTAATGAATCGAGCCAGTTCTCATTAACTCACGCTTCATCAGTGATCCAAAGATCAGCAGCAACACTTTCTTCCTTAGTTTGCATGATATTTGTCTTGTTATATTTTATTCGTGTTATATGTAACCTTTTGGGTGCATCTTTTGTTGCGCTTGATCTTTCCAAGTAGACGTTGTTTAGCTTGGCGTGTGGCTTGATAAAGACTTAGCTCAGCCGCTGAGCAAACTGAGCTTGACCTAAACAACTAAGCTTGATTGTACGGCAATTCCATTCAGATGGCCCGCTAGTACAAGCGTCCTCACGTCCATTAGTAATCCTGAATTGGAGGAGCATAACATCACAGTGAGGCCAAAAAATGCATGATGAACTAGCCAATCAACTATGTGGTTAACTTCATGCGAAGTATAGATTAATGTACACTCAGCTCCTGCGATGCACGCATGTTTTATATCTGACATACCATGAACCATGATGCAGCCCGTTCCAAAAAGAATTTAGTTTGTTTCAAAGCAAAGTACTTGAAAAGATGCAACCTTGAAGCATGAATAATGCCTAGACAACACCTAAATCTAACTAGCACTTACTTGGCAGTGGTAGTGATACATCTCGCAACCGACCTCTGTTGACAGGATAAACTGACCAAGAAAAGCTTAACACCTAGCTGTGGGCTGACTATTCAAAGCTTGTCACGTGTCTGATCCAAAAAGCCCATAGGGAGCTTTCTGTATTTCAAACTTTTCTTGTAGTTGGTAACAACTCGACTATGATCGTTAACCGTTTCCTAATAGACATGATATCCGAGCAAATCTCAAGATTCATGGGCAAGATATATTGTTTGTTACTTTATTGACCAGCATATAGCGCCAAACTATTCGACAATAGGCTCCAGTCTTCACCTATATTATACATTTTTGGGGCCTTCCAGATAAGTTCTCTTTTGACTCTCTTGTGCTATCTCTTTGCCCCTTGCAGGCCTCTTCTTATTTCTTGAGAGTTGCATCAGACTTAGGCATTGAAAGGTCTCCTGTCGGACATGCCCTGATGAATAAATTTTTTTATTTTTGCTATTTCAGATTGGAGCCAGCGTCAGAGCACCACCCGAAGCTATTCATCCACCCTCTAACACCGACTCGTGGGTACTTGACATCGAGTCCATTACCAATTGAGTGCAGTGGCTAGCAAAACATCGTCACAAAGACATGCAGCGATCTCATTCGATTTTTCTAATCTAAGCGGCAGATGGGCCTAAATCTCTCTTGATGCGTGTTTTGTGATGTAAAATTCGGTGCATGTATGTATTTGGATAAAACACACATCGTCCATCTTTCAACTCGTCATGTATGGTATGCCAGTCGTGTTTGGCATACCAACATGATGATGAGTGCCAGCCGGGCGACGTCCGTCCGGACATGCGCCGGGCTCAGCGGTGCAAACCTGGCATGGGATCCAAACTCATCATAACATAGAGGAAAAAAAGAGAGGGGAAAGACGAGTATGAACAAAATATGTTTTTATTTAAAAAAATAAATTGAAAGCACACCAAAAATTAAACAGAGAGAACAACCACAATCTATAATATTCAAGTACAATTCAAAACACTCTAGATGTTTCAAAGTACATGCACCAAAGCTACTAGTACAAATTCGGAATCATAACCTGATAGATAATTTTTTTAGACCATTGAGAATGCCAACATATATAAGTTTGTAGAGTTGAGAAATATGTAAAATGCAAATAGGTTAGCAAATGAAATTTGACAACTACTATGCCGAGGGATAGTCATATTTACTAAACATTCTTATTGGTTGGGGATACTCTCTCAAGTATGGTGGAATGGATAAAAATTTTGCCACAAAGGAAAGCAAGGCCCGCAACATTGATGCCGAACCAGATCTGGGAAGAATGACTGCGGTGGTGGAAAGAAGGAGAAGAGAAGGAGGAAGAAGAAGAGAAGAAGGAGAAGGGAGGAGGAAGAAAGGAGAGAAAAACGTGGGGGAAAGAAAATGCTTAATTCTTCATTAATCCTAATTACCATCAAAGTTCCCTATAAATAGGGCCCAATAAGAACAATTAAAATAAACCCCCTTACACAAGAATAATTCCCAATAAACCCAAAATACACAAATGAACCCTAAAATGCAAACAAGCCCAGAAACAAAATAAAATAAATATGTACTAAGATGGTGGACTAGGCGGGGACATAATCAGGTCCGATGTCCCCATCAACTATCCTATACAAATCAAATATCATTATAGGATCAAGATTTGGTTCGGTATATAAGTTGAACTAGTATGTATCAATCCAAACCGAGATCGAACTATCCTTGATGTTCCGGATGGTATTATAGACTAGAGGGAGAAAAACATTGGAAACCTACCATGGTATTAGCTGCATGTCGTACCTAACTGGTAATATATTGGTATGGTTCTCCGTGCTGGTTTTTTGAACAAAGTTTATTGATAACACTTTCTTCCATAGAACACTTGATGAACAAGATACCTACGTGCATGCATGCCGCTCGAGCAGAAGAGTAGCCAAAGCAAAAAGCTCTTCCCTTACTTGCAACTATCCTCCTCCATTGAAGAGGAGTGATCTACGATAATGGAATGAACTGAGGCGATCCATTAGAGAAAGAGAAACCTTGGCTACTATTTACATTACATTCACTGAAGAATTGCAGAGCAAACAACACTCCGACATTATTCTCCCAATGATGCTCCCCTCCTCAACCTCAATGTTCCTGCTCTCCCGGTTCCAAAGATGCAGGGCGAAGCTCCGTCTACGAATGGAATCGTGCTTCTTCGCAATCCACTTCCAATGCTTCCCATTTCTGGGCGCCTGAAACAGCGTCGATATCTTATGCCAACCCACCGGATAGAATGCCGCCGGCGGCAATACTCTGAATTCAAAGCCAGGCCTCTCGGCGACCCTGGCGACGACCCTCGAAACAAGGTAAGGTCCGTTGTGACCCCACTTGCTCCCATTGAAGGTCCGCGCGAACTCCTCTATGAATTTATAAAGAAGTGGATGCTCCTCATCGAATGCCATCACGGCGTTGTTCAGCCGGCTCCAGTTACCGGTCTCGGCGTTGACGGACTGGGCTCCAATGGCATTCCTCAGACCATGGAAGCTTCTCAGAACTATGACGTCGGCGTCGATGTAAACTCCTCCATACTTGTACAAGATTGCAAGCCGGAGCAAGTTGGATAGATTCTGGCCAAGGGGGACATTCCCGGGATTGACTTCCCCTTTCAAGAGCCGATGGAACCATGGCTCGGCAGGCGTGTTCTTGAAGAGGTAGGGGAAGTCCGGCGACATGGCCGCCAACCGGAAGCCCCTCTCGGAGAAAGGTCTCAATAGCTGCTCGCCGCTCGGCGAGTCCATGGCGTTGGAAACAATGAGCAAGCAGGCGTTTTCATGGGACTTGAACAAGCTCTCGACCGCGAACAACTCCCTGGGGCGAAAAACTTCCGAGGAGGAGATCCAGGTCATGAAAAAACGAGGCGTGCAAGGAGAATCCAGGGGATTAGAGCGAGACCCGTGAAGGAACTCGGCAGCTCGCGCGGAGAACCGACGCGACCGAGCACTGGGGTGAAGGAAGCTGGGAAAAAGCTTGCTCCTTTCCGACCCCGCGGGCTTCCTGGAAGGCAGAGAGGGGTTCGGCTGGGTATGGGGATGATGTCCATCGCCGGAACCCGGCGAAAGGTGAGAACTTTGGAGGGATGCGGCGAAAGAAGGGGTCTTTGGGCTGGGGTCGCGAAGAGGAGCGAAAGCAGGGTGGTTGGCGCGGCAGAGGAGGCCGAGGCCGAGGCCGCTGCAGGCGAGGAAGTAGATGAGGAGGGGGAGGGCGACGATGGAGGTCGGGAGGATGAGAACAAGGTAAGAAAGCGGCTGCGTTGGCCTCAGCATCGGGGAGAAGAAGGCCAGCCGCGGCCAATGACGGTTGTTAAGTCTCTTCGCTGTCGCTGAGAAAAAAATCCTTCTTTTGACAAGAAACGACCAAAGAAGGGAGATTCTTGAAGAGCGAAAACAGGGAGATTCCAAGGCTTTTTCCTCTTTTTTTTTTGGGTGATAAGATTCAGAGGCTCGCTGATGGCATAGATAGAAGGAAACAATTTATTTGCAGAAAAATCTTTCCAATAAGGAAGAGAAAAATCGAGAGAGAGAGAGAGAGAGAGAGAGAGAGAGAGTAGGTTATTTTGTTATTTTAGTGAAGCATAAAATCCGATAAAAAGGAATTAGATTAATAAATTCCGACGACTAGGTTCCACCACAGAGTTTATTTGATAAAAAGAAATAGGATTTTAAAAAAGTGACCATCCAATGACTAGGGAAGGAGAGTGGGAGACTAAGAATGTACACATAATGGTTTTTCCTATATTTATGAAATTCGATTACTAAGTTTTGGTTGGTGCATGGCATCTTGTGATGGATCAAATAGCGAACCTCTTTTTGTTTTAAGCCACTTGGAGATGGAATGGATGATCAAGATTACATTTGCAATAAATTTCCTCGTATATGTACTTAATCTTGGTAATGGATGCTCTTTTTGTTTTTAATAATATTTTATTTGAGGTTATTTTTCTAGTATTAACAATCTCAAATCTTTCGAAACTAGAACTTAAATTGACAAGAAGAACTGTGATAATATGATAATAGACAGTGATTCATAAAGACTTTTTAGGAGATTTTTTTTTTTTAGTCATATAGTGTTAGCATGCATCATCACATGGGTTAAAAAAAATTTATACCTCTCCCAAGTGGAAAAGTTGTCAACTCGTTGAGATAAGATATTTTGCCAATTTTATATAATTTCTTAAAAATAGAAAATTAGTTTGCAAGAAAGTAATAATATGAACAAAATATATCCTTAGTGAATAACAAGCAAGTACATTTGGACGACTCTAAAATATTGATTATTTCTGTACTTATCTCATAAAAAAGATAAATGAATGTATCTTCCTCATGAAATTTACCATATAATGCATCTCACTGCCTCATTTTTGTATAAATACTTTATTTATCTAATTTATAATTGGCATGCTTTAAAATGCTATGGGTGATGCTTTGGCTACTAATAAAATTTATTCTTAAAGATTACTTTTATCGTTAAACATTATGTTAACCGTCAACTGCAATGCATATAATGTCAATGCCCTCTCTTATATTTGGCATGACTTAACAAGTTTAAAAATAGATGGATAATTTTAATAATTATGAGTATCTGAAATCTAAGTACAAAACACTTCTAATACCTCATTGTTGGGTTTTCTTTTTAAAAAGTGTCATTATTGGGCATCCCAACGTGCATTTGTTTATTTAGGTATTTTTACAAATTTAAATTCAAGATAGTTATAATCACAGCATGCTATCTACATGGAATGTATAAAAATTAATTACACCATATCCATTAGGTTTTCCTTTGGTGCTCCTTCAATCACTAGAACATATATACTATTTTCTCTTAATATGGACCATTATTAATGAATTAAAAGGCCACTGTCCTATAGATGGTAGCTAGTTTCAATTTCAAGTAACAATGGCAAGCACAATTTGGGAAAAAGTTACAATTTATTTTATTCATGTAGGTATTTTTCTCCTCTATGCATGGATGGATTTTTTTATATATATAACATCTTTATATAATTTACTTGCAGAAATCATTATTGTATCCAGCCTAGTTTGAATTTTATAGGGAATTTATCTTGCGTCAATTCCTAAGTAAAAAAATCTTGTAAAGTTATAATTCGATCATAGAAAAATGGTAACATAATAGGCACATATGGTTGAATACATCATGTAAAACTTTTTATGAATGATTTAGATCTACTATTTTCTTTTGCTTCCGAGAACTGAATAGAAGAAGTTTAGCTAAAATCAAGGTAAGGGCGAGATAGAACCAATTATGAGTAACTAAAATCCATTAACTCTATCAACTCAACTAATTAACACCTTCTATTTTTATATAATGATATGCAAGCATGAGTAAAAATGGTACATATAAATTAACAAAAATTGATTTTAAGGACAATGCTAATAAGTAATGTCACATCAGCACAGATATTGATGCAACTAGCTAAAAGATATTTACATTACCATGGACCATGAAAAGAAAAATTTTCACATATATTAAGGGTTTCCTAGGAATAAAGTAAGAAAGATCTATCAAACTCATTAAGATCTTGAATTATTGTGAAAGCAGGCACTAGTACCAAATCTCCGGCAACTTCTATTCATTAAATTTTTTGGCACCCTCAATGTCATGCGTCTTAAGTTACTTTTGTTTAAGGGAATTATTCATGGTTTTCTAACTCTTGGTCTTTTTTTTCCTTTTTTCAGCTAAAATGCAGAAAAACTATGAGCTATTCTTCTTCTTTATAGAAACATGAAACTAATTCCTTCCTCTCTATGTCCCACCTTTGATTGGATAATGAATCATGATCTACTCATTCCAATGGATTAACATCCATGACTTCAATATCAATCAGGATAAACCAATTTACAAATATTGCACCCAATGAATGAACAGTTTGAGGTGGTGCCCACAGCATGAAACCAATATTTTGACTAATTAAGTAATAATCCTCTTAACCACTACCTTCTCACTGTGCTTAGCGTAAAAGAAAAATAACAAACATTTGTTCTAAATAAATTAACCTATTTGTTACGTGTCGCATGTTGAACTTCGAGATATTTAGGAGGGACTTACAATTGCCATTAAGCTGCTTAACCCATTCGGAGTGCTCATCGAGGTAGATTCAACCATGCTATTATTCCTGGATCAATGGACCAAAGTTGGGTTATCATTCTACCAATTCATAATTGTTGGACCTTTTGGTCAATTACTCCTTCTTCAGAGGAGGCAAAGACTGGCTTATCAGAAAAGGGATTGAGAGCTTCATAAGAAGTCTTCAATATCCCTTTTTTTTGCTGTTATAAATGTTTAATCTATATGGATGTACTTTCTTAAAAAAACATTAATAAAATTGTTGAGGTGCTGCAACCTCCTTTTTTTTTTTAAAAAAATAGTCGGAACTCCATCCTATCTAAAATAAAATTCTTCAATCAATAAACAACAATTTAAACAGAAAAAAAAAACTTTTTTTGTTCCTTAATATCTAATAATGATTGTCATAATCTCTTCCTAAATAAACAAAGCCTAGGATTGATGCATGAAACGTGAGCTCAGAAAGCGAACATCGGATTTTTTTTTTTTTTTTTATCTTTTATTCGACAAGAATATATATATATATATATATATATATATATATATATATATATATATATATATATATATATATATATATATATATATATATATATATATATAGTCGGAGGAAGGATTGGTTTTCCTTTCATTTTTCAATATTTTTATTATGATAAACTTAATAATATTTAATATTGGATGGAACGTTTTTAAGTGACAGTTGGTGAGTGAAATTAACGTGAGGGGGGATCGGACGAATGCACTCGTTTGGCGCGCGCTACCTACCAAGGTGGTGCGGTAGATGTTGCGTATTACGTGCATGCCTTTTCTCAAGTTATAAAGTCCTTCAATTAAAGAATGTAACGCAAAAGTCAAAAATTGAAAGTTAAAATTAAATATGACTACCAAATTGTTCGTGAGCTAACTCACCGTCAAATTTATCTCAAACTACCTTGGCATACTTTTATATATGTAGAGAGAGTGTGTGAGTTCTGAATTTGGCTACACTCAGGTAGATCTCCATTCAGATTCGATTAGATCTACATAGAATTATGGAGGTCCTAAATTTATGATCCGAGCAATCGAATGTAATCTACTATCTTTAAATTATTTACATATCAAAAATTATATGATTTGGAGACCTTTAGCATATGAATCAAGTAACATACATACATACATACATACATACATACATCTCTCTCTCTCTCTCTCTCTCTATATATATATATATATATAATTTAGTGTTATTTAAACTATCTATTTTTAGATCACTTGATGCATATATATATATATATATATATATATATATATATATATATATATATATAATTTGGTGTTATTTAGACTATCTATTTTTAAATCACTTGATGCATAGGCTAGGCATCTCTAAATCACATAATTTTTGGTACATAAGCAATGTATAAGTAGTAGATCACATCTAACGACTCAGATCATTGATGTTGGACCTTCATTATTTAATCCAGATCTAATGGGGTTTGAGTGGAGATCTAGTTGAGTGTAGCCTAATCTAGCTATACATATAATTTTAGTTACTATTATTTATCTAACTAATTTATTTTTATAATTATTTATTGTATAATTAAAACTCCCAACTAATTTTGAATTTTCACTAAATTTTTTAAATAACTTGTTCATAAATAGCTTGAGCTTCGCTTGAAATTAAGCGAGTCTAGCAAGCCGCTAACTTGGTTTGTGTCAGGCTTGTTTACACCCTTGGTTACGAGGATTTGCTTGATATGATGCCGGCCATGCCTACTTTTTCAGTCATAAGTGTCGCATTATGTGCCACTTCTTCTAGGTTGAATGAATGCGATTATTGAAAAATAAATACAGCATTACAGGCAATTATCTATATATTTTTTATGAGCTATGTCAGGGGGCTTCTATTATGTATATAGGAGCTATTCTTTTCTATGTGGCAAAAGATGATTGGTACAAATTATAGAAATTGTTTCCAAACCAGTTGGCTATCAAATTGCCAAATCAACGAGCGTAGGCTCGATGAAACTAGATTTGGATCATTTTCCAATCTTGAATTGGACTCGAAAGGGCTCGTCTTCCAACTATGATGGTTCGTGACTGGCACGACAGCCATGAGTGGATGGAGCCAACTAATCCATTTAGAATTTATTCCCGGCACCATTTGGCGGTGCACCATGCCAAATCACCTTGTCTCGTTTTTATGGACCATAGAAAGTCATGAGAGCACGATGAATAGAGCCCATAGAAATGAGACGAGATGATTGATGTGGTGCACCGCCATGTGGTGTAGGGTATGTTTTCTCCTAATCTGTTGCCTCGTGTTGTGGTGAGCTCAATCCAAGCATGGCGATCATGCCAATCATGGATGGCCATAGTTGAAGACATGCCCTCTCCAGGACAGGGAGGATTCCTACTGGAATGGAGTTTTGCTATGCACACTACAAGCACCCTCTATCAGTTTTATATTTATGGGGCAATGCTATAATGCCAGTTATATTTTCAAAATTCTTTTGCACTGGTGGCGGGCCACATTGCATGAAAGGATAAGGTACTTGGGCAAATTATCCATGGCATCAGATTCTCTGTAAGACTGTAACCATGAGTTTCACCCATATCCTCCTATCTCGCGTGTCATTCTAGCAATCAAGGAAAGGATTTCTCCACCAAGAAAAAAAAGGAAATAGTCTTGTTAATAGGATTATTATCCCTGTAGCATTCCTTTCCCTTAAAATACTACCTGAAAGGACCTTGCTTTAGAAAATGTTCATCTCAGTCTTTCTGCTTTTACTTTTTCTTTCCTTTTTGTAAGCAATCCTTTCTTAAAAAAATTCAGGAAAGAGAGCAGAACCTAGTATTTGTCGTTATACATTAAAGAAATTTTCATTACAAAAATAAATGAAGCGAAGGGGGGAAAAGACCCTGAACAAATGAAATGGATTATGCTCATCCATCAGATGTTCTTTGTTCTTGTTCTGGTCATGAGAAATGCAATGAACTCCTATATACTAATTGGACATGGAAATACTTTATTATATGCTTTCATGAAAGAAAAGGTATTATCCTTCCATAGAACTCTTTCTTAAGGATATGCCCAACTTCAGCTCAATTCGAAGTAGAAAAATGCATTAAACTTGGCAGTAGTAAAATTTAGCTAAGGAGTATTCCGTCATCTATCTCATGCCATTATTGTAGATCAAGACTTGAGAGTCATAATTGATTAATACTATAATATTACCATAGCAGTGATTGTCACTGCATCTGGTAGTCTTGCATTAACCTCTTGCTTGCATGAAATCACATCATGAAGAGAAAATGTCTCCTATGTAACAGTGGACATACTCTTGTGCACTGCTCCAAGCCTTTGTTCATCTGTTATCTAGTTCTATTTTGTTTTCTCTTCTCCCCTAGCTTTGTGTCGCATCTCAAACCCATGAAGGGAAACTGGCAATCCAGATATATGTCCATACTGCGAGCAGAAGCAATCTGAAGTTGTGGTCTAAACTTATCTGGTTTCATGAGGGTCGCAAAACCACTGTCTGAAATCACAAAGGATGAGCCAGGACTACTCCAAAGTAGAGTTCTATAATTTTTCATGCTGGGTATGGATTAGAGTTTAGAAACATCTATCCAAAACCTATCTGACAAAGGTTGAGTTATCAAAAAGTACAAAACCAGATATCATACAATCATGCATACGACTCGAGTATATGATACAAAGCAGGCAGCATCTGACACACGATTAGGTGGCAAGAACAGCGTCCTCGACAACCCTCACTATCACATACATTTTTCCTTCTCATTTGTACATCTCAAGCACAAAATGACATATATACCTCCTAACCTAGTTTTTCCACACAAAAGTGCATGGAAGTTCAAAGCTCATAAGCTGGGAACCTTGATTCAGAGGGTCTGACCATGTCCAGGAAGAGATGTGCCATACCAGCCTGCCCTTCAAACAGTGAATATGGGCGGTCGCCACTGTGCATTAGACCATCTGCAATCAGCTTGTTAGCTTTGTCCAACAGAAAGCAAGCAAATGCTTTAGCCCGATATAAGTACTCCATGTTGCCAGTTAGCCTGTACAGCGAGAGGAACACATAAGTGTTCCCACTTATACCATGACAAATTCCCACTCTCTTTAGCAGGCCTCGGTTCCATACCACCTCGGCAGCCTCTGCAGTTGCCTGCAGAAATTGCTCTTCTTGGAAGACCTGAACATAATACTATGTTCACAGTTAAAAGTCTGGATCAAGTGATGCATGAAATGATAAACAAACAATTGTGATGGCAGCATGATCACCTGAGCAGCCTTGGTGAGAGTGAGAGAAACACCTGGGGCACCGTGACACCAATGCACTAAGCGGTCGTTATTGGAGCCCTCACTCGAGGGGTAGTTCCCACTAGAAAAGCGATTTTGAATCATGTACCGGAGGGTACCTTTAATGTCTTCCTTCTCATCTGGTTTTAAATCCATGTCCATCAGGACATGCATAATCCCTGCCAGTCCATGAGCAGCACCCCAATATTTCTTGTCATGCCACTCATACATGAGAGGGCAGCTGCCTCTGTTGGATAGTCTTTTTCCATCCATAATGATTTTCTTTGCTAGTGCACCCTATATAGGTTTAGTTATTAAACAATTAATAAATTTTAGCTTAAAAAGCCATTTGATGGAGACGACCACATAGACAAAACAGAGAGCACTCACCATGTGGGTTGAGGGGATTGTCCCTTCACCTATGTGTTTATTCAAGAAAGCACAAGCCCATAAGTATCCAACTCGTCCATACAAAAGCTCATTTGGAACTTTACCAGGCATCCTAATCTGTTTAGAAAAAGAAAGGTACTAATTAAAACCACCAAACACGATTGTATGCATCACCTTAATGAAAATTTAATCACACTGGAAAGCACTCCATGAAATGAAATTAGGATAAAATAAGAAAGAAAACTCCAGCAAGCCATTTAATTCTCTGGAGAGTATTTTTTCTGAACAAAGATTTCTCTGGAGAGTTTTGATTGTTTCTTGTTGCTAATATCTGTTCTCTTGTGAAAGATTGCAGAAATTGCTTGGTTTATGGAAACAAGAACATACCCTAAAAGGATTTCTCCCCGATTTTCCCATTTTTGGAGAAAGGGAGGAAAACCACCCAGTATTACAACTAACTAGATCCAATTACTTGGGGATGCACCAGCCAAGACCTCAAATAGGACTCTGCTCGTTAGGTAAAGGGGGTTGACCACTGGGATAATGCCGAGTTTATGAATTAGCTATCAGTTTGGCATGCAGGCATGCTACATTATTATGGACGTAGAATGCTGATTTCCAGAAAGGTGTCCTTGTTCTTTGAGAATATTCAACAGAAAAATAGAAGTCAAAAAGCTTAAAAGTGTGACCTCAACTATGGGTATGACAAATAAGAGCACAAGAACCTACTTGGCTGGTGCAATGGAAGTTGGCATTGGGTACTTTGTTACAATCAAAGCTATGCTCTATAGAAGCTTGCGATGGGCTTTTTATCTATCTTAGCAACTAATTCAGGTCAAAGTTGCATCACCTACCCACCAGCTGGCACTCCACATATGCAAGGCTTATCACATGATCAGGTACAATGCCTACCACGATATGTAATTAAGTTTAAATGGATATCCCTTCATCCACAATGCCAACCCCATATAGATAGAATAAGGACTTATTCCTTGGCATTATTTAGACTTGATTACAATTTAATATTAAATATCAGGGAACAATGAGTCAGCTGCCTCTTCAGAACAGAAGCTGAATATACTTGCTTCAGTCATGCAATATTCAATTAAGGCCGGCTTCAGGTCTTAAACTTCTTATTTCATGATATTGTCTGATTTGGTCCTCATGGCAGTCCAAAACTCATAGTAGTCCAAGTATTAGAAAGTCTTTTATTCCATGATATTATCCGATATGGCCCTTATGAAAGTCCAAAACCGGTAGTAGTACAAGTGTTAGAAACTTAATAAAAATTTTAATATTTCTGACAAGGTTTGCCGTATCGGTACCGGTAGGCATACCGGTCGCCTACCGGACCGGCATGGTTCTAGTTCGGACCGGTTTAAACCGATACCGAATCGGAACACTCTTCCCTGGAAGAAGAGAAGAATGAGAGAGCAAGCGGGGGAGGGAGGGAGGGAGGCCCGCGGAGGGCTGAGGGGGGGGGGGGGGGGCGGAGGGCGAAGCCGTGACCGCGTCCGCGTCCTCTATTTCGAAATTTTGAGAATTTTTAAGTGAAGTCGGTAAATCGGTTGCCGACTTTACTTAAAAATCTCCAAATTTAAAGTCGGCAACCAATTTGCCGACTTCACTTACAAATCTCTAAATTTCGAAGCAGAGGATGCGGCCTCAGCCTCCGCCACGCCCCCGTGGGCTCCCCGGCTCCCCCCCGGCCCCCGCTGGCCCGTTGCGGACGGAGGGCCGGCAGAGGCCTCTCCTCCCTCCCTCTCTTCCCCCCTCTCTCTCTCCTCTTCATCTTCCCCGGCTCCGGCTAGGTTCGGCCCGTACAGGTTTTCACTGCTCCAGCGTACCAATTACAGGTCGGACCGGTCCGAACAGGTCGGTACGGGCCGGTTCGTCAAACCATGACTTCTGACATGGATTGTCGAACCGACCTAAACTGGGCGATTCGGCCTATATCAAACTATACTGAACCTGGCCTAGAATGGTTCAGCCTCTCGATTCAGTTGAGCCCTCATTTAATTAAAAACCCTCCCCCAACACCTCTGTTTGGCTTCAAAAACCCTCCCGAGGGTTTCGAAGTTTTGCTTATCCGCTCTTTCGCTCGTTAGAGGGTTTTGCGCTTATCTTGCCCTAGCCGATCACCAACATCACTCCCAGGTAAGTTCCCCCATCTCCCCCCCTCCTCTCTCTCTCTCTCCCTCCCTCTCTCACTCTCTCCCCTTCCCTCCCTCCCTCTTGAATGGTTCGGGTTAGAGTTTCCCTCCCCCCCTCTCTATCCATCTCTCTCTCCCTCCTGCGTCCATGGCAGCCCTACTCCCCACATTTCGGCACCCCCTCTCTCAATCTCCCCTTATGTAATTTGTGACTAGGATGGACAGACATATGGATGGATGGTGTTATGAATGACTCAATATATATTACTAGTTATCAACCTATAATATGTATTACTATTTTAGGTCTGTCATGCTATTAGCATATTGGAGAAGTGTAAAAAAGTTTTGAAAGAGAGTGTTGAATTAGTCTAACTGAATAATGTCTATATAGGTTGATTTTGTTGGAGGGTCCTATTTAACATTTTTCTATAACCTAACTCAACTTGATTGAACTTGGTTTGATGGTTGGTTAAACTACTTTCAAGTGTGTTGTATCAGGGAGAACTTTATTAACCCGATTTTCTTAGGCTTATGTCAAGTTCTGATTATGACTCATTCCAGGTCATGCCTCTAGGCAATTGTTTAAGCTACTTTCAAGTGGGCTGGGTCAGAGTGAATTTTATAAACCAGATTTTCCACAGTTTATGTCAAATTCTGATTATGACCCATTCCAGATCATGCCTCTAGGCAATTGTTTAAGCTACTTTCAAGTGGGCTAGGTTAGTGAACTTTATGAACCAAATTTTATGCCAAGTTTCAATTATGACTCATTCTAGGTCATGCCTCTAGGCAATCCTTGCAGGTTAGATTTATGCATAAGCTCAAGCTCAAACTCACCACTGGTAAACATCCAATGATTCCACATGGATATTTCATTCCTCGTGAAAGAATTTAATGCCACTAGTAAAATGAGTTTGAAAAGAAAACAATATAAGTATTCCCCACAAATCATGACTATTTCTTGAAATATCCTCCAAATCCTTCATTGCCTCATTGTCTTCCTCTTGATTTCTAAAACTTCCTAGCTATCCATTGTGGACCACTGTTGGAGTGAAGATCTACAACAATTTGTAAGCTGATCACATGCTTTTACTTTGGCACCCCTAACTTAACACTTCCCCCCCTTTCCCTCTTTCTTGGCATGAATAAATCTCTGCTATAGATCTTTGGTCCGTGAAAGAAGGGGTAGTGTGGGCTTCCCCTCTTTAAGGTTTCAGATTAGCTACCTAGTTTAGGCAGCTAGGAACTTAACTATGGATAAGACAAAGGGTAAGGCCTAGGTTAATGGTAGCAAAGAGCCCAATCGTACACCACACTACCCCTCTCATGAGGAGGTCCCAGGTAGACAATGGTTTCGTAACTCATCCTAGGGTTTACGCATGCTCGTAAAACAAAAAGAATGAGAGAAAGGGGAGAGGGAGATTGGGGAGGGGGGGTTGGCACTCAAGACTCCTTGATAACTCCTTCTGTAAGGGTTGCTAGTGGAGGGCCAGGGTTAAGGTTTCATGGAAGGTAGAAGAGGAGAAGGATGATAAAAGAGGATGGGACTAGCATCTTGGAGAGACTCCAAGGTGGTAGGGCTTGCTAGGATTTTCCAATTCTAGCCTAATATCTAATAGGATTTTGCTCATGGATTTCTCTATGCATATTTTATGAAGTTTTGGAAGAGATGAGGGGTGTTTATAAAGGAGGGTGAGGGATCCTAAGGCTAAGATTGAATAAAGAGAGAAGTTGCCATAAA
Organism: Phoenix dactylifera; assembly: GCF_051530095.1. Lineage (NCBI taxonomy): Eukaryota > Viridiplantae > Streptophyta > Magnoliopsida > Arecales > Arecaceae > Phoenix > Phoenix dactylifera. The sequence goes on from NC_143192.1 coordinate 9,540,242, forward strand.
TCTAATGACTAGGATAATGGTATTAAATGGTTTTCTCCTATTGGACTTCATGAATCAAGAGTTGAGATGGTTGGAGGGTGGGTTGTTGTGTTTCTGTAGGAATTAATGCTAGGTTTTTGTAGAGAGAAGATGATGGTTAGGACAAAGGCTTGTAGGATCTGACATAAAGAAAAGATTTGAGGTGGCATGGTCCTATAGAGGAGGTAGATGGCTATGATTGAGAGAGAGAGTGCTGCATTGAGTAGCTAGGATTAATGGTAGAGAGAAGTGTTAAGATTAGGAGAGAGAACTTACGATAGGGAAAGGTGCTAGATGGAAGGATAGGATTGGGTCTTCCCACCTTCTCTTGGATTGATGATGTGGAGGAAAATGGAGGGTTGAGATTTCGTAGGCTGGGGAGAAAGAGATCTAATAGTAGAGGCTAACTGAGGCAAAGATGTTAATTTGGATAGATTTATGGGGAGACTTAACAACTAATTAATCCTCTAGAGAGGGTATAGGGGTCTAACAAGAAACATCGAAGGCAAGCAAATGCATGCCATGGGATTACCATCAAGAATGGATAGGATTTGTTATGGGGCATACAATAAGTTTGTCATACAATGGGACTATAATGTTGTGTTGGAAGGATAGCTTTGGGAGGAGTTTCTGAGAAATGACACATGGTAAGGGGAGAGCGAACGAGGAATCAAGTTCATTAGAGGGAATATTTGAAGCAGCATGATAGGAGGGTGCCACTTGGCAAATGGTCCGCCAGAGGAAGAGGGATGCAGGTTAAGATGGGGATGGTTTTATTACAGTGCTGCCCTCCATGAGTGTGCAAAGATTCCTTTCAAGGTGCAATTATGATGAGAAGTTAGGTTGCAGGGTGAGAGTACCAAGGGATTTAAGGTTTATTCATGACATATTGGCTTGGTACAATCCTAAATTGGATCTAAGAAAAGCTCAATTTAGAATGCAAATGGAAGAATCTAGGCTTAATAGGTGCATGTGCCATGTCCCCTAGATGGGGTTAATTGCGCTTGGTTGTGGTTAGGGTGAATAGGATTAGGTTAGAATAAGTAGGACAAGGTCAGATAGGGTCAAATTAGGTTCAATCAGATGCTATCAAATGCAATCAAGCTTGATCGGATGCAATCAGGTGCAACAGGCAGGGTAGAGGTTAACCTGAGGATGAGAGCATTAGGTCAAATCAAGTGGCTAAGGTAGGGATCAGATATGATTGGGTTTGATCAAATATGATTAGGCATGATCAAATGCAATCAAGTTTGATCAACTTGGTTGGATTGGGTTAGAGTGGGTGAGATTAGTGGAATTACATTAGTTTGGGGATAGATCGACTAGGAAAAAGTTTAGAGTGGATGTGACTAGATTAGATTGCGACTGGATTGGGCTAGATCAGCTAGAAGAGGTTAGTGTGCATGAGATTACATTAAATTAGTTGGATTGGGGCTGGATTAGGATGGATCGGCTAGGTAGGTTAAAACGAAGGATGGTTTGTGATAGGTTAAGTTTCGAGTTATGATCTAATGCAACCAAGCAAGGAGGTAATCCCTCAACAACTGGGGGTGTCGATAGGTAGAAATAAGAATCTACTATTTCTAAGAAAGTAAACAGTTTTAAATCACACATCAAGAAATCAAGACATATTTTCCCCATTTCTTTCTTTTTTTTGGACACAAAATAAGGGTTAGGCAGGTAAAGCATACTAGGTCCAATCAAGTCATCCAGCAAGTGTTTGATGGGTTGGGGTCAGTCATGCTTCTTGGATTAATGAATTTACATGTTTTGATGAGAATGGTTAAATTGAGCCAATTTTTTAAAAGGTTTGATCAGTAGTGCTCGCCTTTGGGCAAGCTTGGTTGGCTTTCATGTTTACGACTATTTAAACATTAGTTAGTTCCAACCTAAGCCAACACCTAATCTCAATGAGACATTCTCTATAGCATTTCAAGAAGATCGTCAGCAGTCATAATTTACAATGACTCATCTAATGCGTTAATGTGCATTACACCCTACTATATCTTGGTATAGGCACATCACAAAAGGAAACCTTCATAGAATAATTTCCAAACACTATTTTTGATCATTTGCATGAAGATATTGTCTAGCTATACATAATCTTTGTTTTTTATATATTATAGCACAGGGTGTTGAATTTATTACCAATGGAAGTCCTAAATATGAGGTTAAGCTCTCTCTCCAATCAGGATGGATTGATGCACATTAGTTGCAGCATGAGAATAAGGAACAGTTTTATAAGCCTGTATCACTATATTAAAAGGTAGCTACCATAGTCAGGCAGTTTCCTGTCTGCTTCTCTCTGGTGCCAGTCACTTGGCAGCCTAAGCAGGTCAGACTATGTCTTTCAACAGGTTGGGTATCAGATGAGAAATGTTGAGATATTTAGCATGTAAATGACCAGATTACAATCATTACTGTCTTCTCCATTAAAATCCAAGCAGGTTATCATTTACGATTATAAGTTTCACTAATGATCTGCATTCAACAAATATCCTTTGGCTATTGAACGCATGCCTGTATCAAAAAAGTGTAAATATTTACTAGTCACATGTCAGGTCACACTAAATAGGTTCTCAAACAAACGGAAATGAGTGTATTTAATTAACATTTTGCTTTCTTCAATTTATTCTAATTTATTTTGAACTTTCTGGTTTTTTTATATATATTTGCAAGGTTAGTTTTTTCAATATGTTTAGCTTAGAAATTCACATAAGCTCCCATCCTTTGCCTCAGCATTACAGGAACACCTGGCCGTCCAAATGCAGCAATTACCATAAACAAATTGTTTGACATGGTTCTTCTTTGCATTTTGGAGGCATAAATTGGATATAGGACAATTGGAGGAATAACCTGCTTATATTGCCATCTCTAAGACATTTTTCTGTCTAGTCTCTACAGCCTTCTAAATCCTCAATCTTGCTTCATTTCATGAGGTTTTAGAAATGAGAGTTCACTTCTAGCATCTCAATCATTCTTCATGTGCATATAACACTGAAAAATTACCAATAGATTTGTTTTCATGACTTCTCAAACTTCAATTGGTAGATCAGTCTGGTCTCAAGGTAGGCTACTTCTGCTTGCAGTAAACTAAAAATTAGCACACAAGCCAAGTCTTACCTCTCTAAAAGAGCTCAAATAGTGGTTGAGCAGCGCCTCATCTCCGGCGTGCTTCGCCACCACCGCACCAAGAGCGCACACACCCGCCCTCCCGCATATAAACGTCACATGCCTGCTCCAATCCCAATTCACATGCCGACAGATCAAGCAACCATAATCCAACAACACTAAACACAAAAAAAAGGGCCTAAACTCTTACGGATCACCCTGGGAGCCAACGTCGCAAGCCCTGATGATCTCACTACAGAGGCTGAGATCGCCTCGATTGTTGGTGACTTGGTAAGCCTTGAACAGCAAGAACGCAGTCCCGAGCGCACCTGTATAAAGCGTGAAATCCTTCGCACGCCGTCCAAACCGCACCCAAGTCTCCTTCACGACCTGAAACAAGCAAAAGCACAAACAGAAGGTGCGCAAGAAATTGCTGTGACCACGCGAGCCCCCAACCCCATCCCAACCAGACCAAGGAATGGTTGAGAGCAAGAAGAAAATATGACCTTCTCCTTGAGATCGAGAGCAGCTCGCAAGAGTTTGTCGGCGGTTTTGGGGTAGGAAAGGTAGAGGAGGCTGTGGAGAGAGGAGGGAGCGAGGATGCCCTCCTTTTCCTCCACGAAAGCCGGCATCTCGTTATGGAAGAAGCGATCCGCCATCTTTCTCCGCTGCAATAGCTTGCCCCGCCCGTTATCCGCTTGCTCGGTGGTGGCTGAAATGATCTAGAAGTAATGTTGTAAAGTCGCTGGATGGGATGCAGACACCGGCTGTGTGAATACGCTACACCTGGAACTGTCTCTAAAGTCGCTGGAATCTAAGATAGCAAACAGTGATCAGATTGATGATGAAGAAAGAAAATTTTTGGTTCAATTCTCCACCTTAATGATAGAAAAAAGGATTGATCAAATTTTATTGAGTTTGACTCATAGTGATCACTTATCAAAGAAGGATTTTGATTTCATAAAAAGTATCTAATAAATTATAAGTTCAATAGATTCTATTTGGCAGAAAATCAGATATTTCTTGCTCATTATCAGACAATCACTTATTCAGGAACTACAACTTTGCTAGCATCCTACCGCCGAAATTTCTTTGTAGTTCAAATTCTACTAAAGATGAACTCTAACTCTATCAGCAAAAAGATTAGCCTAATTCTAGTGTATGAAGCTTAGTGGCCATTAATGATCCCAACTTGTTGAAGTTCTATAAGGTTGATTCTTTGAGTAATAGCCCTAGAGCTACAGCTTGATGATAGATTTTAGGTACAAAACTAATTTCATGCTGATCCTCTAGGTTTAATATGGCTAGAGTATTAAGCATTGAAGGTGTTGGCTCACCCTTTGCTCCGAAATATCTAGGCGATAGTGAGGGATGGTGGGGCCTTTCAGGCCAAGCATGTATTCCGTGAAGCTAATAGAGTTGTGAATTGGATGGCTGCTTATGTAGTTAGTCACTTCGGTAGTTTCTTATAAGCTGGTGATGGAGAGTTGCCCCTGGCACTCTGAGGTATTTTGTTTTTTGATTTTATTTAGTTCATCCGTACTCGTTAGATATGATCCACCCGTCTTTGCAAGCAAAAAAATAAAAAATAAAAAATAAAAAAATAAATGGTGCTGGCTCACCAAACGTAACAAGCTTGTGAGATTTAAGACAAGTTTATCGAGTGACTTGAGATTTAATCCCACCAGCATCATAATTTGGGTGATTACGAGCATTCGAGAAGAGCTGCCCATCTATCCTTCAGACCATTGCCTCTATTAAGCAAAGAGAAAGAAAAAAAATATTAGTTTCTATTACACAGTCGGGTGCAATGCATGTTTCATTAATACTACTAAACAAATAAATATAATTTATTTTTAAATTAATTAAACTATATAAAAGCAGCTTAGTTTTCTCGATTTTTCGATTACAAAAACAAATCGTATTTTTTTCAAAAGCATGTTAGATTTCTATAGAAAAAGTGACTTCATAAACTTCTAAAAAAAACCTTAGCATATATACAGATGCAAAAAACATTGAAGGGAGGAGAGAGGGATATACTTTTGAGCCAACCGACAACAATGATATATTATGAACTAGGAAAAAGTTAGCTATAACTTAATTATTTTTAGATCTTCTAAAATTTATATTTTATTTAAACTATCCTAAAAATTAAAATATTTAATAGCCACTTGCATCTGCATATACATTACAACTCGTTTGTTTATATTAATATAGATTTTTTCTATTCTAAAGTTACAACTAGGGTCAAAAATGTATAGCATATGAATATACCTATATCCATATTTATATCTATTTGCCAAATATAAATATGAATATGGATATCAATCGGATGCTAAAAATCTTTACCCATGCCAGTACATAGTTCTCTCAAAATTTTCTTATTATTTTTTAGAAGAAAGAAATATAAGTTCAAAAAGTAATAAAAATATAATAGCATTCATTTAGATCCTATGTAGCATCGCTGTAGGTAGTAAAGCTTTTTGTGTATAGAGTGTTGGCTAAAAAAAGCTTTCACTAGTAATTAAAAATTGTTCTCTATTTAGTAACTAAATTTCTGAAGCACTATGAAACTTTAATATGGCAACCAAATTGAAGAAGTACTTTTTAGTATTAGAAAATAATAATAACATATATTATATAACATTTTCAATTATCTAATTATTCGTACAATTAGAACTATTATAATTTATTCTTAATTTGTAAATTATTTATGTTGATATTTAATCTAAATAATATAATAAAATGATATTATTATTTTAGTATATTGTAACATTATTATATTATAATGTTAGTAATAATGATGATAATTATATTATATTATGTCTTATTATATCATATATTATATGTTGTTGTATCTTGTTATGAAGTATTGTTTATTTACAAGCTATTTTAAATTAATTTTAAAAAAAAATTCATTACCAGGACTCCAACTGTTTTTTTTTTTAAAAAAAAAACTTTCCATTATATTTCAAATAAAGTTTTTGCCCAAAAGTACAAATTGTAGTTTTTTGAGTTTTTAGAGATGGCAGAAACCTGCTTCAAAATCTCTACGAAAAAATTTCAATCTTACACAAAAGAGCTTCTAACCCTCCAAATATCTCTTTTTCGCTCTCCAAAAGCAATGCCAAAAGGCCTGACCAAGTGGATACACTCCTCCATTTAGAAGGAGAATCTACGTTCGTAACATGAAGTATTTCTCTAATCCTCGTGCCAATTCTGGCTACAAATGCTCTCTGTCGTTTTCCAGAAATATTTTAAAAAAAATCCATGGCTAAAGTAATCAGAAAAACACGAACAAGAAGAAATTGTTTTAGATTATTTATCTACTTAATTAAAGCATTACCACATCATCATTTTCCCACCATTTCCAGTCCAGCAACCGAGAGAACGTTCAAAATTTCAAGCCATCATAATTATTAAATAACAAAATCATGGGCCCTCCATCTTTTTTTCTCCTTTTCTTTTCGTGGGCTCATGGAAAGGAAGGGAACATTACAGGGTAACATCTGCAACAGCAGTGGGGGCATACCTTACAAATTAAACAAGCTTTCCAAACCAAGTTGCCCGCGTTGGGGACATAAAAAGTCCCATTTTCAACTGGGAGCAGAGCTTATCATGTCAGCTCCTACATGACTTCCCGAATTTTCTCAAACATGGTTTCTGCTTCATGAGCTAAGAAGCTGTGTAAGATACAAGCTTGTGCATATTTAACAGGGAATCTTGCAGTTGCATTTAGAACTTCTGAAGGCTGCTTAACGTTTTATTGCTTACATAGGATTTTTCTGCATTAAAAACCATCGACCTAATCAACCTTTCTGTAAAGTTGTTGAGCTCTTATTTATATAGAAACATGATTCAGTATCCACCGAAAAAAAAAAGGAAGACCAGCAAGCTATATTTGACAATTTTGAGAACATCTAAGCAATAACTAATCCAGCTAGCCATGACAGTAGAAGTCAGCATTACATCCAGCACAAATTTAGCCACAGATGAATTGAAAAAAGAAAAAGGTTCTACTAAATTTCACCTGTTGCTCTTTCACTACCGATCACTTTATTTATTTAACAGTGATATATTGATGAGTGCAACTAATTTGTGTACTATGAAGCATTATCCATACACCACAAAAGCATGGTTTTACTTCGGAAGAACAAAATACATTCTCTGACTTAAACCTGGTAAGATCTAAATCTAGCTTACAAAAAGAAAGGCATCCAAATGAAAAAGAACACATTGTGCATCTGGGGCCTGTCTTGGATGCAAGCATTTGTTGAAAGATACACTACGATATCCACATGATTGAGCTGATCAGTTAACCTGTCAAGGCATACGATATGGAAAAAGAACCACTATATCACACGCTCGAAATGAAGATAGATAGTGCAGTTATACACGCAATGAAATGATCATGAATCAAACATCAGAGAACCAATGTCTTTCTTCCACTTTGTCAGTCTGTAATGTGTCATCTTTTAGCTGTTCTGATTATAATTACGCTCCAAGAAAACTATCCATTAATCGACTTTCCAAAGATAAGCTCCTCTTTATATGGCAGAAAAGGGCAACCCCTTCTTTATGCCTCAAGCATAGCATGCTCGTGTGTAATTATATGTTGCAAACTTCCACAGAAGTTAAGATTCAGGTGCACTCAAGAATATGCGCATCTGAGTCTATACATAGTTACTCTTATTAGGTCTAATTATGATGACATGGCCTTTATAAATAACATGCACCATAGGAACTCTGGTGAAAATCAAAAGAGAGGTCATCAATCAATTGTAATAAGATGAAGGGCTTAAGCCCAATCTTTACGGTACTAATCACAAGTATAAGTCACTCGCATAAACTCAGTAATAAATGAAACCAGAGGTCCTAGACATTACCTCAAAAGCAAACAAGTGAGTAATATTATATCTGACAAGTTGCAATAAAGCTAATCTAATTGCAGCTTTACTATTAAAAATGCTGTTCTCTTGATTCAAATGTTGCAAAATAAAAATGAGCAAAATTTAAATATGGTCAATAGTGACTCAACTTTAATTTACAAGGGCACTAGCTAGTCATCTGACTGTTCAAAAGCAAGGAACAAACATTCAATTGCCGAAAAACAGAGTCAGATTTTTTTTCAAGCCAGTGTCTTATGGTTCATGCGCCTCAGTTTACTCTCTCTCTCTCTCTCTCTCTCTCTCTCTCTCTCTCTCTCGACTTCTTCTTAGTTCACTTTTATCTTCTACCATCCACACAGAAAACTCTGGGTGACCAACTGTAAAACTCACATAGATCGCACATATCCAAAACTATTACATGCACAGGTTTATGATGCTCATTCAATACCTATTATAAATTACATATGATGGTACTCAATATATTTTTCCTCAATTAACATAAATCATGTTTAGATACTTCATCCTCTATTAACTTTCTGAATGATCAAAGCAAAAGATTGCCATCTTGGCTTAAAGCTACAATTGCTCTTGATGACCCCTGAATGTTATCATATACCCTCTCACAAAACTATACAATGTGGCTTTCAGTTTAGTTTCAGAATTGTTAAAGCAATTTGTAGATCAGTTTTGTTTTTATACAATGGAACTCTACATCTCAATCAATTATTTGGCTTCTTCCTTATTCTCAAGTTCCTGTTGTAAAGAACAACTTATCTTGGTTCTCTTGGAACATTAATATATCATAGGTAATTCATGAGCCACAAAGTCTAATCCTATAAGCTTATGTTCAAATTATATGATGTCATACATGCACACTGCTAAATTTGATTATTCACTTGCAATATGCTACTCCAGTTAACTCAATAAAAAAAAAACATCCTCATTCCTAATGCACCAAACGTTATTTGAGCCTCCTAATATCACATCAAAGTTGATATTCTGTCCTTCTACAAGTCTGAAAAAATGCACAGGCAGACATCCGTTAAAATTAGGGCAGTGGAACCAACAAATTTTTGGCCATATTTGTGCATCTCTGCCTATCACCGTATAAAATGGGCTATGGGTTGTATAATTGTTGGCATCAATTTGAATGCAGATGTAGGTGCCATTTTTCATGTACATCCGTCTCTGAAATTTTGTCAGCTTTGCTATCAGGGATACAATAAGTATGTACTCCAATAATAGACAAAATAGGCTAAACATTTTCAGGAGTAATGATCAGAGAACATCAATGTGAAATGTCTCACAAATCTAGAGCTTTCAGATATAGAAGATTTTCTGTATCACATAAGTTTATAAACTATGTAGACTGATTCCTCGATCTCAAATAGAAAAGGTTGAAGGATAACTGAATTAGAGGAATTCAAAATTGCACTTCTGAATAAATGATCCGAAACAACAGTATGAAGCTCCTTATAAGAAACCTAATCTTCTCCTTAATCATTTCTTTAAACTTATTTGTAGGAATTGGGTTGCTTAGCCAGTTCATATGGTCCCACAAGGTCACCACTACCTTATTTCTCACTTTCCTAAAGATGAACCTCCTGAGACCACGTCTCGCCTTACAACATGGGGTCTGGCCACTCTACTGTCTTTCTAACAGGGTAACTCTCAGCTTGTCACAAACACAAGCTAGAAGTAACCAAGGAAATAAATTATGAACTAATAAGAACTTCCCCTGATCCCTAATACAGCTAATCCCCATCTGTCCGACATACTCTTTTATGTTGCAATGAGACCTGTAAATTACAAGAAAATCAAGTAAACAACATCAAAATTTTGGATATACTAGTCAACCGTAATACAATATCCTTTGCAATCTTATGACATTCCTCATCCAATTTTGGCTTCTTTAGATGGTTCTCAACCCATATGATATCATCATAGAAAGGGATAATAAAAAGTGGTCCAAAGGATAACATTGCATGAGGCTCCTGCCATTGCAAGATGTGGGGAGGGTCAGATAAAAAAAAAGCAGCCTTATTCCCACGTGCAGAGAGGCTGTCTCCGTGTTTTGAAGTGGAAGATTCAAAGTGGAAGGTTCTAGTTAGTGATAAATTCAAAATGTCATTTGCTGGACTGTAGAATATTTTGATGAAACAGATAATAATTGGACTTCTGTGGAAGCTAGCTGGTGGTTGGCATCCGAAGCATAGAAGTCTATGCATCTCAATGTTTCTGAAGCAATTCAGGGTTCATGATCTAGCTTTGATATGTACAACTGATATCATTAAAGCATCAGAATATATCCAAGTAATGAAGGTCTGGATGTGCTAATGCTGGAAGTTCAAATCCTCATCAACGTCTTGGGCGCATTATGTCTTCATTTAGCGATTGTTACATTAAGTGCTGCATGATTGAGAAGGTTGAGGGGTATGCGTTCCTCACCTTATGTAATTCTTCAGATCTTTTTGCCTAGGGGAATGACCTGTTTTTTAAACAATGTTAGCAACTTTTTGAATTTTTATTTACGTGCTTAAACGATAGAAGATAAGCTTCTTTATATTAGGATGCAGAATAACTATACCTGTCATTTCTTTCTTCTTCATAGAGTTTCATAATGGAATATTTTAAAGTTCTTATTTTTCCAATTTAACCCCTTTCCTAGGAACCTTGTGGTACCCATAAGTTGGCAGATCTATCCTGTTTCTTTCCCAAACAGTGAAGCATTATTACATATATGGTACATAGAGCAGATTAGAGACATCAGTTGGTGTCACTAGAAAGGGTAAAGATAGTGAGGAGATTATGCTGATGAAATTCTATGCTTTATCTTCTGGAGCTGTGAATCACATTCTAGCTGCCACAGATGGACAGCAAATTGAGTCCAAGAGATAGATACCAGTGCTAATCGATATTGTCCACATGAATGAACTCCTTGTATAATGGATTGGGCACTCATTTCAGAAAACCATCCCAATTCTCATCCCCACCGCATATGATTTCAGGAAATCTAATGATTGGTCACGAGTATTTTCCAAGAAAAATTATCTAAACTACTTTGAGCTGAACCCAAAACCTATGCCCAAAATCCCTGTAAATCCAAAATTAACATGAGTAAATGGTGTTTGCTCAGTTTGACTTTGGATACGTTGTAAGGAATGGGGCAACATCCCTACCAAAATAAACTTTGAACAATTTTTTTGAATTAATTTCTGAATTATTTGAAAAAATATTACAAATTTTATAATTTTGAATATTATGCATTCAATGTTAGATAATTATATACTAATTTCTCAGATAGCTAGTGTATTTACATAAAAGACTTTCTTTTTTACTAATCTTTTATCCTTGAATTAATTAAAAATGCATACAGGTTTGAAAATTTAGAATTAAATTACTAAAAAAAAGAAAAATAACTGTTGTTTATATCCAAGAATATAGAGGTGCATCTTGGGTTGGGATCAGCCAACTCATGTACGTATGTATGTATGTATGTAAACTCATTTTGATAGTGGTAAAATGAAAGAGGATGGCCCAAAGCCAACCCATGCAAAACAAAAGAATTGCCGAAAAGTTTATCAATATGATAGTGGTAGCAAACCCTAGTAGTCTAGTACCTTGGGTAGGCATAGGTGTCCCAATATCCAGCCGCAAAGAAAGATGCAAAATAGAAACTCCAATCCAAGGATTCCTGAACCATGCTGAACTGGCCGGTTCAGCACACCTCGGGGCCTACTAAACCAGCCGGGTTGGGGTTATTAATTTTGAGATGGCCCTGGTTCGCATTATTTAAACCTCACTGCCCCCGCCTCTCCACCCCTCCCTCGCCTGCTTGCAATGAGAGATCCCCCCTTCCCATCGCTCGCGAACCCCTAGCAGCCACTGGTGATGGTTCGATAAGTGGTTTCCTCCCTCCCTCCCTCTCTCTCTCTCTCTCTCATGCATGCTCGGTTTAGGGTTAGTGTTTGCCGAGGTGGCCCCATTCCTCGCTCTCCCTCCCCCTCTCCCTCCCTCTCTCTTCCTCTCTCTTTTTCTCCCTCTCCCCCTCTCTCCCGCCATCTTCATTTCGGAACAGGAGTGAAACAAGAGAGAGCTCTTTTTTATTTTCCATTTCAAAGTTTTTTAAATTTTCGAATTTTGAACTGAAGTCAGCAAATCATGTGCCAACTTTAGTTCAAAATTTGAAAACAAAAAAAGATTCAAAACAGACCAGAACGGCACAGTACCAATACTGTACCGTATTGTATCACCAAGCAACGGGTACGGGTCCCGAAATAGGTACATAATACGTTGCTCCTATCCACCATATGTTCCAAATATGGGAAGGAAATTGTAGCATGGAAGTTTGATCAAGAGTTGTGTTGTAGGGAACTTGCCAAGATGGTTATCATAGATGAACTACCCTTTAATTTTGTTGACCAACAAGGTTTTAAAAGCTTTTCAAAACTATGCAACATAGGTTCAACCTTGTGTCGTGAATGACGATTACAAAGGATTGCATATCTATATAGGTAGATAGAGGAAGAAGTTGAATGAATCCTTAAAGACTACTTCAAGAATCGGTCTTACAACTGATATGTGGACTTCCATTCAGCATTTGGGGTATATGTGCTTTACAGCACATAATTGGGTGTTGCAAAAGAAGATGTGGTTCCAACACCACGTACTGGTGACGAAGTAGGCAAGGCAATTGAAACTTGGTTTGTATTTATGAGATTTAGATAAGTTGCGTTGTATTATGGTAGACAATGCTACTAGCAGTGATGTCGCAGCTAGATTTTTGAAAAGAAAATACAACAAGAAAGATGTCTTGCTAATAGATGGTGAATATTTTAACATGTGTTGCAGTGCTCATATTTCAGATCTTATGTGAAATACATTCACAGCTCACCATCACAACATGCAGATTTTCAAGAAGTGTGAAGAGGGGGGAAATTTGAGAAATATTGGGGCAGCATTGACAAGATAAATATTTCGTTGATCATTACTGTTTTACTCGATCCTAGTTACAGATAGGGATATGTAAGATTTCGATATTCTCAATTCTATGACAAAGAAAAGTTGGATAACATTATAAACAGGGTGAAAGGTGTCAGGCCAGCGAACATTTCAGAAGTATAAAGAATTGGATATGGGTCCTATGGTTGTAGAAAATCTTCCTTCTTCTACAATGTGACACAAGTTTATTGCCATGTTCATAGAACAGATGTGAATCAAGTAGTAAAATCAGAACTAGATATTTATTTAGAAGATGCAATTGAAGAGGAAACTTTCAATGTTAGTATTTTGAATTGATGGAAAATTAATAGCTCAAAATATCATGTTCTATCTCTTCTGGCTTATCACATTTTAGCTATTCCAGTCTCAGCTGTTGCTTCAGAATCAACTTTCAGTACTGGGTGCCACATACTTGATATCTTTCATTGTTCATTGACTCCAAAAACAGTTGAGTGCATGATTTGCTGTCAAGATTGGCTCTGGTGTTCGCCAACAGTAAGCAAGATTGAGGAGAAAATTGAAGCACTTGAATTGTTAGAATCAAGTACTCAACATGACTCTATTAGCTTTTACATCTATACATCATTGTCTTTAGTTCTAACATATTTTTTCTTTCTTCTTCCCTCCTCATACCTGATCATATTGATGCTATTCCTGGCCCAGCACCTTGTTCCATTTGAAAAATGTTCAAGGTGATTTCCATTTCATTTCTAGATATATTTCTTTGATTCTTTCTATTATTTTGCTAAGGTAAATTCACTTTTTATTGCTGGTTTTAGGCCATCTTCCCATGGTTGTTTTATGCCCTTGTTGAGGGCTATATCATCATTTTGCTGAAAAGATTTCAAAGTAATTTTCATTTCATTTCTAATGTCTTTCTATGGTTCATTCTATTATTTGTTGAATAGTAAGAACTTCAATCTTTCTTTCTGCCTGCTGGTTACCTTCTTATTGCAATTGTGCTAACCCTGCTAATGCCATTTACTATTTCACTAAAACTGTTCATTTTTTGTATGCAGTGCTAACTTGTTGAGCCATGAATATCTGGTAGAAAGCTCCTGATATGCTGATTGGATCTGAACAGTTGTATAGATTTTGCTATAGGCAAACTATTTTGGACTTCATACTGTGGTAAACTGAGAGATAGACCGTAAAGATCTGGACAGCTGTATAGATTTTGGTGTAGGCATGCTATGTTGGACTCATTGCACTATGTATGCGTACAGCAAAGTGCACTCTTATTCTGTTGTGATTGTAGATTAGTTCTCACTTTTTAGTAGTTCCTTTGTTGTGGATTTAGTTGAGAATTTTGTTAGAATTAACTTACTGTGATATTGATTTTCTACGGTAGCATATGAGAAGTCTAATCAATGAGAATACAGTGAAACAATTGTTGTTAACAGGACAAAAGAAGAATTTATGAACTGTCTCAGTAGCATGCTCAAAGGCTTAGAAGCTACAATATATTCTCATCTGCAGGAATCCAGAAGCACTTTTCTGTTGTTTGTGGAATTCTGTTATAAGTAATACTTAGCAGATTTTCTCATAAATGGTATTATAAGCTTCTCTTTATTTGTGTAAGAGAGGTCAAATTTTATGCTGTCCTTTTCTTGACTTCTTATTTTGGGGAGGGCTTTTGAGTGGGACAGGGTGTGATTTAACTGTAATTGGCATTTTGAATGTAAGGTAGACTGTCCCGTTCCATATAAATTTTTTTTTTTGGTACATCGGCGACTCACACCTAATGGGTGGGAGCATGGTATACTGAACCGGCCCGTGCCGACCAATTCAGCACGTACCATATTGGTCCAGACCCTAACTAGTACGATTCAACCGCGAAAAATGGTACAGGGCCCGTACCGGCCGGAGCCGGGGAAGAAGAAGAGAAGGAGAGAGCGAGCGGGGGAGGGAGGGAGAAGGAGAGGCCTCCGCGCCCCGTAGCCCTCCGCAGGCGATGGAGGCCTCTCCTCCCTTCCTCCCTCCCCTGCTCACTCTCTCTGGGCCTTTGTATTCTCCAGCTCCGGCTGGGTCCGTTTCGGTACGGGCCCAATACCGGTTCTGGTTCCGAACAAGCCGAACTGGTTTGGTAGGCCATCGGTATGCCTACCGGTACCGGTTCAGTATACCTTGGGTGTGAGTATTGCTCAAAAAGTCAGAAAGTAAAATAGACTGCAAGGGAGATGCATGTAATTTTTCAATACAATAGATTCATGGGAAAAGTGCTCTAAACCTTTAACTTTTGTAAAAAATTTATATTCAACCTGATGTAACTAGAATAACCTGGCCTGATCTAACCCGACCTGTCCTTAATGCAAACCAATCCGATTTCAGGTCAATTTGAGTTTGATTTGGGTTGGGTTGAAGAAAAGCCAACCAAAAGTAGGGTTGGATTGAGTTAGGGTTTGACATCAAACCAATCCATCCTACCTGAGTTGCAGCCCTACAAGAACACGACATTACTACTGAATGACATTACAAAATATCTTTCTCTGTTTGCTAATCATATGATTAGTGCTATCTTTAGATTTCTTTAATGTACATCAATCCACTAGTTGTAACTATTGTCATACCCCTATATACTAGATCTATGTTTTTTAGTAACTTAATTGCTTTTCAAATACTAATCTTAACACCTATATGTTATAAATGTGTTTTAATTCCAAGTTATGTGATTTGTTTCGTAAGAATGTTTCTTAGTTCATTCAGCAGACATAGAAACCCATACCTAAAGTAGTTAATATTCCCACCTTATTTCTTGCAAAACCATGGCATTAATATAAGAAAACATGATTTGGAGGCCAAAAAAGCCCCCATACTAAGGGAGCACTAGCTGTAGCAAAGCATACCTTTCGGTTCCTTTCGTTAGCGAGATCCTTGGTACCAAGCATATCATACCAGGCCTCTCACAGTATGCCCTTGTTTCTCAATAATCCAAACCTTGCTTTATATTGTATACTTGTATATATATACATGCAGACATAGATATATAATCTATATGCATATTTAGATATACTCAAATATAGGTTTCTGTGTCTTTGTCTATTTTTGTATCATAGGCATATTGCCCCCAATTTCCGAAAAGACAAGGCTTTCATTATGGTCAGACAGAGTGACGATTACTAAGGTATGTTTGTTTCGCTGGAAAAACCAAAGGGTCAATAGAACCGATTATGACTACTTGAGAAGCGTACATAACAAACTTTTGAGTTCTGTGTCTATGTCTATTTTTTGTATCGTAGGCATCTGTATATGATGGTCTAGGCAGGGTCAATTGCGTATCGAGGTCTATTTATTATCGAGGTGGACACCCAGGCATCCAGGTTAATGACTTCACTTACAATTCCTCCAATAACAAAGAACCACAAGCATCATGCTTTAGAAAGTAAATTAGCATAGACTAATTATTTCTAACAAAATCAAACTATTAAACATCATAATAGTCTATATACAACACAAAACATATAGTCATCTGAACTAGCTACGTAACAACATTGTATGATATGGCAAATTGTAGAAAAATTTTAAATCCGATGTGTGGCTTCAAGAGAGGAAACATCTAACTCAGCAAGATATAACACCGTACAGTGTACAGGGTATATATGTCAGATGCTATCCACATTTGCATGTTCACAAACAATATGCTGATAATAGTTAATTAAAACAAGGTAACAGAATCTCCATAGTTTGCTTGTGTTACGCATCTTTAGATGACCAGATCAACCTACTTATTTTTAAAGCATAAAAACCAGAAAACTTTGCCATGTTTGCTGTGTTTGATGATATCTGATCTAAATCATGGGATCTCTAAAAACATTGTCAGATACCAAATATTAGTAAGGATATCGCATAAATTCACTGTCTTTGTTCTTCCTTTTAGACAGATGTGAAGGCGACAAGAAATAATAATTATTGAAGTAGTTGGAGGACTGCTCTTAGATATTCTGAACAGCCAATTGGTGGAAGCAGTGCAGTACCTTAGTTTGTTAAGCTAAACTTTATACTCATGGATGTGAATCCATTTTGTAGATGACCACTTATTCCCTTTAAGTACAGGGCACCCACCTGCAAGAAAAACATACAACAATATACTATAATATTTTCTGGCAACTTAAACATATGGTTGTTGAAGAAGGATTTCAAAAGTCAAGGAGATCAATATCATGTGATAAAATAGTTATAACAATAAACCCACACAGTTTAAGTCAAATTTCTTGAAAGACCAACAGTGTGAAGTTCTAAAAGGGAGGGTCTTCTATCTAGTCAACCAACACACACTCACCATGCAAGCTTGATGGATCAAGAGTGGCATCAGGCCTCATGCTCCAGAAGAGTAATGCATCTCCCATTTTAGGTTTAACAGAAAGGCCTTTCTTCCCACACTCTGATAGCTCATTATACCATGGTAAAGAACTGCTGTTTACTCTGGCAGCAGGGAACACTGTCTCACCACCTTCCTCAACGTCCGAACTGAACAACAGCAGAAATCAAGAGCAAAGAAACAATTGTCAAAAGTTGTTTCAATCCAAAGCAATGACAAGCTGATCACTGTGTCAACAAACTCGTCAGGTATATAAAGTAGGATACATACAGGTACATGAGAAGCGTAGCTATTCGCTGACCCCCATTCTTAATATTGAATTCATCAAGAAAGTAATCAAAGTGAGGTTCATATTTTTGTCCAACTTCATAATGGAGAATCTGAAGACCCTCACCATGCTCTGTACAAAACAAAGTCAGCTTTTGGATATGAACATGGTAAATATAGAAAAAAAATGTTTTTGAATAACACAGCTAACAGGAAAATTTAGGAGCAGAGGTAGCAGAAGCAAAAAAATTAGCAAGAGAAATCAAGATAGTACAACTAAATATAGTCTTGCTTGACAATTGTACTCATTCATGCCATGTACCGGTAACCCGAGATTGCAGGACACAATATCCATACTGAAATTATAATAATAGTGGTCATGTATCCTCATTGATATAAATTAAGCACTTCTTGATGGGGAATCACCAAAAAAAAAAAAAAAAAAAAAAATCTAATTGCCATGCTCAAATAACAGTACTGTTATAGATGGAGAACACCCATGCACTATTGAAGTTGCCTCAAGTTGTATGCTTTCATGTGATCAGTATATTAATTCAGCATCCAACTCTTTAGAGTAATTAATTGAGCTATGAAAGTCTTCAAACCTCTGGTTCTTCTGATTTGATGCATGTCTCTTAAGTCAATGGCATGAATTTCATTTTGGTTAGAAATATACCTTTTAACAAAAAATAAGATTCTCGCTCAAGTTTCGTGGACTTTATTCAAAAAGAAATAAGTGGTTATCTCTGGTCATATTAGATTGATGTGGAAATCTAGCAAAACCAACAAGTACTCTTTTTATCCATATATCCAGGTACTCCCAGCCCATTTTGAAACAGTTATGCAGAATCCTGACCAGTGAGGGCTATATCAAGCAATTGCATGCCAAAATGAGGTGGTCAGATTTTTTAAAGGATACAATGACTGGCCTTCCTGATATGGAAACCTGGACATACTTCATTTAATAGTTTAGGGAGAGGATATAGAAATTAGAGGTAGGATTTAAAATTGGGAAGGAATAAAATAGGGCCAATGGGCATTCTAGAGTTCTTTGATCAGCTTTCTTGGTTTTATAGTTTTATGTATAAAATTCTGTGACCAAATGAAGATTTTTGGGAATAAGTAAGTAGGTAAGAATAGACAGAAACATCAGAGGAAAAGGTGAAGGAGGATCTGAGAGCAGAAATAGCCAAACCTTTAATATTTTTAATTTTCTGAAACCAAAACAGATTCAATGATTCTTCAAATTTCATCACTCTACATAGACCCAATTTTAAGGAGGCAAAAACAATTAGAAAATGATATTTCCTCATTCAAAAAGGACTCTCATAATGCCTATTATTATCCTAGGGCGGTCTAACACAATTTGCCATCTCGGTACCGAATGCCGTACTGGTACCATGATGATATAGAGTCGGTACGTCCGGTGAGGAGGTCAATTCAGCGTATCAAGACCCAATACACCCTCCCGTACCAAGTCTCGATTCGATATTGATAAGGTACTATATGCCCGGTATGGGGCGATACACACCGGTACGGCAAATCTTGGTCTAATGTGAGTGATTAAAGAAAGAACTTATAAATTATAATCAACCCAAAACTCTCCTACATGCAAAACTTTCCAATGAAAATATAAAATAGAAGGAATTAGTAAATATTAGCTAAATCTGGTAAAATATTTTATAAAACTTCCATACTCCACCGAACACCACTAAAATATCCCCTAAAAACTTGTGGTGCTGGAATTCTCCCCATCAGTAAGAAATATGAGCCATCAGATGAAGATCAGTACTTCAATGCATGCTAAACTTGTGCTGAAGCTTAGTTGTAGACCCAATAGCCCTTTTTGTTGATAAATCTCTCAATCAAGCACATTTGTCGTTCAAACCAGTAAACTGAAACTTTCTTAAGTCCCTCACACTCCTTGATCTGATTATGTTCATCTTTGAAGCACTTGCACTTGCACCTAACCTTAAATACCGGAAGCTGGTTGGTTGTGGGTTTTGAGAAGCAGGCCTTTTAAGAAATTTAATTATAAAATGCTTAGGAAACGGATGCAGAGATGAGTTCCCGAGGAGATTCAGAAACATGGGTGCCATCCCCTTAGTAGGAATGAGGGACTAAGGGTATGACAGTTTCTATATGGAATTTTGGTTGTAAATTATTCTTGATTTTGATATAACTACACTCACAACATTTTAAGGTCATAACTTGATACTCAAGAGTCTACTCAGAGTGTTAATCAAGGTACGCAGAACCGACTGAACCGATGTACCGGTGGAGACCGGTACCGGTTCGGTACCCGTTGGAACCAGTACCGAACCGGTTTAGAAAAAAAAAAGAGCAGACGCACGCGCGGACACGCACGTGTCCGCGTTATGCTACAGAGTGGCATTTAGTGGCATTAAAAGCCCACGTGGGGCAGCACGTGGGATCGCAACCGCGCGCGGGGACGCGCGGTTCGCACCGCATGGAATGCGAGCGGGTGCGAGTCAGGGACGCGTTTCCCCACTCGCGCCCGTGCCCCCACGGGCGGACGCGCTGCCCTGCGAGCGGGCGCTATTACCCAAGCCTCTCTTCTTTTTTTTTCTTTTCTTTTTTTTTCCGTTCCCCTCTTTTTCTTTCCGAGCCTCTCTTTTATTCCCCTCTCTCCTCCTCTCTTCTCCTCTTTTTCTCCCTTCTCCTGCGAGCAAGGGAGGTCTTCTTCCCCGCGAGGTGCTCGGGAGGAAGAAAGAGGCCCGGTAGCGCAAGAGAGGTCTTCTTCCCCTCTTTCCTGCCCACTTCTCCTCTCTTCCCCCCTTCTTCCCCGCAAGTACCAGTGTGAACCAGTGCGGTTCGCATCGGTACCGAGCTTGTACCCGTGCGAACTGCACCGATTCGCACCGGTACGGGCAAGAAACCGTTCGGTTCCGACCCCTTTGGCTATACCGTACCAATGGAGGCCGGTACCGGTACGGTACAGGCTGAGTCGGTCGGTTCCGACCAGTTCAGTAGACCTTGGTGTGAATGAATTTAGAGGGCCTTCGTGAAACGCATCTTCTAGATGTTAGGTGCAATAAAATGTAGTCATTTTGATCAAATTATCATGGCCTGAGAATGTGATGACTAGATTAGGAATATAAAAGGTAGAATTAGTTTATTTGAAAGTCTAGGTTTCCTAAACCTAAATAATGTAAGGCCATCCACAAGAATGTGGAAAACAAATTAAGGAAGCTTTTAATTGCCATTGCTTTTATTCTATCTTCTTCTTCCTTAACCCTTGCTTTTACTTTAGGGAGGATATGCTTCCGAAGTATTAATGTTCCATATGTAAAATTTTATGCAAAGGAGAATTAGTTTCTGATGTTCAACCATTGTAGAAGCAATTCCCACACTGATTTCTATTTATAGTAGCATCCTCATGATTATTGATGTTGCTATGAAGCATGGACACGGATACGAGATATGGATACAATAGAATACTAGCAAATCTTGAAAAAGTAGGACCACGATATACACAATAAATGAAAAGTTGTTTCTTTAAAAAATAGTGTTCATGATAATAGACACATTTTAAGATTGGGTGGAGGTGTTAGGTTTCATGCAAGAGCAAGAATGACATAATATGAGTGAGGCCGGACAATTCCTAGGTGGGTCCCCAAGGCATGGGGCACCTAAATGCGAATAGGTTCTTAAGATCAGGTTCCATTTTAGGTAGTTTGTGTTCAGAAAACAAGACCAAAGTGTAAATGCTATAAACCATAAGCTAGTAAAGGATGACTCGGACCAGCCCTAGTCACTAGAAGATTCCTGTGGATGCCAGAAACAATAATATAAATCATTTTTAGCAATCTAAAGCAGGCCCATGTTAATTTACAGAATTCAAGATGCAGAGTTCAATGACATTGAAAACTCTAGAGACTATTTCATGTTAACAGTCATAGTCACAACTCACAACTATATGCATTACCAAAAGAATCCAAATCACACTGCAACCAGACAGTAGGTTGCATAGCATAGACTCAAGAAAACATGCATAAGAATTTCAAATTATTCAACATATATCAATGTGACATTGTGTTCCCTCCTACAAATATGAATATTAGTCTACGTTAGACAATGAATATTATCTCTTGTACAATTATAGTCATGTCACTAGATAATTTTTTAACAGTCAACCATCACGCATTTTGAAAATCAAGTCTATCAAGATATCCATAATTTTGTTAACAAAAATTCCAGATTAAGAGGGTATCTTGCACCATCTTATATGGCCAAACATGAACACTCTACAGCTACTTCATGATTAATTCCATATGTAATCTATTTAGATTATTGAATGAATCAGGGAATGAACTGTGCATGATCGCCGACACAAGTTTTGAAGTTGAGCAAAAGGTTCTTCCTCCAAACACTAAATCAATCTTTTGGCTTCTCATGGCTCATAGTACTGATATTCAAAATATGCAAAGGATATCCATCCAGTATTTCATGTGACGAAAATAGCATATCTAGTTTAATCACTGTATTAAGACAAGGGACTTATTTTCAACAATTTTCCTTCTAGTGCTGAAGTTTCAATTTTCTTATAGAAAACCAAAAAGCATCATGTATTTCTACATAATCCATTACCAGATGTACCTAACAAGAAGTGTGGAATCGATAAATATTGTCACCTTATTTTCAAACTTTAAAAATCAATTCACAAGCTGCAGTTTCCATATCCTCTTGTGTTTTCTTTTATTTTCAGTATTTCACACATACTTTTATCCTTGACTTAATTCCCAAAACATTGGAATTAATTATTTTCATGATATGCATGTTAAACTAAAAATGCTCTTATCCAATTAATTCTTTCTTCATATTGGCTTTTGTATTTTGAAATTTACGGAATGTGTTTTAAATAGGACAGTAATCAGTCCAAAAGGAAATAAATGTCAACATTTAACAGATATTTCTTGATAACTGCGTGTTGTTACCTACATCTATATGCATCTTTTAGTATCGTTGATATGTGGTATTACACAGAATGGTTGCATTAAGTCAACAGGAAGATCATTTTGATGTAATAAGCCAAGGAAGGAACATGCTGCCTGATTAGAAGTACTTAATATCATATTTTGCATGAGGGGTTTCAGCAAATATGTTTACTAGTAGATGACACAGAATTCCTGATTGTGTTTGTGCATGCTTCTTTGCTTTGTCAATCACAAGGTGATTAAAGAACACGGAATCAAGTAAAAAGATAAACACTGACTATGTACTAGCCACTAAATGCAGATTAGTTAGAAAGAAAAAAATCCAAGTCACATACCTACAGGTATGAAGGTAAAATCTGCTATCCTTTTCTCAATGGTTCGGATGATTTTGTCTTGTCCTCTTCCAAGAAACATGCCAGAGCTTGTCCGAACCCTTCGAAAAATATATTATAATTAAAAATCTTTTTTATACGATAGCATTTCCCCAAAAGTAGGAGGGATTAGTGATAAGCAAACCTGCTATCTTTACTCCGACCAGTAGCACTATCAACAACTGTGGACTTCTCCATGTGAGGCTTTGCTAGTTCAATTAGGTATTCGCATTCCTCTTTGGACTGATCAAAGCATATCCAGTATCAGTATTTGTGTGCACAGCAATCATAAATCATAGTAAACTTAAAAGAATATCTCTGATTAGGAAAAAAGTCACAAGTCAACCATGTCAGAATAACATTTTATTCGACTTAACAAATCTAATCAAGATCAAAAAAACAGAATTTGATGTTAAACAAATATATAAAACAGCAATTGTGCAAGAAAAAAGTCAAAACCGAAAGAAGAAACAGAATTTAACTGATAAGATTGACCATTGTGCGTGTGTATTCTAATAATAGTCTACAATCAGCATATATGTTATTATTCCTGTTAGCTGTTGCATGTATTTCCTGTTTACATTGATTTTATTAGGACACAGCCTCAAGTTTATGAGCACATCTGCCTGATCATGATCACATTCTTCTTTATTTGTGTGGTATGATTTAAATTTTACCTAGGGGAGCAAAAATGGATTATCATGAGTCAAATTTAGCCAACATGTTTGATGATCAAAAGAAAGTTAAAATGCAAGGAAAAGAAAGTAAAGAGCAATCTACTGCTATGCTAGGCTAGTCAATAGTTAAATCACTGAGGAGTTATGGAATGAGAACTTGCTGGGGCACAAGGCATTGTGTACCAAGGAAGACACAAGAATCTCTAAGGTTCACAAAAGGGTTGAAATATTTCCAGAAGGTACTAGATTCTATTAGATGTTGGATAGATTCTGGATAGCTATCTGAATGATTCTTATTTTGCACTGAGGAGTTGAACACAGATGGTAGGAAATGCATAGGATAGTCTAGGTGGTTCTTGATCATTGGATGTTTGCCACTTGGCTTTATCCTAGCCCTGCTCACTGAACTCCAGAAAAAGGAATTTCGCCTTTCTTAACCAAGTAAGATAGGAATAAAGCTGTAAGATAAAAAGCTTGTCAGAGTTTTTTTTTTAAAAAAAAAAATCCATCCCACTTGCTTGTCGTCTAAATGCTACTAGGGGTATCAATTCAAGTTCCAAAAGGGTAAGCTAAAGTGTCTGGCATAAGGTAGCATCCTAAAACAGCGGCAAAATCATAGAGCAACGTTGGCTAGTGTCTAAATTTGACTGCCAAATGTGTCTGAAATTGATAACCAAAAAAAAAAGGGGCCTGAAATTGGGAAGATAAACGAGCCTTATAGCATAAAAGGTAGGTATCCAAAAAACATATGGAATGAAGCTCAGTGGATTAAGACCTATGAAAAAAAAAGGCATGATTCCAATTTCTCAAGGATGAAAATTGTCTTAAAGATGGACCTTGCATGAGGAAACTTGAGGTGATTGGAAGAAAAGGTGATAAACTGATAATCACACCCTGATATGAGGGTCTAACAGAGTGAAGGTAACTTGCAAGCAAAATGCAGGCAGTCAGACATCCACATTATTGTGTATGTCTTCAAAATCAAAACTGGAGTCTTCGATAGAGATACAGGGCCATCTCATGGACAAGGCTTACTCACACTTGGCAACCTTCATAATAAAATTCATGATTTTATATTGTGTTATGCCACAAGCATTATAATCATTAAAGAACAGCCTAAGAGTGGGATCAAAGAGATGAAGCCAGGGGACTCAAATCTTCACAAAGGAAAAACATAACAAAATTTCTGTACAACTTTGAAGATGAGGAGGTGCGAGAAGGACATATAAATAATAGAATATGTGATGTAATGTTGGAAGCAAAAGCTTGACAACATGGGGAGAAGCTTATGCATCATTAAGATTTGGAGGGACTGAGCGAGTTAAAAAGTGATTCTTGCCTGTGATTTTGAAATACGTAGCTTAGAAAAAGCTCAAAGATTGAGAACATGATTTAAAGCAAAATGTTCACATTGGTACTTCAAAAGCAACCAAAATTGATGTAGCATTAATCTCAAAAGCTCTCTCTCCCTCTCTCTCAAACACATACACATGCACCAACTAACTATAGAAGACTTCCAGCATAACTAAATAAATAGATTTTTTTTTATCTTGATAGCACCAGAAAAGTTTATAAATCTTGGGGTAACTTAAAAAGGTACATAAAATATCAAGCAATGACGAGGAGCCCACCAATATAGGTTAAAGTGATAACAATGATAAGATGCATAACAAAGGTCATAACAAATAATGGTTCACCTATGTTGACCATTATTGCCCTAGCATTATGCCCACAAGAAAGCTACGAAAGCCTTCCAGAAGATACAAGAGGGAACACAACAGAAATGTGAGCTGTGAAGCCAAGAATCACGAAGGCCAAGAAGATTATCTTAAAATTGCTTTCATGCAGACAAGATAAAGATTGCTAGCTCAGATGCACAACCATTTAAGGGCATTACCAAGGAAGCTCAAATGCATTGATGCATTAACCAAAATTTCTTTAACAGAGAAAGAGATGTTCTCAGAACGGATTTAAGAACAAAGAAAGAATCTGCAGACAATAAGGATAACTGTTATCGTTGTATCAGAATTTATTTCAGTAAAATAAAGGTTCTAAATGTGGGCATTCTATACCAGCAAACGAGAACCTCTAATGCAGTTGAACCTAGGGATTTATAGATTCCAAAATACAACAAACATCAAAATCATGTTTCTTTAACAAAAACATTAGAAATTAAGCAAGAATTAAGCAGCAGACGAGCAATTAGTCTTCTCTCCTACATCAAGCAAACCGCATTGCTTCTTAGATCCAAACATAACGCATAAAAATCAAATCTTTCAACAATTACCAACATAAATTCCGTTCAATTTTAACAAAGGTTTATAAAACAAAAACATGCAGGATACGAACCAAGAAATTATGGTAGATGAAAGCCCTGGGCTCCCAGGAGAGCACCTCCGTCCACTGCTCCCCTCTCTGCCCCATTCCATTTCTGCTGGAGAAAAAAACCAAGTACAAACAAGAAATCAACAAAGAACTCCCCAGATCCATTGAAACAGACCACCAGATCCGATCGATCCCACTTCCAACTAAACAAAGAAGCGGAAGAAACCAAGAGAAGGAGTAGAGTCCGGAATCCTACGTACGTTTCGCGGACGGATATATGGGAGACGCGGTCGGCCTTGGATTTTGGGGCGTCGTTGGAGTTGACGGGGAGGGAGAAGATTCCGAGGGCGAGAAGCATCAAAAGGACCACCGACAGCATCAGGAGCGCCGCCAGGATCAGCGTGTACGGTGAGGATCTCCGGCCAGAGAGCACCCGATTGTGCCGCGCGCCCCTCGTCATGGCCGCCGCCGCCGCCCCCGAGATCGCCGGCGAGTTCTTGACGTCGAGAGAAGGAGATCGGAGGAGAGAAGGAAGGTCTCCTTCCTTGGATTTTACTTCCCTTATTTATTTATATTTACGTTTCTTTTTGCGTAATTGTTTGCCGTATTCTTTGGCGTGTGCGAGATTCCGAATGTTGGTTTCATAACATATGACGGCGAAGAAAGCTCGGCTGGTCGTTTCAACGATTCGCGCCGAGCATGCTTTGAGAGCGAATGCGGCTCCCGACCGCCCACAGTTTTCTTTTTCTTTTTTTCTTTTTTTTTTGTGGCAAGTATGCCGCATTGAAGGCACGTATAGGTGGTTGATCCATCTTGAAGCTCGCACAAAGAACTAACCTCATGCCCTTGAATCTACAACCAAAGCCAGCCACATGACAAGCCTAGAAAGAAATCACACCGGTAAAATAGGCAGGACATGATCCACGTACAAAACACCCACATCTGATTTTCGAAACGTACACTGAGGCTTGCCAATTCTAGTCGACCTACATGTCCAAATTTATGGACGACAGCCCAGCCGATCCACGTGTTCGAATTCGAACAATCTACTCTGGTGAGATCTTTTTTTCCCTAAGTATCACTATGACTTAGGCATACACACTCCGACAAGATAACTTCTTCGTTTTTGTTGTTTTAGAACGAAGCTCGGTCGCGGACTAGAACCCTAAACACAACCTTCTACTCTAAATCTCAGCCTCGTACGACCCGAGCAGCTCACCGTCGAGCCTTTCAGCATCTTCCCCGCTCCACACCTTGGTCGGACCGGTCCACAGCAATAACAGTGGTGAACATGGAAAGGTTGATGTCTCCTGCATTTTATTTTGTAATAATTGGAAGGCGAAGATCATTATAATAATAAAAATGTAATCAACTCAGTTTTTTTTTTTTTTTTGTGAAATGAGAGGCTGATATAGCCGATTTATTTATTTAAATGGGATATTTACATGGCGTAGAAATACATGAGATTCCTATGTCCTCCCAACACCGAGGCGGTGCTGGCCACAGCAGTTCCTTTAAAGCAGCTGAGCTTCTAAGCGCTCAGCTTCTTGCAGTTCCGTTTGGATTATCAATCGTTGGCCAATTTTGGTGAAACTTTGATACCCGTTGAATTTGCTTCAAAGTTAAATATTCTGCGGATCCAATGCTTGCTTGAGAACTATTACTGAAGTTGGATTTGCTTAAAAGCTAGATATCCTGCCATTCCTCTCCTTCCACAAACATCAAATGATCGAGGCTGTCAAAGCGTCCCAGACTCGGTTTTGGAACTCTGTTCACTAGCCATATGTGGAAGCCAGTAATTTGTAGCCCTGGTTATCACCATCTAATATGTTCGGATGGAATTGAAGACTCATTTTCTTCAGAAAAATATATGATCTACACAATGAAGTCATGCACACCTAAGAAGATCTAGTTGCCAACAAAAATTATAACTATAGTTAGCTAATAATCATGCTTCCTTTTTTATTAGTGCCTACTATGAAGGGCCAGTGATGGGAGCTGGTTCCTGTGGATGGAGTTTGGATTAATCATGCAATTAAATAATAAGAACAAACCTCCATACCTTTACTTTCTAGAACATTTCTTTAGCAAAATCATTTTAAATATTTAATATGCTATGTATTAGTTAGAACACTTGTACAAAGTGACTGGATCTAGAAAGTGGAGAAAGTACAAAAAAGAGAGGAGAAAATCTCAATACAAAAGCCCTCAAACATCTCAATTACTCAAAAAATCCCAAAATGCGAAGGACGAAATTCCAAACACCTTAGGATAGGTGAATTGTATCCGAGAGCACGATACCTTCAAAAATTCGGATTAGGGGCTTGGTCCTTGAACCCTGGATAGGCCAATGGAAGCAAGATATCAAGCATAGCTCATGTGCCCCTACCATGGTCTTCAACCACTAGGTCAAGGTCCCAAATGAAGAAGCTCTTTTAGCAATCTATCCTCCAAATATAAAACACCATATTGATAATCAACCATAATTAAATTAGCACACTTTGTATATCATGATACTTAGATTTTTTTAGATGTATAGATTTCATTATAACACAAATACACACACACATAGAGAGAGAGAGAGCCGGACTTGGCTGCACTCGAGTAGAACCCCACTTTGATCTAATCAGTCTACATTAGATATGGAAAGTCCTACATTGATGATCTGAGCCATTAAATATGATCTACTATCTCCAAATTACTTATAAACTAAAAATCATGTAATTTAAAGACCTCTAACCTATGCATCAAGTGGTAATATATATATATATATATATAAAATTTAATGTTATTTAGACTGTCTAATTTTTTGACTACATGATGTATATACTAGAAATCTCTAAATTATATAATTTTTGGTATGCAGGCAACTTAAATGTAATAAATTATATTTTAGGGCTCGGTCATCGATGGAGTCTACTCAAGTATAGCCAAATTTAGCTCTATATATATAGATGATTTTTTTTTTCTTTTACCATCCTCAAAATCCTTCAATACAGCTGACGGAGAAGAAAAAGAAATTTCTTTAGGAGTCTGCATACCCATATGTAAGTTCAAATCTAGCATGTTAGTAAATGGACCTTTACATATTTTTGACCTACTTTACATTCCTTTGAATCTATGATCAGTCCAAACTCATAACGCTTGACATGCATCCTATTTTTTGGTAGTTGGCAATTGTTGAATGCCACATATGATAACATAAATTAATACTGAATATATAGTTATAAGAATATGGCTAAAGCAATTGTGGATGAGCATTTCCATGAGAGAACTTTTCTCCGCTTCTCCTTTTTCTTATTATGAATACGAAGTCCCCTTTTAGATTATAGATGCTAAAAAAATTACATGATTGTTATTACGATTTAAAAGTTCTTTCATATCAATCATCAGTCTAAAATGACCATATAACATGCGATTTGCTATTCTGTTGACTGCTATGAATATCACTAATATGATCTACATGCCTTTGATCTTCATATGTTTGGCCATTGATCACCTTTTGTAGTTTGTTAAGTACCTTATGGTAAGTCATTATTTTTCAAAACCGTGTACACTGCATTACATGGGCTTTTCTGCTTGTATCTTCACAGAATGATGGTCAACCATAGAACTTATACAGCAAAAGAAATCAAGATAGGGCTTTTCTGCTCGTATCTTCACAGAATGATGGTTAACCATAGAACTTATACAGCAAAAGAATTCAAAAAACGTAGAAGGGAACAAAGACAGCCTTCCCTTTCCCACCATATAGTCAATAAGTTGCTCATTTTTCTACGAAAACAACATATTCATTTAACACAAGACCTGAAGAAAAATTTAAGACAATGCATAGTTTTGATGTAAAATTATACTCTGCTGAATATAGATTTTAGAATTACCTTTGCTGGCAACCGTAGAGGGAAACCAAAGAAGTGTTGAATAACATTTAACTCAAAGCTACATCTGCCAACAAATTCATTTGATTCAATTTCGACAGGAACCCAAGCACGAACACTGCACTTGCCTATACTACCATCGTACATTCACTGGTCTGGGCATGGAGATGGAATGCACCGTAACCCAAACAGGGGATGGAAATAATGTAGGGGAAAAAAAAAAAGAAACTGGTCAAACAAATTAGAATACAGATCTTTGCTAGTCCCCGAGGTTGTGCAGCCAACCCAACCCCATTTCCTCAAAGCATCATTACCGAAAAGAAATTCCAGGTCGAGCGAGAGATCAATAGCACTGTACAGGATCTCTGCATTCTCTAAGGTGCTTTACAAGTTTCAATTACTTTGACAACAGCCGAATGTGTTTCCGGTGATATCATGTTTAGTGTCAGATGAAATGCCTGGCAAATCAAAGTGGGACCAAAAGATTGCGTTAAAAAATGCAGAGCCAACAGGCATTTTCAAATTCACTTTACATAATAATATTAGTAGATCTTATAGAAAACAATAAATAAAATCCAGGATATTTTATGAAAATTTTCTATGAATAGGATACCAATAGGGAAGAAAGTTCCAGCCAAAGCGATACTAGTTGCAAGGGTTCGGAGGAAAGAAATGAACGACAAAATATAATAGAAAATCAAATAAGTAGGAACGAGAAAACAGGATAATCCCATCATGCTGCACCACAAAAACTTTGGCATGTGGATTCAAAAAGTTGTGAAATGTTGAGCCATCCATGTACCACATGAGATCATGCAGGGTTCAAATGAAAAAAAACTAAACATATGAGAATAAAAATTCTTTTTCCCTTCTATCTACATAGAATGCATGACACTGAGCTCCCTACATTATTTCATTTGAAAACGTACCACAAATCTTTCCAAAACAGGTACTAAAACTTGCAAGTTGTGATTAGGGAGGCAGCTGGCAATGGCTTCACGCACCTTGGTACTGTTGGCGACAAATTAGCAGAAATATTAACATGATGAAATTACCCTATTAACATGATGAAATTACCCAAAAAAACATGTATACATTGAAAAGCTATACAGACCTCTCTATTGACAGAAATGCAAGCAGCAGAGCAGCATAAGCCTCAATGATCATCATTTCAGCCTCTCGCTCTCCTTGCAACAAAGAATCTTCATCATCCTGTTTCATTTTATTGAGTCAGGTGGACAATTCCGAAATTGTTTCTGCTAGCAAAAAATGTTGAATGACTAGGCCAAGAGCCATGACGTGACAGCACAAATCACCTACCAAGCAATAGAATACTGAAACCATATTAAATGATTTATTATGTGCAAAAATTGCTGAGCTATCGAGTGACATCCTTGGGTAACTAATAATAACTTTTAAAAAAAGCAGTGGTATTGCTCCATCAACATCTTTGTGTGCTTAATAACTAGAAGAGCAAAGATGTTGCAGAAAAGCCTTCCAGCAACTCAGCGGTATTGCCCCATCAACTTTGACCTTCAGCAATGATCGGCTTTGTGGAAGGGATGGCTTGAGCCAACTTGGGTGAAACCAAGACCGAGTCAAGGTGTCTCAAACACAGCAGGTGTTATTTGTATGTTGAGGTTGGGACTCACTGATGTTTGTTTAGGGTAGAGGGTTCATCTTGTTTGGTTTGAAATTTGAATTATTTTTGAACCTTTTAAATAGAAACAGTTCGCTTGTTGGGGTTGATACAGCCCTGGAAATTGTTGGTTTAAATGTTACTTGGAACGGTGTTTTCTCTTTATTTTAATGTAGTTTTTGGGTTGCTTCTCAGCATTATGGCTAAGATAGGATACACTTACTTTCATTATCTCCATTTTTGGTGGTGAACAACCCCCCCCCTCCCCCCCCCCCCAAAAAAAATGTAGAATGTGTCTTTATATAAGGAAATTTGACTGGATTTTTCCTGAATGATTTTCCTTTTCATCAATTTATTATTATTGATTGAAACTGCTGCTTTATCATGTGAAAAACTGTCACCATGCTCTTCTTCTGGCTGAAGTACCATTTCAGGACTAATATCATACCCATACAAGGTTCGCCGTACCGGTACCGAACCCCGTACCGGTGCCGCACTAGTATAGACGTACCGAGTGTCGGTACAGTATGGTATGCGGTACGTCAGGCGTACCGATATTGGCGTACCGATACCGGTACCCATCGGTACGGATACGGTACGCTCGGTATCGATCAGTACCGACCGGTACAGCATACCATGTACCCATAGCAATACTAATACTTGTCGAATATTCTGAATCTTCTAAGCAAAGAATTTAATTATATAGAAGAGGATGTAGAACTTACAGCCACTTTTTTGAAAAATCAGTTACCTTCTTTTGCTTTTTCACTACCTCTAAAGAACTATAGTGATAAAATATACTTAGAATATAAAACCTACATACCAGAGACAAAAGTTTATGCAGCACAAATGGTATGACATAGGCGATAGGATATGTTCATTCATCAAATGGGTCTACAAGACATGTTTTTAGTGAGTGGGCTCTTTTCATTCCCTAGAATAATTCATGTCGAACATTTATACTAAATATGCAACTGATGAACTAAATTTT
Organism: Phoenix dactylifera; assembly: GCF_051530095.1. NCBI lineage: Eukaryota > Viridiplantae > Streptophyta > Magnoliopsida > Arecales > Arecaceae > Phoenix > Phoenix dactylifera. Next base: position 9,572,685 of record NC_143192.1, read on the forward strand.
TTTAACTCTACCTTAATAGCTAGTAAGAAAAATAATAACATTCTTTTTAACTAATGCAAGCCCAAAAACATGCATAATACATACACATCCAATACATATAACTATATTCATTAAATCCTCTCTTCAAAGTTTGGACAACTAGAAACCTTGTACATTATATATAATTATATATGGCAGGCATTTATACCACTTTTAAGCAACGTAATAGGAAATCATGCATGGTGCACATATAGTGCAAAAATGAAGCTGCAAAACTCTCAAAATAATATGTCATCCACTATTACAAATAAAAAATGATAAAAAAGGGCAATGGATACTATATATAGCCTTCTTTTTTTCAATACTAAATAAAAAGTGTACATTTCTAATCTAAGGTACCACTAAATAATAGGATCTAACTTCTTCCAAGACATAGAATGAACCTTGGAGATAGGAATGGTACAAAAGACAACGAAAAATTTGTCCATAATATGGGCAGCAGACACTGCATATTGAAACATGATTTTAATAAAAGATTATTCAGGAGGAAGCTGTCATGCTTAAACATAGTGATGTGGTGAATATTTATGACCCATTCAGCATGTACTTACACAAAGATTAGATTTTCCTTCTCCAGCAGCATCCCCCGCTCCTTGATTGGCCAGAAATATGGAACACAATAATGATATTACATCCCTGTGAATTTCTCTGCTTTCTAATTTTCCTGGTTGATCCACTGAAACACGGGCACATGCAAGGCGCAATCTGCAGCAACACCTTCAGAACATGAGTTGCATAATAACACTGGTGTAATTTATTTGAACAGTGTATTATCAGATAATAGAACAATAAAAGTTAAATTATAAAGACACCATAAGAAAAAAAAACGATGGATAAATCTTGGTAAAATTCAGACAGAGTTAATTATCCAAGGTGACCAACTAGTATTAGTAATATACAAATTACACAAAGATGCATATATCTAAATACCCCATAAAACATACTAAAAGCTGCATCTATCAGATGCAGCTTAAAATAATAATGTCCAACTATATGTGATATGTCGATGTCTTATTCATATATTACCACAGTAGAGATAACAATAGAAGGGTAGCAAGCAGATACTTTCGTTGTACATCAAATCTAAGGCGAAAAAAGATCATATTCTACTAATGTTGTATATTTCTTAGTTTAATTATGTAATGGTCATGTATTTTCTTCATTTGGGCATTACTGGGCTAATATGCTTTGGGTCATGTACAAATGCCCTACCATTATGTTTTGGACCCTAATAAGGGATGCAACATTTATTAAATGGACAGCGATGACCAGAAGAAGACAGTTCAGTTATTTAGCCTTGTTGGTGACACTCTATTACATTAGGAAGGCTTATTAGTGGTTCCCTATTATAATAGGAAAATAAAGGTGTTGAATTTGCTCAAGCAGTCCACTTGTTTTCTCCTCTCTTCTTCTTCTTCTTCTTGTCTTTTTTTTCTCCTTTTTGAGATTAGGAGGGCTAATCCCCACCTTCTACCCTATATCCACCCCATCTTTTGAGGGATGACTCCAACCAAAATCGACCCCCCATCCCCTTGCTCAAGTGGCAAGTGGGGATACCATCCGAGTAAGCACTCCATGGCATAGGACAAGCATAAAATAAACAGTTCCTTCTTTTGGTGGTATTGGTTGATCTCCCTTTTTTCCTTCCTCTTCCTTAGATAAACAGTTCATATATATCCTATCTTTGGTTTATTTATGATATACCATAGGATGAGCATTCAGGGTCACCATTTTGCTTTCTGCTGTAATCATCTCATGGCTTGTAGGATTGGACAAATCTTTGCCTTGATACAACTAGATATGATCAAAACACATGGGCGAACCTTTTATCAAAGATGATATCTTTAGGCTAAATCTGTACTTTCTTCAAAATGACATGTAGGTTTGTCAGATCTACCATCCTCCTATCAGTCACCAAAAATGACAATTATTATATTCTCCTATTTTTGCCCCTTGCAAGGTTCGCCGTACCCCGATCCACCGATGAGCGCCAGTAGCGGTACGCATCCAAAAGCCTCCAAAAAATTTAGAACCGATGTGGGCCGGTATGATTGGCCAGTTCGGCCGGTACCAGGATCTAACGAACCGGCTCATACTGGTCCGGCCAGTAACCGGTACGCCGGAGCAGTGCAAACTAGTACGGGCTGGTTCTGTGCCGGAGATGAAGAAGACAAAGAGAAGGAGAGAGAACGCGGGGAAGAGAGGGAGGGAGGAGACTTGTGGCTGCCATCGGAGAGCCGCGGAGGGGCGGCGGAGGCCGAGGCCGCGGAGGGGTGGGGGAACCCACGGAGGCCGAGTCCGCAGTTTTTTAATTTAGGAATTTTTAAGTGCATTTTTCAAAGTTTGTAATTCGGAGATTTTTAAGTAAAGTTGACACCCAATTTGCCGACTTTACTTAAAATCTCAAAATTAAAAAGCCACAGCCGCGCCCCCGCGGGTTCCCCTGCCCCCCAGCCTCCGCGGCCCCTCCGCGGCTCTCCAATGGTGGCTACAGGTCTCCTCCCTCTCTCTTTTCGCCCCGCTCTCTCGTTCTCTTCTTCTTTCCGGCTCCAGCGGGAAGAGTTGGCCAGTTCGTACCAGCCATTTCCGGTACGAACCGAAACCGTACCGATCCGGTAGGAGACCGGTACGCCTATCGGTACTGGTACAGTAAACCTTGACCGGTACCGACCGGTACGGGCTGGTACCAGTTTTTAACACCAAATCGGACTGGTCAGAGCCCGTACCGGCCGGTATCAGTTTTTAACACCAAACCGGATTGGTCAGAGCCAGTACCAGTTCGGTACGGGCTGAACCGGCCCGTACAAACCGGACTGGTCAGAGCCAGTACCAGTTCGGTACGGGTTGGCCCCTTATATTTCTCATTGATTCCTATAATAGGGTTAGTGTTGTCTTTGGTTGTCTTGGTAGGCAACAGATATGGTTTACCGTGTTTCATGTTCATTTTTGTTTTTTTGGCATGGTTACAAGTGTGTGTATTAGCTATTATGTTCCTTGAAGAAATTCATGTAGGTGAAGAAATCAGCAAAAGAAAGGTCTCAACTGTAATAGAGAAAAGCATACATATACACATATATTGTGTATGTGAATAATCCGATTATGCCAGTTTTTGTAAATGAGGGTATGAGATATGAACCCTAGGAAATTTCAACTATGCCTGATTATGGGCCCAACTACCCTAATAAAGAGCTTTAAAGTTTAAAATAGCCTTCATTTAAACCTAGAATCAAGATCTACCGAACAAATACCAGGGCTCGTATCAACAGGCAACTAGCTCGGTATGGTACAAGTCTGTACCGCAATGTACTGAAGCAAGGAGAGCCAGAAAGGAAGGGGGAGACGGAGAAGGAAAGAGGAAAAGAAAGAGGGGGGAGGGAGGAAGGGAGCAAGAGAGAGAGAGGTTCGAGCCATCGCAAGGGAGCTTCAAGCACTACAAATCCGACAACAAAGACTAAGAGCGATGGGTAGAGAGAAAGGGGGAGAGAGAGGCTGCAGAGAGAGAGGTTTGAGCCATCATGAGGGGTTTTTGAGAGCTCCGGATCCGACAACGAGGACCTAGAGAGAGAGGAGGAGAGAGGGGGAGAGAGAGAGATACCTGGTCGGGGACCTCATCATTGCCATCATATGGCATCATCGCCGACTCGATGGGGATGGGGATTAGGGTTTCAAAATCAAGCAAAGCCGAGGGGAGAATATTCGAATAGGGGAGGGGCGAAGGCTTTTTACCTTAAACTGATGGCCATATTGGCAACTGACTGGTTCGGCACGCTCTGAACTAGCCAGTTTGGCATTATTGGCTAAAAATGCCTAGAATATTTAAGCCAGTTTCAAGGTAAACTCAGTCCTACACATGGTCTGCCGAACCGGACCGTACTGACCGGTTCGGCCCGGCACAGACCAATCCGGCCTGAAACCGATACTCGGATAGCGTGGGAACCGGTTTCAACTGTTTTCGGGCCGGTACCGGCTGCGTACCAGCCGGTTCGCACCGGTACCATTTTTTTTAAATCACAATGTGCGCCCTGTGGTGTAGCGCATGGCCCTTTTCGGGCCACGCATGGTTCCCTGTTGAGGATCCCCGCAAACGCCGCCATCGGCGCCCTCAACCAATGCAAAATCCGGGCCCGGATGAAGCCAATGGAAGGCCATGCCAAGACCAAGATCAACATTTGGGTCAACTACTTTGCTTAGAGAGCCTTGGCCAAAGCTCCTTCATACTTGGCCGAGCATTGATCGAAGCCTCTTCACACTTGGCCAAGCCTTGGCCGAAGCCCCTTCACACTTGGCCAAGCCGTTTCACACTCGGCCAAGATGTGGCAGGCGAGCCCACGCTGCGCATGCCCAGCCTCGGCCAAGCCCGCCTGCGCGCGCCCGCGGCCTAGCCAGGTTCGGCTCAGCGAACCTTGCCGGCCGCAGGTCCGTGTGCCCGCCCGACCATGCACCTGCGCGCACGTATGGGCGCGCAGCGCCTGCCGGCCTGCGCGCGCTGCCTGCACGCGCGCGGCGTGTGCCAGGCCTGCGCGGCCGCCCTGCTAAGCACCCTATCGCGCGCCCCTGCCCTGCCTGCTCCGCCCCAGCTGCCCGCCAGCGCCCTTCCACAGCGCCCCCAGCCGCCCAGCAGCACCCTGCAGCCTGCCAACCACAAGCCTTGGTCAGCCAAGGCTTTGCCCGATCTAGGCCACACCATTTGCCACCCTTTTATGAAGTGTTTGTCCCCCATGAAGAGCCTATATATATGCCTTGATGAGAGCTTGGGATAATATCCTTTTGTTTTAGAGAGTTCCACTTATAATTCGGCCTAAGGGCTTAGGAGAGCTTTGCTCTATTGTAATCGGTCTTAGAATCATTCTAAGGACTTGGGCTAGTGAGAACCCATCATAGTTCCACTAGAGTGTTTTGTAATCTTGTTTTGGGAATAGAATCAACCATCAAGCATTCCTATAAAATACTTGTGTTCCATACTTGTGTCTTTGGTTGTTCTCATCAAGCCAAGAGTCAGGCCAAGCTGCAACCAGTAGGCCCGCCCCTTGACTTGAATCCCACGAGTACCTAAGCATCCGAACACCATCCGGCGTTACCCGTATCGGCCCGAATGAACCATTTTCAAAGTGCGCACAAGGAGCACAAGGCTTAGAGTGGTGTGGAGGCTTCCGGGCCAAAAGCCACCCTCCATCATTCCCCGCCCTGCGCATTTCCGCGCCCGGTTTCACCGCGTGCGAGCGTGATTCCACTGCGCCCGGGCGCGATTCCCCGCGTTGGGAACCGCCCCGGGCGCAGTTCCCCCGCCCACGCGGGGCAGTACGCCAGCACGGGCGCGGGCTAGTTCATTCGCGCGGGGCAGCACGCGGGCATGGGCCAGTTCATCCGCGTGGCGCGCTGCCCCACTTGGGTCATAAATGCCACAGAGTGGCATTTAATGCTACTCTGTGGCCACCTTTTATCCGCGCACGGACGTGAACCGAAAAAAAGAGAGCAGGAGACCGGTTCGGTAGGCGACCGATATGCCTACCGGTACCGAGTCAACGTACCTTGGTCCTACGCATAGTTGTCTCGGCCCTAGGAAGCCTACATCTTGAACTTGGACCTATCCTGAACCTTTGCGCGCTGCCCCACTCGGGTCATAAATGCCACAGAGTGGCATTTAATGCTACTCTGTGGCCACCTTTTATCCGCGCGCGGACGTGAACCAAAAAAAAAAAGAGCAGGAGACTGGCTCGGTAGGCGACCGGTATGCTTACCGGTACCGAGTCAGCGTACCTTGGTCCTACGCATAGTTGTTTCGGCCCTAGGAAGCCTATGTCTTGAACTTGGACCTGTCCTGAACCTTTGACACCATAATTTAAGGGCAAAAGAGATGCCATCAAAAAAATGTAATCCTTGGACCAAACAATAACAATTTCTGGTCTTGTTTCTAATATCCCTCATATATAAATGACAAGCCTACCAGAATAGCACAAGGTTCTAGTTCAATTGGTTGATGGATTAATTATTTACTAGCCTTCCAAGATTGACATACAGACTCAAAACAAGCTAATCGAAGAAATAAGGATCAAAAAGATGTTGTCTGGACATGAACCTGTATACAACTCTACTCGTGCTCCCTTCAATTCAGATTATGCCTTTCCATATTACTAATATCGTTTTTCCCCTGTTGCGAACATTGTTAAGAATGTTGGCAAGCTATTGCAACTATTAATGAGTAAGAAACTAGATTAAATGCTAAATTAGATTATGAAGAAAAACTTCAAAGGATAAGGGCTTAAAAGTTAGTAGAACAAACAGCAAATGGAATGTAATTTTAGTAAAATTGGAAAATAAAGATAAGATGCCATTAAGATTGATGGATGAAAAATAACAACATATAATTGATTTCCTCATTTGGAAACTTTTATACAAAATAATGGAGAAATAGATGAAGATATACATATATATGATGGAATATTCTTAGAATTAGAGCAGGTTGGATGAAGTGGAGAGGTGCCCCCTAGGGTGTGGTTGACGCATACATGAAGATTTATGAAAAGATTTTATAGAACAATGATAAGGACTACGCATTGTATAACTAATAATGCTAAGCCATAATAAGGGTTCAAGAGAACAAGTTAAATGCAGTAGAAACGAAATGTCAAGATGAATAATGGCAAAACTTATATTAAGAAATGGATCTATTAGAGGTGGGACATGCACAAATAAGGACAAAATGATGGAAAATAGATTAAGATGGTATAGGCATGTACGACGAACACATGAGGGGACCCCAGTAAGGAGATGTACTTTAATTTGTATGCACGAAAAAAGGGGAAGATCTGTTAAAAAAAAGGATACAGAAAAGCATCAAATATCAAAGGTAGCCTTAGGAATACTTAGTATGCCAGGTTTCAAATCCTGCAGAAACAAGATGGTATAAAGGGTACCATACTGTTCTGGCTGGTTTTCTGCACCAATACACAATGTGTTGGTATAGGGATGCAGTCCTGTGTGCTGTGTCCATACCTAGTACCGTACCGTTCTAGCAAAAAAGTGCACGAGTTCCGGTACCATATCCTTCTCAAGTTATGTATATGTATCTGGACAATCTACAAAGTGGTAGAGGTTGCACAGGTGCTTGGCTACTTGCATTATTAGAAGAAAGGCTTTAAAAACTCTTGATGCTGGTGTGCATGCCTATCAAGTGTCAGTCCAATGCATACTGTACCAACACACCATACAGGTATGTGCCAAGACAATAGCTGGCATGCTTTTTTGTTACCAATACAAAGGGCAATCCTTGGTTTGAAGAAAAAGTTGTGAACTAGTAGGTTATGATAGGTAAAAAGACACAAACATAGTTTGATCTTCTAAAGCATGCCATTTACAACTCTAGGGCTTGCAGCTAAGCATGCTTTGGCAAAACCAAGCACATAGTCTATGGTGTCACCCAATCCTTTGACTTCACACCTCTTGCAACATGATACTATCCTACTCTCAAAAGAGTGCACAAAATTTCAACAACCACACAACCATTCGCGATGCTCAAGTATTCCCCACATGTATCCAATGCTACCCCAGAATTCAAGCGTCCTTAATCTTGCCACTCACAAAACTACATCAGGGATTGTAGCTATGGAATATCAAAGCTAATCATAGGTAAGACAGCCATATTTTGAAATATCTAGTTCTACCATCTTTTCTTGGTACAATAGTATTTTATACCGGACCATACCATCTAGTATCAAGTGAACTGATACTCGACTTAAGGGGAATACCAAGTGTTGGTACTACAAACCGAGGGATACTGACATTGTACTAGAATGGTGCTAGTCCAGGTACCAAAAACAATACTAGGAACCTTGCTTGGTACCATATTGTAACTAGGAGTTGGCATAAAACATCTTAAATCTTCTTTGAGTCCATCATTTATTTTCTATATTTATGAACTCCCTTTGAGTTCACTTTCAACTTATATAAAGTCAAAGTCAAACCCTTTACTATTCAGAAAACAAGTTCCTATCTTTTTGTGCTCCAAGATTTTGGCATACTTTATATCCTAGTGTCGTTGTTGCTAATCTTTCTAGTGTTCTCCCCCATAAAGAAATTGTCATTTAGCATCCCTCATCATTGAGGTTAAACATTTCTTGTCAATATATTTTTAGCCTCATAAATAAGTAGTACAATAAGTTAGAAAAAACACATTAACTCTCATTCTTGGAAAAGAACTTTGTAATACTTCTTCTCCATTTGTTCTTTGAGTTGTTTAGATTTTTGAGAACTTCACAGATTTTATATATTTATTTTAATATACTTGACGAAAGACCATTATAATCTTCTTTATATATCTCACTATTTGCAAGCTAAACCAATTCGATACATAGGTAAATATTTGTCCTTAAGGCGGAGCTAGCTGGGCCCGGGGGAGCATCCCATTCTCATGACAAAACGGTACCAGGACAAGGAGCGGGACTCTGAAACCCAGCCACATAGAAAAAAAAAATGAAAAGGAAAGAAAGGAAAGGGGATAAAAAGAAAGAAATGAAAGAAGAAGAAAAGGAAAAGAAAGAAAGAAAGGAAAGAAGAAGAGGAAGAAAAGAAGGAAAGGAAGGGAGAAGAAAAAAAGGAAGAAGGGAAAGACAAAAAGAAGAAAAAAGAAAGAAATGAACGATAGAAGGAAGAAGGGAACAAAAGAATAAAGAAAAAAAGAAGGAAAGAAAGAAAGAAAGAGAGGAAAGAAGGAAGGAAAGAAAGAAGAAAAAGAAACAAAGAAGAGATGAAAGGGAAAGGAAGGAATGAAGGAAAAAGGGAACAAAAGAAGAAGAAAAAAAGAGAAACAAAGAAAGAAGGAAAAGAAGAAGAAGAAGAAGAAGAAGAAGAAAAGAAGGAAGGGAGGAGAAAAAAGGAAGAAGGGAAAGAAAAAAAGAAGAAAAAAGAAAAAAATAGAGGAAAGAAGGAAGAAGGGAAAAAAAGAAGAAAAAAGAGAAAGAAAGAAAGAGGACGGAAGGAACAAAAGAAAGAAGAAAAGAAACAAACAAACAAACAAAGGAAAGAAGGGGAAGAGACGGATGGTACCTACCAGGACGCTCAACCAAAACAACCACCGGGATGGGCCGAGACAACAGGGCATCCCATTCCGTGGAGAAACTAGGACATCCCTACCCCATTGGATATAAAAACTTGATTTTAGTACTTCTTTAGCTCGAGATTATTAATTAAATATCTTAATTCAAGAAATAATATATTAATATAAAGCAAATATCATCACCTCATAGAAATTGCATGCTTATATTTGTTATAATGAATGTTTTAAAGCATTATTTGAAATGTGTTTCCTAGGAGAAGCCATGTGGTTGCATTTTCTTCCCAAGGATGGTCACATTGTTTAAGTTGCAATATTCTAAAATATGGTGCAACTAGCTGCAAATGCGGGCACACATCCGGATCCCGTCGCTAATCCACAATGCAATGCCTATATGCAGTTACTTTATGCAGTAATACTGCATATGGACCAAAAGTCTGCTACTTAGTACTGTGCAATCACATATGCAGCTGGAGTAGCATTGCAAATCGACACATGTAGCCTACTCTTATTTGAGCCCATGCGGATTCAAGATGATGGTTAAATTGGATATAAGTTTTGGAGGGGTTGGTTATGAGTATTAATGATGTTAATGTGTTAAATCCAGGGTCTAACGAACAAGCCCGTACCAGCCAGTTCGGACCGATCCGGCCTGTAACCGGTACACCGGAGCAGTGAAAACCAGTACTGGCCGGTTCTATGCCGGAGACAAAGAAGACGAAGAGAAAGAGAGAGAGCACGGGGAAGAAAGGGAGGGAAGAGACCTGTGGCTGCCATCGGAGAGCCAGCGGAGGTCGGAGGGGCGGTAGAGCCCGCCGGAGGGGGGGACGGGGGAACTCGCAGGGGCGGTGGCGGAGGCCAAGGCCGCAGCCGCGTCCTCTGTTTCGATGCGGCCGCGGCTTTTAATTTGGGGATTTTAAGTGAAGTCGGCAAATCGGATGCTGACTTCACTTAAATCTCCGAATTAAAATTCCTAAATTGTCGTGGCCGCGCCCCCGCGGGTTCCCTCACCCCCCCACGGGCTCCGCCACCCCCCCTTCGGCCTCCGCCCTATATGCAGTTACCTTATGCAGTAATACTGCATCTGGACCAAAAGTCTACTACTTAGTATTGTGCAATCACATATGCAGCTGGAGTATCATTGCAAATCGACACATGTAGCCTACTCTTATTTGAGCCCATGCGGATTCAAGATGATGGTTAAGTTGGACATAAGCTTGGGAGGGGTTGGTTATGGGTATTAATGATGTTAATGTGTTAAATCCAGGGTCTGACGAACCGGCCCGTACCAGCCGGTTCGGACCGGTCCGGCCTGTAACTGGTACACCGGAGCAGTGAAAACTGGTACGGGCCGGTTCTGTGCCGAAGACAAAGAAGACGAAGAGAAGGAGAAAAAGCGTGGGGAAGAGAGGGAAGGAGGAGACCTGTGGCCGCCATCAGAGCCGGCAGAGGTCCGGGGGGGCAGGGGAACCCACGGGAGCACGGCGAAAGCCGAGGCCGCGGCCGCGTCCCCCGTTTCGACGAGGCCGCGGCTTTTTAATTTGGAGATTTTAAGTGAAGTCGGCAAATCCGTTGCTGACTTCACTTTAAAATCTTCAATTTTTTAAATTCGAAAATTTTTAAGTAAAGTCAGCACCCGATTTGCCGACTTTACTTAAAATCCCCAAATTAAAAAGCCGTGGCCGCGCCCCAGCGGGTTCCTCCGGCCCCCCTCGGCCTCCGCCACCCCTCTGCGGCTCTCCAATGGCGGCCACAGGTCTTCTCCCTCCCTCTCTTCCTCGTGCTCTCTCTCTCTCTCGTTCTCTTCTTCTTCCCCGACTCCGGCGGAAAAGAGCTGGCTGGTTCCGGTATGAACCAAAACCGTACCAGTCCGGTAGGCGACCAGTACGCCTACCGATACCGGTACGGAGAATCTTGGTTAAATCTATTATGACTATTGTTGTTATGTATTAAGTACTATGTAGGAAGCACTGCTTGTTATTGTTATTGATATTGCTACTATTTATTCAAAAAAATATTACTATTACAATAATTTTTTATTGTATTTAACATATTTTACTTATTTTTGAATAGTTAAAAGAAACTACAATTGCAAAAGTGCCTGAATATGCAGCTCGCATACTGCATATGGGCCGCAGCCACCTTTTAAAACATTATTAATATGATAATATTTTTGTGGTTTCAATTGATGATGAAGGAATGAGGAGGCTAAATTCTTTATTAGAAGAATTTTCACGACAAAGACCTAGGTGAGAATTAAAGAATCCACCACCCCACCCCCAAAAAAAAAAAAGAGGGAAGAAATTTATCATGGAAGATTTTTCAAATTTCAAACTAAGAACCTAAATTTAGTTTCTTAGGAGCCAAGTGAAAGAACACTCCAATAATGGAATTTGGATCCTCATTTAAATATTTCATGGGCTAGTAAGTGAAGGAACCTAATAAAATCATAAGCCTAGATCCTCCTACTAAAGCTAACTACAAATATTGACATATCTCAAGCTGCACCAAGAGATAATTTCTTACGAAATTAATAGGCATTTACCATTGGAACCATAATGAAATGCTAATTCGGAAATTTCACCAGGTGATAGGTTAATTGCTGGTTGCCATGCATTGTTCACTGTAGCATGATAACTTTGAGAAGTAAAAAAGAAAAGGTTAGTGGTCATTTCAAGCAAAAGCAGAGAATAGAGCTACAGCTCATGCAAAATGCAAACTACTCTGGCTAAATACTTCGTTGTCTAAAATGAAATTTCTTGTCAAATATTATTTAAAACTCTTCAGAATAACCAAGTGACACTACATATACCAAACAATCAAATTATGGGAGGCAGATTTAAAGTAAACTTTATTTAGGAGAATATAAAGAAGAGACATTCCTATACTCACATTTGTGTCTTAATATGAGTTTATTGATGCGCTGATTAGCTCTTGGATAAATGAGGTTGCCAAGATTCCTTTCCAAGCCCAGATGCTTTGGTACATATGCTTTAATTTAAGAAGTGATGTTTTTTTATCCTGTAATTGCACCTTCTCCTGTTGGTTAAATTGACCTCACACAATGTATTCTAGCCCCATATAAGTCGATAAAATATTTATTACATGATGGGCCACAACCAAAAGTGCATTTTTGACATTCTGATTTATTGGTGATTGTCCTGTTGTCTTAGCAGCAGGTGACTGATGTATTCTAGCCTTCTCGATTCTTGCACTTTCTTTCCATTCTATTTCTTTCTTTAGTCTCTCATCTCCTCATTTTCCTTCAATCTCCAGTAGTCCTTTCCTCCTTGGTACTTTCCAATCTATTACAACTTGTGCCATCAAGCCCAACTATTTTTTGATGGAATTATCTAAGGGGCTGTGCATGTTGCAGGATATTTGCCTCATACAGATCTAATCACTAGAACATAAAGATGAACTTTGAACCTGAAGTCCTGAACCACTACAAAATTAGCAGAAGGTTTGTGCATCCAATCCTAAGGATGACAATATTGAACCTTCAAAAAGTGGGAAAAATTAAATCCTAGTTATATATGTGGATGACTGATTTGTGAGTTAAGATGTCATGAGCTAAAGTCCACTTGGTTTCAACTTTCAACTCTAGATTATTAAATGACATCACCAGAAGAATGTAAAGGATGAAAAACAAGATAATGCACCAAGTCCAACTACTAGCAGTGTCAATTAATTTTTTTTTCTTCAGATAACTACACTGTGACCAAAGATTATGAAGACAATAGAAATAAAGAGAAACCGGCAAGGAAATGCTCAAACTGTATTTTGTCAGCATGAAATGACTAGCAAAGAAATAAGTCAAGAGTATACAGGTGCAAACCTTTTCCTACTTAAAAATTCTAGTGTGATTGCAGACATAATAGGCATTTTCGGGCAACAAAGAACATAATACATGAAAGGTTGAACTAGTCTTTAGAAAACAAACAGCAACCCTCTCAAAGCAACTAAAAGTTAAAATAGATATTCAAAAGTACATATATTTCTTTACTTGGCATATTTCACTTCAGACGCAGATTAAGAAAAAAAATTGATATGAAAGAATCCAGAGAGGTGACCTGTTTCGACTGTCCTTCTCCACAAGGTTCACAAGCAAACCCAAAATAGCAACCAGAAAATCCAATTCATGGTCACTTAAATGTCTGTTGTTAGGATGACCAGCATCAATACCTAGTTTGGAAGAGAAATTATTCTCTTTCACTTGGCTGTTCATAGGGAAGCACAAGTCAAATGATGGAAAATGGCTAATGATCAAATAAGCCATGGTGTCCAGCCCACCACAAGCAGCAATTTGCTGACAGCCCACAGGGTTGTCATTTGTTAAGTTCATAAGAACCTGCCAAAAAGTCAATGCAAGCACAACCTTCAGACAGTATCAGAGCAGCAAGGAGAATGACATGATATAAAGGAAACTACATGAAAAGAAATTAGTCTGAAATTGTTCATGGGTTTTTGTGACCACTCCTTATACAAACAGTGGAAAGAAAAACTGGTGGATTCAATAATAGATGGTAATGAAATAATAATGCAATGAAAATTTTCTGAACAATCAACTTGATAGTTTGATGCAGGAGCCTTTTCAGGTTATCTTTTTGTCATTTCCACATCCTATAGCATGTGGTTTGAGCTTTCGGGGGGTGGGGGGTTTGACAAGCGCGGAGAATAACATCTATAGCTTGTGTCACCAAGTAGGCAACTTAAGGATAGGATACTTCTTTATTTGTCCGACAGAAATCATAAGGCATACATATAAAGACCTGGAAATTACAACTACAGGAGACGTGGTATGCTACTTAATAGAATAATGCCACATTAAGCATATTAAGATGGTGTGCATTAAAAGCAGTTATAAAAAGAGAATGAATTGTGATCGTTGCCTCAGTGGTGTTGGTAGGCATGTAATGAATTTGTCACTCATAACATTACTTCGAAAAGATGAAAGCCCTTATTGGATAGATTAAAACCATCTGAAGAAAAGCATACTGATTCATAAAAATAATGTATCCAAATTCTGAAAAAAAAGAGCACAAAATAAAAATATAATGACATGCAACAAAACAGATGAAATAGTAAAACTAACATGCTCTCCATTGTTGCAAAATTTGTTGCATAGTACAGTATATCTCATGGCTGCTGTACCAGACATACCAGTTAAGATTGTAATAACCAACTAGCCCTGCCCCATCCAAGGGTTAGTTTGAAAGATCAAGTTGTGAGCCATCAAGAGTTGAGAAAGTTTTTGACCATATTTCAGCTCAAAGTCAACCATCATTTTAGTGTTCAGATTTTAGAGACAAGTTGGAATACAATCCCAAATATCCCAGTCAAGTCAGACAGGTGAGCACACATCACATATAGTATGTATAAATGTTCTTATGTATGTAAACTTGTATGTGGGTATGTATATAAGAAAATTTTTGATAAGATATACATTGAGACATACAAAAAAAAAAAATACATATAGTGCATTTGTTTGTGTATATATGAAATATTATGTGCATGCATCAAAATATGTGTTTGTGTATATAAACACATGTATCGTATAGAAAGAGTTTTTGCCTGTAGATGTGCATCATGACTGGAGCATATGTTAGCTTTTAGAATCAGCACTAACAATTCAATGACACATACCCCATCCCTCTAGAAAAAATACCCTGTGAAAACCAATCATGACACATTTAAAAACAAAAACATCGTTTCTACTTCTAAAATAATGCTAAGATTAACATATTTTGATTAATAACGTGTGACTGCCTTAAATTCATTCAGCAGCTTCTCAGCATGTTTGTAGTGTCACTGAAAAATGAATGATGCCTATCACTAGTATGTTATGATACCTGTTGCATGTGTATAAGCATTTGTGAGAATGGTGAGAACAATCAAATTACCTTTACTGAAGTGAGGAGGCAGTCTTCCAGAAGGTTAGAATCTTCTTCAATTACTGATGGACAAGAATTTTCACAAGGATGATAATTTTGCTCATCAGTTAACCGACTTAATACATCATCCGTGGTAACATTTGGAAGATTGTATCCATCTGTAAGTTCACCATTTGTTACAACCATTTGGTGTGTGTGAGATGTTTCTTTCTTCTTTTTTAACAACTCCCACTTTGATGGTTCCAAGTCCCCTTCGTCAAACGCAAATGGATCAAAGCTGTCCATCTTACAATCACCTTTAACATCTTCAGACATATGACGCCTTTTGGACAAGTCACTTGAATTCTTTTTCAAACCATTAGGATTTATGGAGATCCATCCCTTTGAACCTTTAATGGAATTCACCTTTAAACCGTTACCATGCATGTTCAGCTTTAAACTATTACCATTTGTGTAGCTATCTCTAGATGAAGTACTTGATGCCCCATTACATGAACCAGATGAAGTACAATCAGTTCTCTTTATGGTTAACTCATCAGAACCAGATGCACTAGTTGTTTCTGAACCAGGAAGGGCTTCTTTGGACTGGGAAGATGACAATTTTTGACGTTTATAAATGCTCCTTCCATTAAAGTTCTTGTCCATGCCAGAACACCCAGCACAATCACTAGTCAAAGTCCGATCTCCCCTGTCTACGAAAAAAAAGAAAATACATAAAATTAAGAACAAATTATTCTAA
This sequence comes from Phoenix dactylifera, assembly GCF_051530095.1. Lineage (NCBI taxonomy): Eukaryota > Viridiplantae > Streptophyta > Magnoliopsida > Arecales > Arecaceae > Phoenix > Phoenix dactylifera. The sequence continues at coordinate 9,588,406 of NC_143192.1, forward strand.
CAAATATCTACAAATATATGGGATAAAAACAAATTACATTTAAGAATATGATGGATGAAAGTATTTAACATAAGAATTTCCTGCAAAGGCATCACATTTGACAAATTTTTCCTGTTGCACTGAGAAAATCTAGCAAGCATCAAAATAACAAGAGTAACAGTAATGATGATTTATATTTAGGTAGATATAAGAATTTTTTTTTTTTGCATTCTTTGTCCACAAAATCATTAGATGAATATTCATCTGGTCGTCAACAAACTTCAAAACTATCTTACAATATCCAGAAGAAAGCTAAAAACAAGACCATCAGTAAGCCTCTATTGCTATAGTAGGTGAAAATTGTTTTTTGTTATTTCAACAAGATAATATATCAACTGGGATAGATTAAGACATGCCTTCTAAAATATAGGGCACTTGTCTTATCAGATATAGGAGCCCAGTCGTAAGATAATAGAAGATCTAAAAATATAGTTAAGTGCACAAAATGATTCAATCAGATGCTGTGAGAACAGATTTTTACAAAAAAAAAATGGCAACTAAGTTCGATGATGTGCCAATTTGAGACGAGGAAAAATAGCAAGCAAGTAAATGATCTGTTAGCATATGATGAAAATTAATTTCAAGCAAAATTTTTAGGCCCTTCTATAGATCAATGTTAACAAGACAACTTAAGCAACCATAGCAGATTATTGCATCCAAAAGTTTGCAACAAAGAGATAGACTCATTCAGACGATACAGGTACCTCTCCGGTTATCATTCATCTGAACTTCAGATAAGTTTGATTTCCCTTTGTTGGAAATGCTGGAAGAATTTTGGAGCAGAGAAAGCTCTACAATGCAACCACAAAGACAACATCAACATGAATGAAGTATGAGACTATATCTGATCAACAGTTCAAATTTGACCATAGAACAATAATGCTACAATGAAGAAGAATATTCAATTTTGTTTAAGTAACCTGAAAAAGATTTAATCACACAGATAACGAGCCCAACAAAAGACAGGGGAAGTCTTTCAGAATCCAACTTTCTTTCCATCCCAAGCAAGTGGTCCTGTTTACACAAACAAAAAAGGTCATAAACGTGCAATGACTTCTAGGACTGTACAAAGTCCAAATAACTAGATAATTTGGACAAGCATATGAGATTACCTGATTGTCCTTACTTAAAAATGTGGCATTCTCCATGATCTTCAGACATTTCAACATCAGTACCACACTTTGCAAAGCTGATCCATCTTTTAATTCTAACAACGAGGGCGACTTGTGTTTTAAGCACACCTGTGATATCAAATGAACTACTATAAGCACACCAATCAAAAACCATCCAAAGAAAATAAGCTACATATTGTAGGACACAAGTGTTTAAAAATGGAGCTCACATAACAGTTGTTAGCCACAAGGTATTACATTGTATGTTCAAATTGCACACACTTGACACAACACACGTAAATCTTCTTCATTTCCTTTGATTAATGAATATCAAAAGAAACTAATCATGACCAATTATCAAAGCATAACATTTTAGAAACTAGGTTAGAAATAATTGGAAATTTAAATCAGCAAATAAGGAAATGATGGAATTTCTCTCAGCCAGCCCTGTTTTGGATTGCCTCATTTCCATTCCAGGCCACTAGACCACCATATTCAAAACCCATCTTACTTGCAGGTATTCGTTAAACCCATGGGCTGTTACAGCACATTAATCCACTAGCTCGTTAGTCCATCCATGAGTTTATTTGCTTTTGCATCTTCAGAGGCCGTTTTGCTTAGAATGGCACTATTATCACTCCATTTGTCATAGCTACTGCACTGAGACTGTTTAAGTGAGAACAGCTTTTAATCATGACAAGTGTATTATGTCGTTTGCAGGTTTTAGAAAAATTAGAGGTAGCAAAGAAGTCTCAAGAACCTCTCACCTCTGTTGAGCCAAAGCTGGTTTCAGAAGCATAACAGCAGTTAATGAGGCTCATATTACAATTCCAAGCTCCATTATATGTTACTTTGACATAAAATTGAAGTTTTAAATTTGTTTGTATCTTCACCTAGTCTTGTCCACTAAAGCAAAGAATTTATCTGGTTCATTAAGTGATCCTGTGTCTTCCAACTCTGAGTTTTGTAGACCTTGGTTGAGCAATTGAGTTGATGTTTTACAAGCTTATCCTCACCGGTCACAGCTTAGTAGCTGGTATCTCCTACTAGGGGACTTGCACCACTTCTTACATGCTTCTTTACCATAAGTTGAGAGCGCAGCTTTCACACTCTCGCACATGCTCTCATTACAGGTAACTAAAATCATTAACATTAGCAGCATCAAGCTATTTTGACCCTCTACTTTTCATTCTAACCACCCTATAGGCAGCCTACATCAACAAATTAAATAAGAGAGATGTCATTTGGGTTTAATCTTAATACTTTCTACTGGTTCATGATAAACAGCTCCTAACGAGGAAGGTTGTGGATTTTTCTTTTTCATGTCTGAAAAGAAGAGTGATTGACAAGGAACATAAAAGCATGCCATAATGGAGGACCTTAAGACAAGGTTCGCCGAACCAGCATCAAAACCCGTACCGGTCGGCATCCGGTATGGGTCGGTACCGGTTCGAACCAAGTCGAACTGGACGGAACCATCCGATTCCATCCAATTCCGACCGGTTCCGGCCAGAGCCAATCAGGTTCCGGCTCCTAGTCGTTTTCTACTGCCGAACCGACCGGATCGGCTTGGTACGGGCTGAATCAGCCAGTTCTGTTCGGTTCAACTTTCCTTGCCTTAAGATAGAAACAACTAGTAGAACATATAAAACTGAATCCATATAGAACTTGAAAGACTTATTGGTTTATTATTATGGTTATATTTGGCACAACACTACAAGAACTTTATGGCTATATACTGGTTAATGAAAACACAGCAAAACAAAGGAATATGGGTATCAAACAAGACCACAATACTAAAATCACAAGTTCGCAACAGACCATCATGTGTAAGTGGTTGGTACAGTAGCAGATGCATATGCATTCATCTAGCCAATTCGATAACCAATTCAATGGGCTTCCTCACAAGTTTTTTCTTATTGTTTAATGTTCCACTGGAAAATCTAAATAAACCTCTACAACGAATATATTAGTGGTATTTGTGGCTTCACTTTTTTCCTTGACAAAAGACTAGATGCGTGCTTGAATTTAGGAGATTTCATAGTGTCACAGAGATGGATGTCAAGCACCCTTATAAACTTCCTCAAGATAGATAAAATCATGCAATAATTAGAAAAAGAAAATGTTTGATGCCAACTACAGGCTATTAAACAAGTATTGTTGGAAAATGTAAGCAAGCACTTTATGATGACATATTTGGTGATCCAAGTGAAGGCAGAAGGAGTTAGAAAGTTCTCTGAAGCTACGACGGAACTCGCCTCTTAGATGCTGCCACTTTGGTAGCAGAGCCGAGGACAGCAGCAAGTGTTAAGTCACACTTAATCTTCGGCTTATAGAAGAACACCCCCTTAGGGGGCGAGCGAAGCTTCGCCGTTTGAGAACACCGGGGGTTCGGGGGGTGGGATCTTCTTCAGCTCTCCAGCCTTCACTTCAAACTCACTTCCGCCGGTGATCCGCATCCAATCTTTTTGCCATCCCTCCATTCGAGGTCCAGGTATCAGCATCCATCCGATCCTCGAATCTCGATTAACCAAAGTGAATATGTCCGACGTTCTGCTCCTATCATCGAGCTTAGCCAACATAGTTCCTGTCCTAAAAAAGGACGGCAGAGTCCGCATGTGCGTTGACTTTCGCGATCTGCGTATCCGTCTCGCTCCGTCTTGGGGGTCATAGAAACATACGAACCGCCTGGTGGAGTGAGAGATTAATCTGGACAAGAGATTGAATAAGCAGATTCTAAATCCGTTTGCTTTATTGAAAATAGCTCTTCTTACTTTACTTAACTTTGCCCAAGAGCTGGCACTAATGGTTCTATCTCTGATCCGCTAGCTTAGCTCCCCTGCAAAAGATTGGCTTTTCCTTTCGACGTGCTCTTTCTCCGGCACTAACTTCTTAGCCTTCGGAAGTTTTGATTTATGAATTCACCGTCGAGATCTGGGGAAGGGAAGGTTTCCCCTCCCCCGAACCCCCTCCCCTTCCAAGGGTTATGTGAAAGAAAAAAGGGTTTTTTGTGAGTGGATAGCTAATCAAGAAAAATAAGAAGAGAGCGAGCTGCCACCTTGCGTTCCATAAAGAGGACAAAAGGACATAATGATGCACTGATGTTCCCATGCTCAATATTGACCATAAGCATTGCAATCTTAGATGAGCTTTGTGAATAATTATTTACCAAACATCCCTATGCGGGCTACCTCTAATGTTACTCCACGAGTCCACGTTAATCTAAATTCTTTCACATATATCCATCCATCTTAGCTGAAGTTCACTACTCCATTTGTATAAAGCTATAGATATTAGACACAGAATAGACCTCTCACCCTAGCAGGGCCTCCTCAGATCTTTGCACATCCATAACATCCCAATTAGTTCTCTATCACTCAAACCTAAACAGTGCAACTCCTACACTTCATCATTCTTCATCCTACCATTCCTAATTTTCTAAAACATATATTTCAACATTCTCATCTCTGCCATATTCAACTTGCTTGGGCCTTTTTTGTTGCTCGAAATTTTGAATCATACAATATTGTATGCCTTAGTGCTTTCATCATTAAATATTCCTTTAGTCACACAAACGATTTTGTTAGCTTCATAACAGCTTACAGGCACCTCTTCATTTATCCACCTAATGTTAATGAGATTACCAAAATTGCTTGAATGACCAATTTATGGCACTCAAATCATGATGCCGTGTATTAAATAACATTTCCATCCCCTTCATGTGTTTAAAATAGGCTTTTTAGACCCTACTTTAGATAAGTCTTCAGTTTATGTTTTGTATATCATAAAAAAGATAGTTAAACCAAGCAAATTGTAGTATGGTATCTTCATCACATAGTTTAATTGGGTCTCATTTTAATTTCCATCTCAATTAAAATTGTATTACATAATACCATCATTTCAAAACCACCAAAACAGATGGCACGACTAGTATCATACCTTTCCAACATGAAACTAGCACCAGTATGGGTGTCAAGATGATGAAACAATTATACTAGTACAATAATGACTGTACCGCTCTACACCTATCTGTACTGATGTGCACCAACAATACCGTACCAGCCGTACCAATTAGTACCTATAATTTTCATTATTTTAGAATATGTTAGTTTTGGCACATACCATTGATCCAAAGATCTGCAATCTCTGTACCAGATAACATACCAACATATTACTAGTTCGGTATGGTATATGTCCAGTGCGATACAGTACACAACCCATAACAAGATAGCCCTCAATCCCTTTTTCTCACATTTTTCATGGTACCTCCCGAAACTAAGCAATACGGGTAGGTACAATACGGTACACACCCTCAACTAATGTTTGGCTCGTGAAATGCATGTAAGAGAACATATGAATTGTTGTAGCTTGCCAGAAGTGCGAAACTCTAGAAAAATTTGCATGTAGGAGAAGGCTAAGATGCGGATACGAAACAATGTCTATATTCAAAATTCTAACGTGCCCAACACCATAAATAGCCAACCTCGATCCTTCTCTAGTTATATGACAATTTGTTTTGCCTGTAGTTAGCATACTCATTAATAAAAAGAAAGAGGAAAAGAAAAAATCACTTGACATCAAGATTTGCCGTACCGGCCTGTACTAGTCGTTACGGGCCTGTACGTATCGGTACCGTCCTGAACCGGTACTGGATCAACGTGGAGTCCGGTACCAGAAGCTTATCGTTGGAGAACCAGTACAGAGCCGGTACAGGGCCGGTACGGAGCCGATACGTGGAACCCCACAACTCGGCCATTCAACAAGACGGGTACGGAACCGATACAGGCCGGTACGGCGGACCTTGCTTGACATTATATTGGCCTTTCTCCAAGGTCTATGCAACAATCCTCTCCACATGCTCAGGTGTGACCACCATCAAATTAGTGGATAAGATAAAACTCAAAGGTATCAAAGGAAGTTCTTGAAAGATACATGTAGAAGCATATTAGTTGATCAAAGTTGACTTTGCTGTTAAGAGATTTGTTCAAATAAAGAAACATTTAGTAGCAAATATTTCTTGGAAGTGGAAATTGATTAATAGACTGATTTAGGTATAAAAATGGCTGCTTTCCAAATTATAATAGCATACACTTTTAGCATATGATAATTAATCTCTCATACTGCTTATCATCTATCAATGATGTTAGTTCTAAAAGTAATGCGGAAAATGTATAATCCACATCACAATGATATAATTGTAATATATATGAACATCTTTTATACTCATAGTACTTGTCTAATCTAACATGTGTCGATTATCTATCAGGAATTAGCAACAAATAAGTCCAAAGATACACTGACCTCCATGGTGGAATGGCAGCTGGCCAAAACATCAAAGATTGCATCCAGTCCTCCAAGCTCTCTCAATCGCTCCTTAAAATTTCCTCCAACCCTTCTTACCATGTCAGATGCGTCTAAAAGAAGGCATGAAAGTAGGAAAATTTAAAACAACAGCTATTGGTCAAAATCAAGGTTCACAATCTCAGTTGGAGGGTCGGTTCGGCATATCGAAACTCGGTACACCCCATACCAGTACTATATTGTACGGTATGCCTGGTAGGCTGGTACAAGATAGTATGCCTGGTGCAGGATGGCACGCACCAATATAACGACCCTTGGTCAAAAGTAATTTAAACCTACGATGAAACAATGTATAATGGGAATGACAAATCAGAGGAATCATATCATGATGTGCATAGGATAACAAATAGCTTACATAAGAATAAATTGCTTAACCAATAAGCTGAAATTTCAAAATATATATAAATGAAGAGCAAGAAAAATATGTAGTTATTTAACAATTTCTTATGAGCAATAGGGTTCTATTTGTTAGTAGTAACAATAGATAGCCTTCTTTTAGAATAAACTTGTAGTTCACTTCATGGTTAATCTGTGCAGTTAAATCTGCAAACTCCCAAATCTTCAAATAATGGTTATGCAGGTAGAATTTAAACATTCTACCAGTCTATTTCAGAAAATAACCAAGAAAATAAATCCAGCTGAATTCAATGCAGTTGTGTGTAAATTATGACCAAACAATTCATGACAATATACCAGCAGAATTTTCAAGATAGGACACGATATTGGTGAGCTTGAAACCTGGGATTTGATCTATCTTCAAATGAACTGATGTAGTTAATCATTAAGTTTGACCAAACAATTCAAAACACTGTATTAGCAGAATTTCCAAGATAGCAAATCAGTGACCTTGAAAACCTGGGATTTGGCCTACCTTCAAATGATACAGTAGATAAGCATGCTTTCTCCATAGTCAATAAAGCTATCCATTTTGAACTCAGCTCTGGCCTCTCTGCTCCCTCATCATCCCCATTGCTTGATTTTATCTCTTTACAACTTAAAAGAATCTCCTGAACTTTTGAAATGATTGCTGTAGAGCTAGAGTCTGTTCCCTTATTCATCCCACTCTGTATGTGAGGTTTACGTATCCCAAGAATCTTAGAGCCAATGGTTGCTATCTTGTCCTCCACGTTATTAGCCACAGGTGGATTCAATAACTTAATAAGAAAGTGAATACAAGATGGTGAATCCAGCAAATGGTCATCCTGAGCCTGAAAAAAATATCAAGGAGCTTAAAAAGGAACAGTAAGGAAAATGCTCTAACCTAAATAATTATGAGGATTCATCAAGAATATTGGAGAGAAAGTGAAGCTTAATAAGTATAGTCACTCAAGTCACGAAACATATTTTGCACACAGTTTCAAACCTCACATGTGAAATAGAAACAACAGCCACAGTTATAACAGATGTTATCGTCTGAATGTGCAATACAGAAATAGCTTCCAGAAAATAGTGTAAAGTATACACATACATTATTTCAGAATATATCCCAACACAAATTCGGCTCCAAAGATCACAAACCTTTTCAAAGAGTGCATATTACTGAACTTGTGGATACAATAGTAAGATAAATTTTCCCAGAAGAAACTGATTAATAATAATTTCAGATTAATTTCATTGTAAATACTTTAACCAGCTGTTGTTAGTTAGCGCCATTATTGGGTAAAGTAGAATGCACGTTCCAAACCAATCACCAGATCAAGTTTTCAACTTGAGGTGGATAGATTCAGATCAAGGAATGCTGAACCAGCCCGTATCGGCCGGTTCAACCTATACCGAACCGGTCTGATTCGGTGAAAAAAAAAAGTACCGGACGGTACCGACCCATACCTGCCTGTAACGGCCCGTACCAGCCTGAACCAGCCGGTCCGAACAGGTCTGTATCAATTCCAAATTTTTTTGGACTTTTGGATGTGTGACCAGGCTGAACCCGTGGTACCGGTTCGTATCGACATAAACCGGTATCAAACCGATCCGGTGGCCGACCGGTATGCCTACCGGTACCGATTCGGTGATCCTTAATTCAGATATTTTAAAAAAGATATAGTTTTGCAAATCTATGCCCAAACCTATTATAGCTAGGAATAATATAAAGACCATCTCAACTAATAGTTCCATGGGTAAAACCATGGTACGCGATACCGTACCAAACCGAACGGTATAGCGTGCACCGTACCGTAGTGATTGGTATCGGTATACAGTATGAAAAACGTACAGACACTCGGTATGCTAAACCAGCCTGTATCGTACCGTACCAATATAGTGGTAGTATAACACCAGTATGGGGTCTGATACTGAGATAGTGTACCTTAGGTAAAACACTTGGTTGAAAGTTGAAACAATATGAGTCCAACTAGATATCTTTTGTACTTTGTAGTGTAGTGTCCGATCCAGTTTTTGAAAATTGCTTGAAGATTTTATATGAAGAATCCCAAATTAAATATTGAATGGATGTCAGCATTCAATGTTCCATCTGATACTAAAGAATCTTGTAAATAAAAAATTTCATGATTATGTTCCTCCCAATAAAATGGAGTATTGCAAACTAAGCAATTTCACATACCTAGCACAGGCTATATTTCTAATACTTTATACGAAAATTCCACAAAGGAGGGAACAAAAGAAAAAAAAAAGAAAATGTCACCTTAACTACAAGTTTGATTACCAACTGTACGTCTTTCCCTTATACTCCCCTATCAAATGTTGTGTTTGATCATGTTAGTTTCTCATGCTATAGGATCTATTATTGGCAAGCTATTCTTGATGTTCTATTAAAATATTCAATTTCAACAAAAGGTTTTTAATGTTTGTCAAATATTTCAGTTATCTGGTCAATTGTGTGGATGAGATTTTGCTCATGATGTTACCAAAAAGAAGAATCAATCGCTCCATGTAGTCAAAGGTTGCAATTTCCTTTTCCAGCTAGCTACTTCCTCTGTTTTCAATTGCATCATAAAAGATGGAGCACCTATGGGTTAATTAAAAACTAATGTAAATGAAGGATTATGATTCATGGAATAAGAGTGGCTTTGACCTGTACGTTTGTCTGTTTGGATTCTAAATCTCCTACTGTCCTTTTCAAACAAGTTACCCTTCCACTTCCTTTCATTGAACATTCTTATTTGTATTTCATAATACCCATAAATACAACAGAGGAAAAATAAAAGCAGAATAATCCTAGGATTCATAAGCATTCTGTCAACTAACATGTTCAAGGCACCCCATATGATTAGATTGGGTACAACATCTAACAAAAACCCTGAAGGATCAAGACATATGAATAGCAAACATTATGAACAAAAGCAATTCAAAGACTAGCTCTATTATCCTTATATAATTATGAGTATAGCAAGGAAAGATTTTACAAATATCAGGATTAAAAAAATCAAAAATTCCAAGTTAGTTCTACAGCGGTGTACAATCCGCAGCCAAAGTAAATCAAACATATCATTCTGACATAATTTATGAGGAACTTACATCACTCGCCAACACATAGATTAGAGCAGCAGCAGCAACGGTGCTTGGAGAATCATCAAAGTTGATATGCAAAATGGCATCAACTATTCTCTGGGCCATTCTGGAAGACATTGAAGAGGTTTAGCATATGAGCAAAACATGCACGACAATACATAAACTAAATGAAAGTGGCAATACATACATATTTATAAACATACAAACATTATATGTAAATATATATAATGGAGCATCCAACTTAAAGATTCAGACATCATGATCTATACCACTAAAAATGACTAGAGAAAAAAAAAATAAAAAACACATGCTTTGATGATCTCTAACTTATGCATCAAGTAGATGCAAAAATGAATAGATAAAATGATATGAGATGATGTCTTGCTATTATCTAAGAATTAAAATCTACACTTTTCAATCTATATATGTCTTAACATGTGTAGATCATAATCAATAAAGTAGATTCTCGATTTAAATGTTTTACCATGTATTTTAACACACTAGCACAATCAAAATTGTTCATTTTTGTGGACACAATAAAAATTATTCATTTTTGTGTCCCCATGATGGCCACCAAAATATGTGATTTTCGGTTTCTTGAAATTTTTAGTGGTATAAGTCATAATCAGTAGTGGATCTTCAAGCTAGCTATCTAATTATTGATTTTGGAGTCGAGAGAAGTAGATATTTTCTCCTCTTGAGAGGAGCAAAGTCCATCTGTGTCTGTGTGTGCTCATCCTATGGCTGTCACCAACGTGTATTGGATGCCATGACAATATATTCACCACTTTTCACCATATATAAGACAAAAAGGTTTTCTTTCAGATATGTAGATTCATTAAATACTAGAAATAGTAGCAATATTAAATATAACACAGTACTATAGCAAGCTGAATGCGGTCTGAGAATTCACAAATGTTAATGTTGAGAAACACAACGGCCAAATTTACACATTGGAGAAAAACATGAGTCTCCACTGGATTTTATAATACATATTATTGGGCTTGCATCAAACACCATGACATTCAGAAATTATTTGACCAACTCCAGATAAATGCATTGAACATTAAAAACAGAAACTAATGGACTTTTGAACAATTATAACAAAAAGAAATGGGTACCAAGAGATACAGTAGTTTGACATGGTGAGTTCTGACAAAGTTCAAGAGAAAAGAGAAGAGCATAGGCTGGGTCCAGTAGTACAAATATGACAAGATGATGTGAGGAGGAGGAGAGATAGAGTGATTCAGGATAGGGGAAAGGAACTATCTAGAAGCATCTTTATGGAGATTGCAATTACCAAATTAGAGAGTAGAATAACCATATTCTGTTCAAATGCAAAAGGTTAGGGTTTGTAAGCCACTTGCAGGGTCCAATGACTAGAAAGTACATACAAGGAGTATTTGTAGATAAATTGGCAAAGGAGAAGCAAGGAACACTTGGGAAGCACCTAAGATTGACAGACCAGAACTGAAATATGTTCATTGGAAAACATTGAAGTTGCATTATGGAAATTCAAAGAATGCGGTGGCTTCAAAAGCTGTCATTCACACAGCTTCAATAAAGTTGGAAATGAAACTGAAACAGATGCCCTTGAATTCAAAGATCAATAGCATGTAGGATGAATGATTTCAAGACGAGTTTCTGTTTAGTTAAGAGACTTATGTTTGTGAAATGGAGTCTTAAACATCGCATTTGGACTATATTAAAGGGTCTCAATCCCTCAGCATTTAAAGATAACCACCCCTAGCCTTCTAGTTCAATATTTTGGCAGTCTTAAAGATGTCAACCTATGATCGATTATGGATGAGAAAAAGTTCATAAAAAGGCATAAATTTAACCGGTATGCCTGGTGTTAAATTTCTATTATTCTTTAGTAGGAAGTTGTCATCATTACTTTCCAAGAGCTTGAAGAGAGGTGGATGAGTTCAGTAATTTAAATTAATCAAGTGATCACCAACTTGATGGTGTGACTAGTAACTCCGTTGAAAGCTAGTCTCAACAAAAGGAGTGATAAAATTTATTTAGAATTAATCATGTTAGTTCCATCATGGTTGCCTTAAGGGTGTTATATCATTGCCCATGCAAGTGAATGGCATATGGAAGCATGATATTGACATTAAGTTTAAACTTCTCTGAGTTCAATATGGAGTGCAATTTAAGTTTGTAAAGGACAAACTAAATCCTCATTTAAGTGGACATCTGGCATCGTTTGATGGAACTCAAATCACTGCTATGAGATTGTAAGTTTGTGACCTCCCAAATAAGGGAAGCCCCTTGACCACCAAAATATGTATCGTCTACAAGTTCAAATTCAGCACCCAGCTGATACAAAGCTAGGATTAGGTAATGTCTAATGACCCTAGTATTATTTGTGAATTTTGTAGCTGAACCTTGCAAACAAGGCTTCAACAACCAAGCAATACCAACAACAAGGAAACCTCAGACATACCCTCCCCCCTTCAAAAAAAAATTAAAAGTGACATGGGAGTAGCTCCCCCATATTAATCATCGTCCCCCCCCCCAATCACCCTTTTTCATCAATTGGAAATCTTGACCATAAGCTCTTGTACAAGAGTCACTTTTTTTCTCTAAAGGCGAAGACTCTTAAGTGGGCGAACACTCGGCCCAGCGGGGATCGTCAACACCAGGTCCGCGCACGCCTTCTCGAGGGCTACTATACTATTGGATTTGAACCAATGACTCCCGCCGTCTTTTTTTAGCGGTTTCCCCAGAGATCTTTATCATTAACGCAACCTTCATTTTGCTCAGATTACGATCGGCCATTACCGGTGGATGCGGCATATCTAGGATTGGTGAGGAACATTATGAAACTGCGCAAAGAGTTAAGCAAACTGACTTTGAATTCTCAGATAGGCAAATCCTTGCTTATTGGCTACTAACAGCTAGTGACAATTCAACATTTTTGATTTAGCCCTCCGAACTCAAAAATGGCGGCTTTTGAGAGACTCATTAAGGGGGAAGAGCTTCAAAGATTGAAAACTAACTTGCTGCCCTAGAACCTTCGAGCACCTGACTCACCCCTGTCTTTCCTATTTCTCCTCGTGTTTTTGGTTGTGTTTGCTTTGTTAGCGATTAGGGAGATCAAACAGAGTCCTACTCTTAGGGAAAGCTAGGTGTTTACCAACTACAATCTAGAAGCAGTCACTAAAGAAGGTAGGATACGGCATTTAAGCTTTTTGCCTTGCTGAAGATAAGGACGTCATCAATGTAGGCAATTGCAAAATAGGCTAGGAGACATGCATGTTTAAAGCTTGCATGCATTATGTTCCACTTGTCTCACCATAGTTTCATGATCAGTTCATATCCCAAACATATTTTTTTTAGTTAGCATGTTTATAGCCTGCAAGTCAAATAATTCAAGAATGACATCTAACCATGCACAAATACGTCTAAGATGCTTGGTCTCCCATGTTCCAAACCTTTTAAATTGAGAAATTTTGACCAAATAACAAGTATTTTCGCAATTTTATGAATTCCTTTAAACAACGAATGGTACTAAGTAATGAAACAATAGTCAACTAAGATTGTTCAGAGAGAAGTTTACAAAGTTGGCCCCGAAAAGGTAATAGCAAACCAATTCTCCTTGTTTACTAAACTCAATTGGTTTTATTTCTTCTTCCTCGGAAATTAAGCATTCATGATTTCAAAGGTCCTCTTGAAGTAACTTTTAATTATGTTCCATTTGTTCGAACACTTCCGAAGTCTAAGACCCCTTAAATTTGTTAAAATATAATTGAACAACAAATATTCTAAGAGATTTTAGTGGTTCTTGAGGAAGTTAACTATAGTGGAAGGCAATTCCATAAACAAACTGGTGTAGATGCTAAAAATCTAAAGAGATGGGATGAGAAGCTTGTATAGGCTAGTTCCCCCTTCTAGCCAGGATCAATAAGCCATGTGTTTCGGCTATCTAAAACCAATTTTGTTTGATGGTTAAATACTTGGACCCAGCAGATCCACTTGTATTTGCTAGATCGCCGGCCAATCTCCAAAAATGCCATTCTTTTGGTAATATCAAATAGCAATATGTTTATGCCAAATTAAAGCACCAATCTTTAGATTTCCATAATGGTTTATAAGCATTTATTTGCATAAGGATGGAAGTCAAAAAATTGGACCATATTATAATCCAGGAAAGTGTGTGTAACAATCCAAAATCTCATCCAAAAAAACTAGCAAGAAGATATTATTTAGATTCCTTAGCCCTGTATAAGTACACCCAAGATCAACTCAATACATAGCCGATATGGATCTAAACTCACACTCATATAGATCCTCACATACTCCCTCCGTTTAAGCCCTGACGTCCTTGCTAGGCTAAGGGTCTAAATCCATTCAAATCTAATTACCAGCACCACAGTCGACCCGTGGTCAGCCCTCATGAACCTGTACTGCAGTGTCCCCTAGTCCACATAGGCTATGAGCCAGATCCGCTCTGATATCATTTGTAACAACTCAGAATCTCGTTCAAAAAGGCTAGTCGGAAGATATTATTTGGATTCCTTGACCCAATATAAGTACCCACAATTGACCCAGTGCATAGCCGATATGGAACCAAATACACACACGCATGAGTCCTCACAATGTGTAGAAGAATAAGGACAAAAGATAGTGACCAAAATAAAGCATCAAAGATGAGTTTGGCCCTCCAAAGGGTATAGCTGTAATGATTCATATATAATAAGATAGCACTTTGACTCGGTTATTTACTAAATGCGGAAGAAAATCTTGAACTTCTTGCTAAAGACTTGAGACAATTTCTCCATCTTTTAAAGAGAAAACATCACATGAGATGTATATAATTATAGGCTAATAATTTTATCAAGGTAAGAGATGGTACTTCTGTTTGGTCGATACTTGGTTGGAAAACTCCTTTACAGCCGGTCAGCATCTTACTACTTCAAACCATAACAAGTTGATTATTCCAACAAGGTTTCTGGGTGATTAAAGGCTTTCGTGGTATTTCAGGCTCAAAAGAAACAATACTGATGCTCGAATCAGTTAATGGGTTCTCTACTCCTCATGATGGTCGTGTTTAACCATGAAGACAGAACAATTCCACAGCAAGAAAAAAAACTTATAGTGTTCTTGAACCATTGCACCGTTTCCTGTAAAGCAGGTGCTTTTGTACTCTAAGATATTTTCTTTGATGATTTCTCTTGGTGAGACCTTAATTTCCAAGAACTTGGAATAATGCATTAATTTCAGTCCCAATCATGAAAGGTTCGTTGATGAGAAAACGTGAGAAGCCACGAATTTCAAGAATGTCTTATAAAGAGCGGCACTAAGACATCAATTTCAGCGCCAATCATGAACGGTTCGTTGGTGAGACAAAGTGAGAAGCCACGAATTTCAAGAATCTCTTACAAAGAGCGGAAGAAACAAGAAAGAAGCAAAAGGGCAGGAGAAAAGGTTTCCCATTTACTCACCCCTGAGCCCGAAGAAGTCGGCGCTGTTGCGCCGTCCCGCATATCGACAGCAACGACAGCAGGCTTGCCCGCCGGATCCGCGCCGGCTGCCCTGGCCGCAGCCCATCCAGCGCAAAATTCACCTCGTCCATGTGTTCCATCATCTCCCCGAACTCCTGCGCCTCCATCAGCGTCGCCGTCGCCGCCGCCACGGCCGCAAACCTAGTCGGAGGATTCTTGACCTCCCGCTCCAAATTCCTCTGCCTCTTTCCCGGATTCCGCGGCCCATCGGAGGAGTCGCCGAGGAGGAGGAGGGTGGGGTCGTGGGGGTCGGGGCGGATCGGGGCGGTGCAGGGGTCGGCGGGGTCGAGGGACCAGGGGGAGGAATCCTGGGAGGAGAAGGCGGCGAGGGTAAGGCGGTCCTGGGAGCCGTCCTGGGAAAGGGGGAGGTCGAGGAATTCGGCGTCCTCCACCGCTCCCCCGCCTCCACCGCCGCCGGAGGAAGAGGAGTCGCCGTCGAGGAGGATGGGCTCGGATAAGCTCCGGCCGACGCCGCAGCGGGTCCTCCGGGCGTATGTCCGTACGATCATCTCGCCACCAAATCTCTCATCCGTCGACGCAGAGGAAAGAGGAGAGGGGGAGGAGGTCGGGAATTGAAACAGGAGCTCGAAGAGGGGAAGGGGGGACGGGAAGTGGATCTCCGGGGCCGGGGGAATGGAAGCGACGGAAGTTGCGACGGATCTCGGCGGAACTCAAAATATGGAGTCTTGTTTTCTTTACGGCTGGTAGATTTTCTCTCCTGGTTTGGTTGCCGTCACCGCCGGGTGATAGGTGATACATGATCCGTGTCTGAGTCGAGCTGACCGTTGGGCTTGGAAAGGAAGAATCACAATTTACCTGCCAACTTGCCGTCGCAACAAGGAGGCGTTTGATCGCGAGATCACTGCATTTAGTTGCGTCATGCCTATGTGGGGGCGTTTGGCATGGTGTGATAACTCCAAGATCGTAAATAATTCAGATAAAAATGATAAAATCATCGTAGTTGATTACATCTTAGTAATCTTACATGACAATAATATCGGATCACTCCCATTTTTCAAATCACAGTTCAATCCAGTAATCGAAAATCCGTCCTTGAGAATGGGTATCCAACCTCACCGGAGCGCGGTGATCTTATATTAAAATATGTTGACCAAACTATCTTTCTTAGATCACCGTGGTGATCTTGTTGGGGTTACCAAACGCCCCCTATAGGAGCCATCGTGAATCACCTTTACTTCTCAAAACATCACATATCTATCCTTGAGATCAGATTCATATCCTCCAGAGCAATCATTTTAGATTGAAATTTGAAAATAACAATACTCATCAGTTTAGCCCAAAAAAATAAGTATATCAATATACTATTAATATATTATATTAATATTATGTATTATATTTATAATATATAATTATAATATATAATATAATTATAATAGAAATATATTAATGTACTTTATATTGATATAAAAAATTATTTAATATGTTGCTTCTATTTGTCTTATTTTTTAATTAAAACATATTACTATTAAAAATAATATACTATAAGTATATATAAAAATATTATTTCTATAATAACAATTAAAATATATCTTTGTAGCATTAGTAATTTATAGGACTAATAAATATATTTTCATGGAATATATTAATATTCTATTTATAATATATTTTATATAATTGATAAATATATTTTTATAGAATATATTAGGAGTAGTTTTGGTATTTAGTCAATGATCTTGAATTTTCATGGAATATCAAATAGGTACTTGTGGATATTTGAAAATCTTTAATGACTATAACATAGCATATTAAATATGGTGATCTTAGATCATCGAAGATCAGAATACCCTAGATAAGGGTCACTAGTGATCTATGATCACATTGGTGGACCTATTTGAGTCACCAAATGCCACCTGAGGATGGATGATGAAATGAATATTAAAACCCTAAAACTATCTCGACCCTAACAATATTTAACAGTAATTTTTTCTTAAATTTAGATTCTATTAAAATTTTATTTCTTTTGTACATTAGAATATTTTCTCATCCACATGTTTGATGTTGAGAAAAAGATGTGGACTCAATAAATTGAAACCTAAACCGACTCTATGTTGCAAATGGTAAAAGGTATTAAATTTTGTCCATCCATTAGATTATTCACCAAAAGACAAAAAGATTTATTATATCATGGTATATTTTACAATTTTATTTATCTTTTTATTATTTTTATTTTATATCATAATATGAAACTCCGCCATCTCTAGAAATACTACCATCTTTGGCACATGCACTTCAATTTGTTCATCTCTTTGTTAGCAAGATAAACGAGGTAAGTAAACTAACGACAATTTAAAATATCTATTTAGATTATACTTCCAATCCCGACTCTTAGGCATTATTTGGATCAAGTATGGATTTTCTTGTTGAGGATAAGAAAAAGTTATACTAAAGATATTAATTTATATAAGCATAAATAGGTATAATTTTTCAATTTGGATAAAAATGATGTTATGCTAAGCAATGGTTGTAGTTATATTTATTATACATTTGGAAGTTGATAGAGGATAAAGAATGGCTTTTAGATGTTATTTTGAGATACGTGGACAAAAAATATATTTTTTTATAAAATTGAACAAGTTTTCAAATCCCTATTATTCTTTATATATTATATAGTATAGTATGATAATACTATTATATAATTTATAGTATGATAATATTATCATGTAGTATTAAATTTTAGAATATTATGCTATGATATTGTATTATATATCATGATATTATGTAGTATTATTTTGTATATTAAGATTATAATAATATTTACATATTATATGATATTATATTTATGATTAATATTATAATGATGTTATTATATAAATATAATTTAATAACATTATATCATATTATATTATATTATTTTTAATGTTATAGGCTATGATTGATTAGCTATTCTTGTAAAATCTAATAATGCTTCATTAAAATCATATAAAACAATACTTAGAACTCCTATTAAGAGAAAAATGGAACCCTCTGTTGTGTGCAGAATAAACTTATGCCCAAGTAAAAATGTTTTTCTCCTCCCCACATGGATAAAAGTAATTAAACAGAAATTAATTCTAACTTTCACATGATGAAAACAAGTAATGAGTCTAGAAAAGAAAATGAACTTATTTGTCTGTTGTACATTGCTAACCTCAAGAATTAGAAAAATTTATAAACTTGGCCAGGCCACTAACAAAGCTTAAGTGGGAATAAATCTAGTCATCAATGTAATAGATCCAAATTAACGTTTTTTGATTCTTCAATAAAAAGATTCATTCTCTTCATAAATAAAAAGAGATAGAACCAATAAAGATTTCTTTTTCGATTTATTTATAGAGTTAAATACTTCATTTAAGAATTTTTTTGATCCAACCTATAGGAATCAATGGAAAAAGGTAGATCATCTTTATGCACTTGATCTGACTTGATTGTTGATAGAGTGAATAAACCTGATATTTCTTGAAATCTCTCTTTTGATTTAAAATCATGGTGTAACATGTATGTCTCTTTATTTCATCATAGAATGGATAAAATAAATCAAAAAGTGGATTTTTATTCTTTGTATTATATGGTATTGTATTATATGATAAGATTACATTAAATTTTGATATTATATGATAATATTTTATAGTATTATTACATTTTATTTTATTTTATATTTTTGGAGGTCTAAATTGGTCATTTTCTTTGTTAATTACTTGGTGGTTATTGGTTTTAAACCAAGTCATATAATAGAGGGTATAAGTGAGGTATTTAAGCCAAGTCATATTGGTTTTAAACTTGTACCATAGGATCCTAGGTGTTATATCGAATATAAGTATAATAATAAGAGTTTGACTGAATAAATGATCTAAAGTTTTTTGCATAATATATGGAGTTGTTAGAAATCATCCCTAGGATAAACTCCATTATCCCCCTTCTAAACGGTGCCTTCATTTGCTTGAATTTTTTTTCTGTACTTTCTAAGCTTCTCAATATATAATTTTATACACTAGTACCTTATTTTATGCATAGCTATACCATTTATAGGGTTTTTTTCTGTTCTATGTACACACTTATATTTTCGTATGTACATATGCTAAGGAATAGATGAAAAAATAGCCATAAAAACAGAATTTAAAAAGTGAAATTTGGATCAATTGATTGTAATCAACAAAAGAAATTCAAAACAAAGAGAGGAAAATAGTGTACTTGTGATTAGTTAGTACATTTCTCCCATATGCATTATTACTATTTCACTATACCCCATGTAGGTTTTATTAGAGTGATAAATTGAATGCTAAGTTTCGTAAACACAACATATAGATTGTTGATTTAATAAAACTAGCATACTAAAAATTTAAATAAGGAGGTATGATCTATATATACTTCTAAAACGAGCTTCACATTGATGCCTTCAGGGGAAAAAAAATCATTGCACTATGTAATATATCATGTAAGAAATGGAGTTATCCATGTGCTGCATGAGCAATTTTTGCTAGGGTTGTTTGCATGGATACCCTTCTAAATATTAAATTTTGCATGAATATCCTTCCAAAATTGATATTTGCATGCATACCCTTATAAAATTTTGTCATTGTACAAATGCCCATAATATAACAGTTGTTCTAACGGTGTTAAGAAAAATCATATTTATATTAATTAAAAATAAAATAAAATTTTAAAATTATGCTATTGTTCCTATCTTCTTCTTCGATCAGAATCACGATCTATTTGCATGTCTACTCATTAAGGGTATCTTAGTCATTTTAATTTAAAACCATTAATTTTTTAACATCGTTAGATAGCATGGATACATATGCAAAAACAAAAATAAAAAAAGAGTAGAATGGCAAAACAAATGTTTTACAAGGGTATAAATGCAAATATCAATTTTGGAAGGGTGTTCATGCAAAATTCGATATTTAGGAGAGTATTCATGCAAAAAATCCTTTTTGCTAATATATATGCAAGTTTAATAATAGTTACATTGAAATACTTGGTGGTTATTAAAATCAATATATATATATATATATATCAAGTATTGAAATTATTCTTTAGTAAAGAAATCAAGAAATTTGATATCAAGTTTATCAAATTGTGATAGCAAGTGAATTTATATTTTTAATCCATTTTTACTTTGTTAGAAAAATGCAAAGAAGAATATAAAATGATACTGTACTATCCATCAAAAGAGATTAAGTGTCCATTGTAAGGTGATTCCTTTTTGTGTGCATTAAATTATTTCCATACTCCTATAATTTGCTTAATTACTACTTGTTAGAAATTCTAGCCCTCTTCTTTTCATGATTCTCTCATTTTTTTTGGTAACACAACCTCTCAGTCTCTAACTCCATATCTTTATACTTGCGGCCACTATTTTTTTCAAATAGTATATTGAAAATAATGAAAAACGAATAAATCTTAATATTTATCATTTATGTCTAATTGTATTTGCTTAGTTAAGAACATTTCCATTGGAAAAATTTTAATTCTTTTATCAAAAGAAATTTGCTTAGAGTGATTGTCTATGGCGCTTCTAATTCCATAAACTTTTGTTTAGAAATACTACGTGAAATACAAATAATAGAAGACCACATGTTCTATTATACATACAAAAGAGATTAACCTTATTATAAGCAATGTAAAATAATATAATATATAGAAAGAGATATCTAATCATTGATTTTCATTCTACTAGTTGATAAATGATGTACAGTGTTATATATAGACATAATCTTAGTTAATGAGGATGCTTGTCACCATCTCGAGTAACTTGACGTGTTCTATATATATATAACAGAAAAGATTTTAAAGAATTCATATTATTTATGAGTAGTGATCCCATAAGTTGATGGAGACAATCCTTGCCATCCAACATGACTTGGAAGGACTTTTGATGATATAGTATAAACATTTATTAAAAAAAAAGTTTTGTTTCTAGATATCTATATTTCTCCTTGAACACCCAAGGATTACACAACCTCATTGATATTTGATATAATATACATATAAATAATGATTGGGCAATAAAGAAGTACTTTTTAAGTTATATACAAGCTATGTTATCCAAAATTAAGAATGGTTTTGGGGCTTTCTACTTCTTTTGCAAAGGGAGAGGGGAGGAGGAGGGTGGAGAGGCTGATAATATGAATTTATATGTATAATTCATTCAAATATAAAAATTATTTTCTCATGAAACTAATCATATCTCTAAATATTAATTTACTTCATACCAATTATATTAGTTCATATAGAACAATCTATGATTCTAGTTTACTCGATTTTTAATTTAAAAGCATCCATATGATATACAAAATATTTAAATTCAACTTAAAACTATAGCATAAAGTATGAAAAAGTGCAATCTTCAAATCTCTTTATATATATGTTATGTAGGTACATATGTATGTATGTACATATGTGGGTATATGTGCGTGTGTAATGTATGTATCCATATGTGTGTGTGTGTGTGTGTGTGTATATTTGGGTGTTTACATTATATCTTAGCATGTGATATAACGCCAAAGGTTGATTAGATAGTATCTATGTGGCAAACCCAAAATGAAGTAATCATCAAAGACTCTTGTCTTGGTAATGAAAAATAGATTGAGCGTTGAATCTTGACTAAACAAGATGAGCATAGAGGCCACTAACGAGAAGTATTGAATAAGACAATTTACATTATAATGGAGATCAGCTTAAATGATGTCATATTCAAGTTTGAGGAAGGCCGAAATAGTAAAAAGATGGATCGAGGATAGACTAGGCATGCTGATTGTGTTACCGCGTATTACATAAGATAGACCAAGCAATACTAATTAGAACGATTGGTCAAACTAGGCCAAGCGACTAATCAAGACATCGGTCGAGGCCTGAAGAGGGCAGAAGCATAGGCTGATTATGATTATTATCCAGTTAAGAGGTTACATATTGATCTAAAGGCTAATTATATTTTATATTATTCATGCAACTAAGCCATCAGCTAGATATAGAATGAAGATGTAGAAAAGAACGTGAGACGGTTACCGAAGAATTAAAATATAGAAAGTGGAATCGGTGATGGTAATAAAAAATGATAGGTGCAATATGAGAAATGGGCAACTGTCTGATGATTAATAAAGAGATGTACTAAATTGTAATTTGAAGAACATACCCTTCACCAATCAAATGATTAGTACTTTACTTTATCTCAAATTTTTTTTTTCATGTTTGATTACATTTTAAGTTATAGTCTTTAGTGTAGCATCGTAGTTACTGCTCCCTTCTTTGAAAAGACGGCACCTTAGCGGTAAAAGTCCTTGAAGGTTGATGAGAGCACAAAAGTGCGACCTACATGTTACTAAAATTAGTGTTATTGTTAACCGATAATGATAAATTCACTGGATTAATATTATATTTGGGTTTAACATAGATTAGTATAAATTAGAGATAAAATGCACATTGAGTACAAATTTGACTTCAAATCGGGTCCGAGTCGGGTTCGGATCCGAGTCGAGTTCGGATTCGAATCGGGTCCAATTTCTTTGTGCTTTTGGGAAAGAATTTTGGGCAAATCTAATTTGGCCATATCATAACTATAAGGTGCTGGGTGACCCATGACTCGAAAGAATTGCACTTGACCTCCAAGATGACCCGTCTACAAGCCAAATTTCATATCACACTATTTTTTCTATATGACTAATTGAATGGAACTTGGTGTCTCCCAGCTCCTTCCAACGCAGCTATCCTCCTTCCCGATTCGCTTCCGTGATCCAAGCCGCTCGCGTCCACATCTTCAACGCCATCCTCCTCCGCGATTCCTCCCAGCTCCAGCCGGGATGCAAGCCGAGATCGCGTGCCAGCAGCCCACCTTCCGCTCCATCCCGCGCGTCTCCTTCCTCCCGACGATCACGCTCTCAGCTCTTCCCGGATCGTAGCCGCATCCCGACCATCCGTGATTTCGCATCCTTCCCAGCAACCAAAGAAGGAAGTCCTCATCCGTGCCTTCCTTCCGTGCACCTCCGGCTTCAGCCCCCCTTCCAGCAAGACAGATCCCAAACCGAAATCCAAGCCTCAGATCCCTCTTCCGGATTCAAGCCGTTCGCATCCCCCTCTTAGCCCAAAGAAGGAAGCTCACAGCCTCCCAAATCAGCGACTCCCCTCACGCGTCCGTGATCTTCTCCTCCGCAATCGTAGCATCTCAGCTCTTTCGGCTTCAGCCCTTCCTCCGCATCGGAATCCCAGCCGTGATCCACTACGTGACAGCTCGCCCGTGATCCCAGCGCCCGGATCTCGTCCGTGATCAACTCCTCCCCGCGTCCCCACCTTCCGATTCCAGGCCGTCCGCAGCTATAAGAGGAGAAGGAGGAAGAGGAAGGGGGGTGTGCTCGGTTGGGGTGGGAACCAAAGAAGGAGTCGGCTGGGTGTTGAGAAGAAGAAACAGAGCAAGGCTCTGTTCTTGGGAAGAAGAAAGGAATAAAGAAAGTATTTTATTTTGGGAGCTCCACCGTGGGAGAGAGAGGGAGAAGAAAAGTGACTTGTTCTACTTTCTTTTTCTTTATTTTATTTACAAAAGAGAAGAAGTATTAGGTCTAATCTCCATTGTTATTTGTAATCGATGTTATTTTTATCAAAACTATCATTTCTTTTTCATGCAATCCTTGTTCTAGGTTTAGTTTAATTTCTGTTTTCTTCATGCAATGGTTTAATTTTTCTTTTTATGCAATACATTAAATTTTCCTTTATGCAGTTTTTTCTTGTTTTCATCCATTTTTATTTATGCCAGAGCTTTTCTTTGATTAGTTAAAAATATAAATGCTCTTTAAATCTAAGTACATGTCTTTTTATTATTTTTAAATAAAAAAATAATTCTCCAGTAGACTAGAGAATTCATCATCATCCCCGATATAATGTTTTTCTTCTATTATTCAAAAATCGATTTTGAATCCGAGTGAATGTTCTAATTTTTATGCAACTCCAATCACCTCCCTGTGGATCGACCTCTTACAACCACTATTCTTCGAGTAGAACATGTAAGAGTAAATTTAAATTTAACTTTTGTTCGTCGGTTCTAACAACGATCTGTTTAGCATATTTTTAGTTAGACAGAAATCGGACGAACAAAGGTCTAGGTAATAAAACCCCTTGCCATCCATCCTTTCCAATTTGAACACTAGTGGCACATCAAAAATCATTATAGATCCATCCTTCTTCTCCATCCCATCACAAGGGTGAAAAAAAGGAACAATAATATGCAATACTCTTTATCTTCAACGAGACAAGGTAATATATTTTTTTAATATATTAGTAGTTTTATAATACCCGACCCTTTTAGTGAACTGGGCCTGGTCCATTTGACCGACCTAGTTGAGAAAGATTTAGCCAGAAAAAAAAAACTCGCACGTGCCTGGCACGTGTGAAGAGGGAAGAAGACTCCTGATCGGAGCCTTTTTTTTCCCAACCTCATCAGAAGAAATCCAACCAAGTGATGAATTCCCATGCTCTTTGACTCTATTTAGAGCCCTCCGACCTTCCCTTTGATCTCACTGAAGAACTCCAACCCCCTTATCATAGTTGTCGTCAGATTTCTTTGTTCTTCTTTTCCGATCGATAATCGCTACTAGCACCATAACTGCAAGAAATCATCGTCGGAATCCAGGTAAGGACTCGAAATCATTAGATCTGCCTTCTTCTCCGTCTTCAGTGACCCTTGGAAGTCCAATCTCGATCGGAGATCGCCGAATTTTTGGCGAAAAAGGGAGATGCCATGTTTCCCCTATTTTCGAAAATCAACCTCTTTTTTTTTCGATTTCGGCAGGTTCTGGTGCCGATTCTTATCGCTGAGGCCTCTCTCCATTCCTTCGCAGCGACCTATGGTCATGGCTAGAGATCCAATTGCTAGATTGGCCCTATTTCATGACTTGAAGGGTTGGAACCCCTATTTTTGACTAGTTTTGGCATCGCCGGCTACTAGTCACTGCCGACCGCTAGTCGCCGCCGACTACCAGCCGTCTATTGGCTGACCTTAGATCCCTGACCCCAAACACCGCCTGCAATCCCCCTCTTTTCTTCCTTTTCCCTGGTTAGAGATAAAAGCTTCATTTCTCTCTCTTTCCCACACTTTCTCTCTCTTATTGCTCTTTCTATTGGACTTTCTCTCTCTACACTCTCTAGGATACTTGGATCTGGTAGGAACTCTTTACTGTGATTTTGAATTAACTTTGGTGAATGGCCTTGATCCAGGATCATCAGCCGACATGTTAGCCCAACTCTGGCCCCTGCTAAACATTGTTAAATTTGTTCGCCTTGATCTTTGTTGAACCATTTGTGCCATATTTTGAGCATGATTCGATAAAATCACTTGGATTGGACAGACCGGAATGTTGGGCACTTTCCCTTAGTCAACCCTATGAGGTTATCGAGACTTAGAATTATTATTCTTAAATTAATCATGATTAAATTTTATAATTTCAGTTATTAGGTTCTAAAAGAGGACTTCAAGATTAGTTGGATTGTTTGCTCGTTGTTCATGCAAAGTAAGTAATGATTTGCCTTTGTAGATTTTTTATTTATGTTATATTATTTTTATATCAAATAAATTGTTGATCAATTTATATATGATTTATGAATTTTATGAGACGGTGTTTCGAATGAAAAATAGATATATAATTTGGAATAATATTTTTCAGACTATTGTTCTATTGTTTCCTGATCTTACATCATATATGCATATTTTAATTGGACTTGATATATATGTAAAAAGAATTTTGATACGTATCATATTTGAACTATCAGCTTGACTATATTTTGAACTTTGCCAATTTGGGACAATGCATTGGCACTCTAACTATTATTGAGCTCATTGATTCTGCTTCTAGCTTACTCTGTAGGATATAAGTACGGTATTCTGGCCCACTCTGCAGGGTATAGTGCGGTGTTCTGCAGGGTATAAGTATGGTTCTATTTATGGCCTAGCCATAGGGTATAAGTGTGGCTATAGTTTAAGACTGTTGAGTTTAATGTGATTAGTTTCGAATCAGATTTATGATTTCATATATGAATATTTGAAAAATATGGATTTTAATGAATTTGTGTTTTGAAACGGAATTGATTATATCTTTATACTGATTCATTATAATTTGTATTTATATTTTATATTATTATATGAATTGTCTAGTTAAGGTATTCATTACTTACTAGATTGTTTAGCTTATTATATGATTTTTTATTATTTTTATAAATTCAAAGAATTAGCTCGACTCGAGGATTTATCATAGAAGAGCGATTAGAGACAAAATTTTGATATATTTATTTAGACTAGATTTTGTTTTAGAGTTGATGCAAGATTTTGAAATATCATTAGTTTTATAAGACTTTTAGTTGTGTTATTTAATTAGAATTTGATCGATATTATTTAAATTATTTTTGTTGATTGATTATGATATCATGATGAATTGCCTTGTATGCTCATGGGGAGAGTTTTCTATGAGTGTGCGGTGGTTGCCGCAGCTGGTTCGTGATTTCGGGTCAGGGGTGTGACAAGTATTATAGTAAGTAGGGTGTTTAGAAGAGTATAGAAATTGGACTTTGCTGGAGGTGGTGAAATATCATGATCGGTACAAAACACTCACAAAAACCAAGCTCAAAATCTGCAATAATGGACAAATCTTAACATGCAATCTACCTGTTATCACTACAAAAAACTTGGACATTAGCGACGCTTTTAGAAACCATCCCGATGCTTTATAAAGCATCGGTAAAGCATCGCCTATGCTACAGTGGAAAAAATATTTTCCGACGCTTTCAAAAGCGTCGCTAATTCAATTTTAGCGACGCTTAAAAGCGTCGCTCTTTTCCGATGCTTTAAAGCGTCGCTAATTACCATTTGCCAATAAAATTACCATTGGCGGTCTGCATCTTCTCCTCCATTCTATGGTGCTGATGGAGCACAAAGAGAAATACAAATAACCTCCCCAATCGGTACCTTCATTCCATCCGTGCAGTGCGGTTGGGTTTGGCTATATAAACAGTTCTTTCTTTTTCAGATCCGCCGATGTGGGACTAAAATGAGGTGGTTTTTTGGCTTCCGACGATGCTTTTAACGACGCTTAAAAGCGTCGTTAGTTAACCACGCTAAAAAGCGTCGTTGAAAGCGTCGTCAATGACATATTAACTTCGACGACGCTTTTAAGCGTCGTCATTAGCCAATGCTTTTAAAAAGCGTCGGCAAATGTTGATGGAAAATTTTTTTTGCCGACGCTTGGAATAAGCGTCGGCAAATTAGAGTCGAAAATTTTCTTTTTTTGTGTAGTGTATGTGAACTTTGCTGATGGGAGGGGGTGATGTTCTCAATGTCCAAGATCCAACCTAAGAAAAAAATTCACTTGATCCCTTTAAGCTTAACGTATTCAAGTTTATTAGGACTTTTGCCAATATGAGGCTAAATGTATGTTCTAGCTGAGCCATGTAAAATCACAGTAAAAAGATGCTAAGATCATCAAAAGGGGAAAGTGATGATAGCTCGGTATGGAACACTATTATCTAGATAATTACATTTGTTTTGTATGAGAAAAAGAAACCCGCCTAGAAAATCACTGGTTTAGTTTCCTTCTTGCAAGATGTGGAAGCTGGACTTTCAAGTTCTTGATACATAAAGTCCCAAATATTTGTTAGAAATGAAGTCGACAAGTGGAATGAAATGTGAGAGTTTAAACATAATGATTCCAACCCGAATTGCATGTTTAATCGATGTCTAATTATGCTATAGATTATTTGGAGCCTGATGCTTCGATTCTTAAGTCATAATCACAACCTTCTATTAACATCTTTGTGATCAATGGCATAATAAGAATCATGTTCTAAACTAGTAAGACCATATCAATGTAAGCAATCCAGTCAAATACTTGTTGATACATTGGTACTTAATCAACTTCTTAATTAACAAGGATGGGTAGGTTTAGTATATTTATAGGTAATAGTGGTTATTGGAGAGCAATATAAAATGTTCTTATATCAAATTTTGTTATAGTGGAGCAAAATATATCATATATCTTGCCATATATAAGTACTTATAGTTTTTTGAGATGAAGGTAAAACAAGAGTATCTTTTCAAAAAGAAGAAGAAGAAAGAAAGAAAGAAAGAAAAAAGCTAAAGGAATAGTAGTTTTTATTATAAAACAATTATTTAGATGCTTACTTTTATAAGCATTCCATTTGGTTCATTACTTGCATTCCAATATCCCAACATATGGATTGACCTTAAAGCCACAAATTGCATGGAAAATTGCTACAATTACAATATTAGCGATCGAAACTTTTCAATGTATGTAGATAAAGTATTCCTGAATTTCTTAAATTCGAACGTTCAACTTAATTATGATCCGTTAAAATCATCAAAGGAAGTTAGATTTACTCGATTCAATGGCATAATAAGCTAGCCCAATGGGTTGCATAAATTTGATTTTAGGTTCTAGCCGGTTTTACATTTTACCATGATCTTTATTAGATATAAAAACCTCTTAATAATACCTGCCCGGAATCACTACCATCCCATTAATGCCCGGCTAATGACAACAAGAACTTGAATCCTCTCTCAAGGATGCAATACTTTGTGTTATACATAACACATCATAAGAAAATTCATGATTAATAATAACTCAAAAAACTAGTTGAATCGTGTATATCTGTTTTTTTTTCTTCTAAATACCTAAATCCAACAACAATAATATTGTAAACAAAATAATACAATCAGACATAGGAGTAAGTGAGTGAACCAAACAGTCTCCTCAAATTTGACACTGCTAAAGAAACCCCCTGATGTAAAACTCCATTATGCTCCCCACCCCTCAACTCGATTTTCCTTTTCCCCCTGTTCTTCTTCCATCACATCATGAGTCCATGACCCACCAAAAAGGTTATGTCCAATCTAAGCACTCCGAGTCCAGGCCAGACTTCCTAATCCACTTATCTTCCCACCATATTATAAGGGTCGAGTTGACTTATGACTTGATCCGACCTATTTAGTTCTGGCTTGATCCATTTTGAAGTACCTGTGAAGTCGGGTTGGATCCTAAAATTAGATCCGTTTAATTTTTCTGACCAGTCTGGATTTACTAAATTCAGATCCGATCCGATCCGACCTATTTGAAATTTCAGTAATTTTGAATTTTTAATCCTACAATTCGATCCGATCCGAATCTGTAAAATTATTTTGACTTGCAGGCCGCAGCCCGTGAAGGTGCAAACAAGTTCTGAAGTTATGGATGGATTGATTCAAACTGGACCCGATCCAGATCCGAACTGGATCCGATTTTTTTAGTTAGGTCTAGGTTATATATGGATCCGATCCGACCCAAATGACCCGTTGGTTCAAAATTGTAGCGATGGATCCGATTCGATTCGATCCGATCTTTTATTGAATTGAATATGGGTCGAAAATTAAGACCCAAATAAAAAATCAAATTGGGCCGATCCGGTTTAGCCCAACCTATTTCCATACCTAACCATACGGTTTTAAAGAGTCCCATGCATTCCTTCAAAACCCTAAACCCCACGTCATTAATCTCTTCTGACCAAGTCCACGTCAGATTTCCTTTTTTCTCTCTCTCATACCCCACCTGAATTGACAACTCCACCTCAGAATCTCATATATATATATATATATATATATATATATATATATATATATATATATTATAAATGGGGTCAGAGTGATGTAGATGGGTATCACAAATCAGCGGTCACCGCCCCCCATCCCTTGGCGTGTTTTCTATGCGGGGGGCTCGTTACATCCACACACTCCGTACCTTTACTATTATTACAGACTATTATTATGATTTATTTCACAAGTTGGAGAAATTGTTTAGGACTTTCCTGTTTTCTGGTCCCAGCGATCGACGTGCTAGGGTTTCTAAACTTCCCTTCGTTGCCCGCCACCGGAGCAGCGGGCGGACGGTGGAACCGCGGACGCACCAGAAACCCTAGAATCGCCCCTCTCGGATCGGAGGTTTGGAAACGGGGAGGGCCGTAAAACCCCTCATCCGAGGCCTCTTGAATCGAATCCGAGTACCGAGAGACGAATCCAGACCCCTCCTTTCTCTCAAGAACAGAAGGAGAGAAAACTTTTCTTTTTCTTTTTCTGTTTTTTTGTCGTCATTGAATTCGGCAAGAATAGATCTTTCCCGTCTTAAACCTCGAATCCCTTGGTCTTGATCTATCTGATGGAACCCTCGAAGAAGGAATCGGACGGGGACCTTGTTCCCTTTTGATTCATTGGCGAACTTGGTTTTCCCTTTCTTTCTGGCGGAAAAAGATCCTTTTTGGTGGCCTTTGTGGAGGGGAAAAGCATTCCTTTTCTCTAAGATTGAACTGATTCAGAACGGTTAATGAAGAATCAAACCTAGATCTGTTCTTCCAAGAAAGGGATTCTGGTTTGATCTGAAAATTTCATCTTAAACATGTTCGAATCGGCTGTTTACCATGGGAATTCCCTAATTGGGGAGGCGGAAATCTCCCCCCAGAACTCGAATCCTGGCGCCTGGCTCAGGGAGATCCGGATCTCCCACTTCTCCCTGCCGAGCGAGCGGTGCCCGCCGCTCGCCGTGCTCCACACCATTGCCTCTGCCGGCGTCAGCTTCAAAATGGAATCAAAGTCGCCACCGTCCGATGAGTCACAGCTGTGTTCCTTGCATGCTGCATGCCTCAAAGAGCAAAAGGTATTATTCCCCAAAAAGAAACAAACAAAAGGGTTTAATGACAGCAGCAGGAAGATGAACAGTAAACCCTAATAGCCTGAATCACTTTGCTAAAATGTCACACTTATGAGCTGACTGTTCTGAATTCATGCTTTTTGTGGAAGGGAACATTCTGGTGAAATTCACTTTTCATGACTTTCCTTACTCTTGGTTAAAATGGAATTAGCTGGACCAAATTGTTCGCTACTGGCTTCTTGATATGACTCTAGGGTTGCAAAATTAGTATCCTAACAAATTGAAGCTGTGGTATTCGGTTTGTCTACTAATCTGTGTTTATGAACAGGCTCAGGAGCGCAATTTTAGAGATGATTGCCTCATGCATCTGTCTCTGAATAATTTAACTGTGGAGTAAATTGCAATAGTCAATCATGGACAATTTAACTGGTGGATAATCGAACTAAAGCAGTATTATTTTTTTTTTCATGATAAGTAAGATGGTTCATTGTTGAGGTAAATTAATGGAATTTTCTACTACAATCAATACTGTTATCTCTTCTAACAGATATAAATTGTAATCAGCTAATGCAGACCAAATGTATTATGTATATATCCTGTCCTCTGCATATTATATCTAAATGTAGTGTTATTGTATCACGTTCATGAAATTGCGGACATGGATATGGTTGATAGAATTGGTTCACATAAAGTGATTGACTTTATGCTTATATCTGTAGATATATGTTCCTTTGTTTTATTTGTTTTACTCATTGTATCTCTTTCGTGACAAATTGACTATAGATGGTTGGCCTTCTTGGTATAAAGGATTACAAGTTTAGGGTTAAGAGAGGGTGAAGTCTTATTTGCTAGCTTGTTCTTGAAGTTTATTTTCCTGTTAACATGTTTGCAAATGAGGGTTAGAGTTAATTTAGGGAAGATAAAAAAAACAATAAACAAAATAAAATGTAAATTTTTTTCCTTTGGTTGTTATTTTTTCTTCAATAATTATTTGAAAAGCTACAGAGAACCTAGTAGGAAGGTTTTGTAGAATGTTTGCGCTGTCAATAATTTATCCTCTCACTAATAATCCAAAAGTTGCTGTTATTTTCTATGAGATTTATGCTGAAGCAGTGCAAAGTTTGATATTAATGTGCCCTGCCAAACTAATTAGGAGTAGGTGGCCCTTTATTTTCTTCCTTTTGACAAACTATGCTGGCATCAGATGAGCTCTGAAAGTTAGTGGAAGTTATGTAAAATTTGGAACAATGCTAGGTTACTACTGGATGCATGTGCAAACTACTAGGCTTGGTAGGAGTGTGATAGAACTTTTTGAATACAGGAAACGTGCTTCCTCGTATTACAGATAAGTAGAGTGTTTTAAATCTTATAGCTCGAATAGAGGGGTTGGACCCCTGCTGGTGTGCAATCTAACTTCCTGAGGCGAAGTTGAAACTTGAAATGAAGTTGGGTGTTGGAGGTTGGCATATTATGGAATTTTCTCGTTTAGGCCATTCGTTATGGAGGGGAACCTGTTGAACTTGGGAAAAAGGATGTGGGTGTATGAAACTCCATGGCTCTAGTTAAAACTCTGTTCTCACTTGGAGCAAACTTTAACACTGGATCCAGAT
Source organism: Phoenix dactylifera (assembly GCF_051530095.1). NCBI lineage: Eukaryota > Viridiplantae > Streptophyta > Magnoliopsida > Arecales > Arecaceae > Phoenix > Phoenix dactylifera. The sequence goes on from NC_143192.1 coordinate 9,621,174, forward strand.
TAGTGATTACACTGATTGATTTGGATATTAACATTGACGGTACAAGTTCTGTCTCTATGAAGTTCAGGAAGAGATTGTCAAATTTATTTTACATTTGTGATGTTAGCATGGTCTTTCTGATGTTGCCAAGTTTTTAGGGACAAATCAAAACTGCCATCTAGGCATTTGTTAAGGGTTTGTTCTAGTCAGTATTTAGCAATCAATTCTGGTTGAGTCATCTTTCATTCTATCATCCATGGGGAAATCCAAATTCCAGAGCCCTTTGATTATAAAAACATATGAATTTTATTGTATCATAGTAGCCCCCTAGGTCCTTGAATCCTAGAAGGGAGGCTGGCTTTACCAAGCTTGTTATGAGATATGCAACTGCAACATATTTTGCAGCTGGCATGGCTGCGGGTTGAAGAAGATGTTAACCAAATCAGGTAATGATTTGTATCTGATATCTAGGATCCAAAACAGGAATTATGTTTGGACCCAATGTCAGGATCCAAATTCAACTATTAACAAATTTTCAAAGCATTTCTCAAAATGAATTGTGAATCAGGTTTGTTTGAATCATTGGTTACCTCTCTGACAGTCTTGGTACCACTGTCAAATAATATGCAGTGGTAGAAAATCGATTTCAAGCACCCCTTTACTGAGGATGGTGAAAGGTTTGCGTCATTTGAGATTTGCAAAGGGTGGTATTTCTGAAGGGTCATTTAGAAAGTTGCATTTCTTTTTAGTAGTGTTTGGAGATCCATATTTGGTTGTATATCCTTTTGGTGTTTGCTTCTGACTTAGGTGACTTGAGACCTTATGATTTTTTTTTTTTTTGTGTATATCTGCATATTCAGTCTTCTCTAGGGGTAAAATTTCCTTTTCTTCCTGAATTTTTTGGACTTCATGAATTCTTCTTCTTTTTTTTTTAACTGGTTACAAAGAGAGGACAACAGTAGTTCATAAGAGTTCAATAAAAGCTCATTGTTCTATTTATGATTATAGTTGATAAAGGTCTCTTAGTTTTGTAAAATGCAATTTTGTGTATCTGTATAATTTATGTCTGTTTGCATGTGTATCGATAGTGCAATGTGCCAGATCTCACTGTGAGGACAGTTATAAATCATCTTCCCCCACCCCCCCCCCCCCGAATGTACGATATGTTTGATGCATATCCATTTATCGTACACTAATGCTATAAGTTAGCCTTATTTGAATGGGCATTTTCATTGGCACATTCTTTTTTATGGTTTTTTTTTTTTAAACTCGAATTTATCTTACTGTGTCATGTGTCCTTTTTTATGCTTGCAGACTGCAGTTATTCCATTAGGAGAGGAAGAATTGCACTTGGTGGCCATGAAGTCGAGGAAAAACCTTGTGCATTATGCATGTTTTTGGGGTTTTAATGTTGCATCAGGGCTGTACAACTCTTGCCTTGGCATGTTGAACCTAAGGTGCCTAGGGATTGTGTTTGATCTTGATGAAACCCTCATAGTTGCTAATACCATGCGCTCATTTGAGGACAGGATTGATGCTCTTCAACGGAAAATTAGTAGTGAGACAGATCCACAGCGAGTTACAGGTATGCTGGCTGAGGTCAAGCGCTATCAAGATGACAAATCTATCTTGAAGCAGTATGCAGAAAATGACCAAGTCATTGAAAATGGGAATGTCTTTAAAGTTCAATCTGAGATCGTACCGCCTTTATCTGATAATCATCAATTGATAACCCGCCCAATTATAAGGTTACATGAGAAGAATATCATTCTTACACGTGTTAATCCGTCGGTATGTATTTCTGTATTTCCTGTCCTATCTACAATGCTTGCAAAAATGGGCGATTTTTCCCTTGATCTCCATTGCATGGACGTGCCACTTTATATTTGGACATTTTCACTTGGAACAAATTGTTCTTATCTGATTAACTGTTTAGACTTTAGAGAGTCTGAGGGAACTACTTATTGTTCTGTACAATATTTGATGAATATGAGTTGCTGTCTTTTTGATTCATCGAGTGATGCCCAATGAGGTATTCTTTTAATAATGAAAGGCTTACCTATGTTTGCTGATTGAAATAGTATGCCACTTCTTTACTTGCAGAGAGATGTTATGAGAATCTGATTTTTGCCTCAATGAACCAGCATTTCTTTTAAAAGAACTTCCTCACTTGCATTTTGTCTAGTTCAATATTATCACACATATAAACAAAGAGGTCACTAAAATCTTTGCAGATACGGGATACTAGTGTCCTTGTACGGTTAAGACCTGCATGGGAGGAACTAAGAAGCTACTTAACTGCTAGAGGCCGCAAGCGTTTTGAGGTCTATGTTTGTACAATGGCTGAAAAAGATTATGCTTTGGAAATGTGGAGGCTTCTTGACCCAGATTCAAGGTTAATCAATTCTATGCGACTTCTTGACCGGATAGTGTGTGTCAAATCAGGTATGTCATGCAGAGATCTTGCCGTTCTATATTGGATGATGATATTCACAAGTAAACATTGTCATCTATATCCTTGGTAAATTTTCTATGAAAGAAGCCAAATAATAAATTAGCTGAGTGATACTTCACCTTTTGTAGAATCTCTTTATGTTTTTCTAGTTTTATACTTCTCTTTTATTGTGGGACATAGTTTCATAATTTTGTACAATGCTGATAGGGTCAAGAAAGTCACTGCTTAATGTCTTTCAAGATGGAATTTGCCATCCAAAGATGGCACTAGTTATTGATGATCGTCTGAAAGTTTGGTATGAAAAAGATCAACCTCGAGTTCATGTCGTCCCTGCATTTGCTCCATATTACGCTCCTCAGGCAGAGGTACAATTGAATCCACTTATCGTAATCTATGGTTATGAGACTAAAACTATGCGATTCTTTATTTCTTCAATCTACTAAAAGGAACCTCTTTATGACTCATGTTAATAGGCAAATGGCAACGTCCCAGTTTTATGTGTTGCAAGAAATGTTGCATGCAATGTTAGGGGTGGTTTTTTCAAGTAAGAACAGAATTTTGTGTTAATTGTCTGTACCTTTTACCAATGTGTGTCTCGATTTCCATGGTGAAATGAGAACAAACTCTAGATTCTTGTGCACATAAAATATCGATATTTTCTTGACTTGACAAATCATGACTTTTATTGACAGAGACTTTGATGAAGGCGTACTGCCACGAATTAGTGACATTTTCTATGAAGATGAAATGAAAGATTTCCCATCTGCTCCAGATGTGGGCAATTATTTAATTTCAGAGGTAAGATTTCCCATCTGCTCCATATATGGGCAATTATTTAATTTCTGAGGTAAAATCTGATGAATGTGCGCTTTTATTGTTATTCTCCGCAACATATTTACTTCCTTTTCGTTGGTTCAGGATGATAATGCTACCTCAAATGGAAATAAAGACCAGCTTTGTTCTGAGGGCATGACAGATGCTGAGGTTGAAAGGAGATTGAAGGTCTGTATTATTGCAGTCCTTAACTTTTTTTCCTTTTTATTTTCTTTCTTCACTGATGTTTTTGGTTGCCATGGTTAAGAGAAACAAAAATCAGTAATCAAATGCTTCACTACTGAAAAATGTTCATGATGTTAACCAAGGTTCGCCGTCTCAGTACCGGATCCTATACTGGTACCATCCTACTCCAGGGTCGGTACACAGTATGGTATGAGACGGCGATGTGTACCGAGTGTCAATATAGTACGAAACTGCGTACCAGTTTGGTACCGATGCCAATTGGTATGGCAGATCTTGATGCCAGCAACATCTTACATATGTTGTTTTGAACTTGTTCAGGAGGCAAATGGCAATGTCCAAGTTGTTCATCCCATGGTCAATACCTTGGATCTGAGGTCAATGTCTCCTATACAACCTGTTATGGCTTCTTCATCCTGTGTACCTCCGCTGACAGCCACTCAAGTGATGATGCCTTTGCCTAACAACCAGTGTCCACAGCCCATTGCATTAGGCAGGCCACTAGGTCAACCCGGCCTTCCAGAACCTAGTTTGCAAGGTTCTCCTGCTAGGGAAGAGGGTGAGGTTCCCGAGTCAGAATTAGATCCAGACACAAGGAGAAGGCTTCTTATATTGCAACATGGTCAAGACATTCGAGATCCTACTCCTCAATTTCCTGTGAGAACCCCTCTCCATGTCGCAGTTTCTCCAGTGCAATCACGGGGAAGTTGGTTTCCATTGGAGGAAGAGATGAATCCAAGACAACCGAGCAGGGCACCTAAAGAATTTCCTTTAGAACCGGAAACTGTATGTTTGGATAAAAAACGACCTAACCATCAATCTTACTATCGCAGTGGGGAGAATTCTATTTCCTCTGATAGAGGTTTTAATGAAAATCGGAGATTGGCTATGCAGGTAAATGATGTTTTAACGTAGAAACTATTATCTCTTTTAAGTTCTTATTTCGTAGAAGATTGAATGGCTATTAACTGCATAATTCAGTTACATCATGGAGATGATCGGCTGAGGCCAAACCATGCAGCAGCAAACTATGATTCCTTCCCAGGTAATTTTTGTTATCTTTAATAAATAGTTAAAACTGGATTTTCTGAGCCTTTTTAGTTCTTCAGGATTGAATATTGTGTTTGTCACTGCTTGTAAATCAAATTCTCTCGCTCTTTTCTTTTCTCCATCTCCATCCTTTGTTATATTGGGAGCTTAGAAGTGCCGATTGCTCATTCTCAGCTTCTGTTGCTGATTTCCCAAGTGAAATTCGGAACTCTTTATTTAATTTCATGTTTCTCATATGTGTGCACATATATGCATTCACATACAAATATATACCACTTGTATGCACTGCAAGTATGTTGCCCTCATATACATAATGGGTGCTTCATGTGGATTTTGATGAGGAATTTGTAGTTTGGATGCTTAATCAATACTGCATAATGTTGGAATGTGTGAAATGGGAGGATTTCTGAATCTTATAGTTATGCATGGAATTGAATGAGTGATTCTAATTTGACTTGTCAGAATTGATGTTAAGGTGTCAGTTTTTGTTATAAGTGGAGCAAAGGTTTGCTCATTTATAATGGTTAACTTTTATAGTGCTCATTTAGTACGCTATAAATAGTACATCAAGATAACTTTTATGTGTTTCGGCATTTGTGACCATTGAATTTGGAGATTTCATGGAGAAGTTAGAGGAGCATTGATCCAAGATATGATTTACTTTTGGAAACTAGTTGCCATGAATTTAAATTCCGAACTGTGAGCCTGCTGCTAGTTCTGCTCCTCACGCTGTCCTGGGTTTAGGACTTCAATTCAGTTCAAGAAGCTATGATGTGCTAGGAGAAACATTGGATGACTGTTAAATTTGAAAGGAAGTGAAAGAATCATTTAATAGTGGAATGACATCATCAAGAAAGGGAGCAATTAGGAGATCTCGAAAATTTGAGCCTAGAAATAAAATATCTGGAAGGGATCTCATGATGTTGAAGTAGACCTTCTGCAGATGTAGAAACTAGTTTTGATTCAGATTATTATTGAGATTTCTTGCAGAACTTTTAGGGGCTTGGTGTAAGGGACAAGATGAGCCTGGGAAAGCTCGTAGGTTTGCATAGGTAAATTTTCTTTGTCTCTAAGATGCCAAATGACAAGTCATTTAGGTGACAAAATAGTGATTTGGGTTGTCCAAGATGAGTTGATGGTCACAATGAGCCCATAGGTATATTGAGCAGGCTTTTTAGGGTTTGGTATGTCAGCAAGATTAATTGGTATACATGTTGGATTGGTAACTTGTGCAGTCTTGGAATGAAGATCCTGAAGTTAAAAATGATCATTGTGAGGACTTAACACTATTTTTAGGTTTCTTCTTTGGTATTTCTAATAGAACATAATTCTGTATTTTATGATAATAGCTGAATTGGTGGTATTATGAGTATTCAGAAGCTCTGCTGCATCTGTTGATTGCCTCAAACTAATTGGTTGTCTCTTAGAGAGGATCTTTTATGTTTTCCAGTACCTAGACTGTGCTACATCATGTGTTTGTACAGTTTCAATTATGAGTTCCAAGAAACGTTTGAGATCTCAACTGGACTGTACTTTTTTGACCCTGTATCACTTACCATATTGACATGTGGTATTGTTTGGTTCAGTGAGCCATGAGTAGATATGAGGGGGTATACTGCATCTCTTACCTCACCTGTAATATTTCAAATCTTGGTCCCAAGTGACTTCATTAATTTCTTCATTTGGGGCAATTATCACTACTGAGATTGACTTTAGTTCACTCTTATTGTCTTTTACCATCATTTTTTATTCTTAAGGAGTGGAGAAAACACTTTTAAACCATAAGGTTTGTAGCTTACCAGTAAGCAGTATTAAGTCTTCTTCATCTATGTTGGTGGTTGCATGTGGTTGATGTCTTCAACCATTCTGCTTTATGAAGAAATTGATAAGCGAGATTGATGATTAAATTGAAGAATAATAAGAAGTTAGAAGGCTTAAAGAAGGATTGCGATGAAGAGAGTCTTATGAATAATGGATTGAAGAAATCCAATAGAAAAGTCCTTGATGAAGCTGAATAATATAATATGTTGGTTGGAAACTGGGGGAACACTTGAGGTCTTAATGATATTGATTATTCTCATGTGATTTTGAAACCTGAAGATGTAAATTACTTCAAAAGATTTAAGGTCTGGGAAGATTGGGTCACAAAAATATACTGGCATTGAAAAGGTAATTTTTCACTAACATGTAAATTTGTACCTTTATGGGCTCATATCTAATAAGATAGTTGATGGTTTCTTTGGAGAGGGAGTCTAATACAGTGGAAGCTATAGATTAAAGACGCAATTTATGAATGAGGTAAAGAAGCAATCTTGTAGTATGGGATAGATCATTATCATTTATATTCAAACTTCCCATTAAGCTTCCCGTCAAGTTAATTTCTCTAATATTATGCAATTGACTCTGGATTACAGGGACATAAGCTAAAAGTTCTAGTGTATACAAGATCAACAAGCATTTTGCTAGCTGTAATGACATTTTTGCTCCTGTGCAAGATGTGTCATGGAAGTCAAATTCTGCGTGCTTCTAGCAGATCAATCTGTCGGCTGGAACAAAACTATAAACTGAGATGTGTCATTTGTATCATGTTTTCATCAAATAAATCTGATGGCACTGGAAATGTTCCTCTTTTAATTCAATTGAGTGTGCGAGCTTATTGTGCAATTGTCTCCAAGGACTGTTACATGATGGAGGATAATTTAGTTAGCAAAATGTGCTTTATCTGATTTTCTGTTGCATCTGAGTTAATGTGAAGGACATACTAATTTTCAATTGAAACTGATTAAAAATTGCTGTTTCCTAGCCCAACTTTGAACCTGGAAGGTGAGGAGATGCCAACTGGTTGAGATTTATCATGTGTATCATGTTTTATGGATGAAATAAGTCTAATTACTCTTAAAGACATGCCTGCTGCTGGCACGGGAAATGTTCCCCTTTTAATTCAATTGTGCGAGCTTGCTATGTGCTTGTCTCTAAGGACATTTTGGAGGATAATTTAGTTAGCGTAATTTGCTTTGTCTGATTTTCTGGTGCATCTGAGTTAATGTGAAGGACATACTAATTTTCAATTGAAACTAATTAGGTGTGCTGTTTCCTAACCAAACTTTGGACTTTGAAGGTGAGGAGATGCCAACTGGTCGAATTTCTTCTAGCCACAAGGACATCCAATTTGAATCTGGCCGGGCCACTGCACAATATGCTCGAACTCCTGCTGGCGTCCTACAGGATATTGCAACAAAGTGTGGAGCAAAGGTAATTATAATTTTTAAAAAGTATGAGATGTTGTGTTTAATTTTCTTTTATTAATAATGCCTGTTCTAATTGTTTGCTTGTAGGTGGAATTTCGAACAGCTTTATGTGACACTACAGAATTGCAGTTCTCTATGGAGGTAGCGAAAATATATAACTTACAGAAGTTTTAGAGGCATATCTTGAAGATAATGGTTTTCTAAATGCATGGATTCTGATGCTGTCCTTTTGTCATTCTAGCTATGCAGTAACTTGATTACTGTTTCACTTATGGTGTTCTCAATTTGCTTTAAAAATGAACCTTAAGCTATGCTACCTTGATATTAGTGTACATTAGCATTACTTTGTTTCCCCTTATATTGTTAAGGAAGATAAATAATGTACTACAAACCAATTTCCAATATTTGCTGAACTGGGCCGAACCGTCTAGTTTAGGCTGTGCCGAGCCGACCCGGTGCGAAACCGGATCGGTTCGCCTTATGAATTCAGTTTCGGCCTCGTACCAGCTGGAACCCCTACCCAGCCAGCCGGAACCGGACTCTTACTGACCGGAACCGGCCGGTAAGTATCCGAATCGGTCGGTTCGCACCGAGTCAATTGGGTTCCGAATCGAGTTGTACTGTTGGGAAGGCCCGAGAAGGCCTTCCCAACAGCAGATAATTTATGGTGGTTCTCTCCACCGCTTCCTCTTCCCAAACAATCAAAAAAATCGCCGATTCAGCAGTTCAGAAGGAATATCCAAGCCTAAATCAGGTGTGCTTCCTCTTCCTCATCTCATTCCCTCAATTTTTGAGCTTGAAAAAATAGCTCAAAAATTGCAAAATAAGGGAAGAACATGCCAAAATTTTTGATTTAGCTTAATTTTTTTATATGTTGTAGATCTATGGACGATCTACATGCTGACATAAAAATTAAAAATTCACTTTTGGATTAAAAAAACTTTTTTAAATAAATAAAAATTTTAAAAATTCTAAAATTAGAAATGTATTTAGGGGCATGCAAGATACTGTTCATAAAGATTTGGTATCCATTCATTCAAGTCTTGATGCGATCATATGCATAGTGGTTTAGACCTAAATTTGAAAAAAAAATTGAGAAATAAGTAGCCTTTGATGCATGCCCGAGGGCCTCAAAAATATATGTAGCATTCATTATTGGGTTCTATATAGATCTGAGCTGAAATTAATTTTTTGAAATACTAATATTTAAAAATTATTTTTAATTCAAAAACTAATTAAAATATATAAACAATACCAAAAAATTATGAAAAATTAGTAGTACGTATTACATAATTCAGAAGTAATTTTTGAGGTAGAAATCATATATTTTTGAATTTATGATATTTAAATTTTTAGATCTAAAAATTATTAAAAGTATATAAATAAATAGAAAATATGAAAAATTAGTATTATGTATTAGATAAATCAAATATATTTTTTGAGTTAAAAAAATTATCTTCATTGTAACGAAATTTTGTTATTTTTAAATACTTGATAAACTGACGTACTTGATAAACCTATAGATCATTAAGAAAAAATAAGGAGCCAGAGCATGATATTTGCTAGGATCATGGGCAAATGCTCTTGGGCTGGCACCATTGGAAGTGTAACTGATGCAACATAAAGTTCGAGGAGGGGTAACCAGGTTGAAGGAGTACTTAGCCGATGGTTACTTCGACGAATTTATGTGCTGGAAATACTTACAGGAGGTTCGACAACTGATGAAGAAGCACTTCGCTGATTTCATAGTAGCAAAGAAGAGGATTTTCAAGAAAAATATAGAGGTGGACTCTCGGGCGGCAGAACCATCTTCCTATTACTCCTGAAAGTCAGAGGAGGCGTCTGCTCCAGATGATGAGGCACAGATTCAGGCTGCCATGCAGGCGGGCCTGGATGATCAGGGATGGCAGGATGAAGTGGCTAGGTATAGGGCTTGATTTGGGCCCTTATATTATGAGTCGGGCTTCGATTCTGTAAGCAGCAGGGCAGATCTAGAGTTCAGAAGGACCATCTTAGTCAGAGAGGCCGTCGGAAGAGGTGGTGGCCGGATTGCATTTGTGCTAGAGGCTTTTAGTAGCAGAAAGAAGCCATCTAGAGAGATTTCACTACCAGCAGCAATCCCTGATTTAAATCTATCTTTTTCAGTAGAGATTTAAAGTAGCAAAGGGTTGACTCAATGCTGAAAAAGGATAAGAAGAAGGATATGTGGTGAGCTATTAGATCGTAGTTCTACTTCAACCACATTCCAACGAATGTGGTGGACAATATATACTACAAGTCTGCCATTTTTGCCATATAGGCTGCCGATCTTGGTGTAGATCCTCCAAGCCCAAAGGATATCTATGGTAAGATCAGGAGTCATACGGTTTATGACCAATTATGTTGTACTTGATAGCCTTCTTAAGAAGAAAGCAACTCTACGTCAGATGTTTGTCAGTCCCAAGTGGCAGAAAAGTAGATATGCGAGGGCCGACACTGAAGGGTGGTGATGAGGCAATGTGGTAGTGAAGGCTATCAAACCATTGTATGAAGTGCTTCGGATCGTGAACAGCGAGAGGTACCCTCAAATGGGCTTTCTATATCATATGATAGAGAGGGAAAATACTCAGATCATAGAGGCTGAGCGGCGGTGGGACTACCAGATGGGTAGGAACTTGCATCTAGTAGATAAACAGGAACATTGAAAATTAGACTGCTCTTATACATTTTTAAGTTTACTAAGATAATAACGAATTCTACGTACATCATACTACCTGAATCCTCGGTTCCAACACCGTTCTTTTTTCACAAACCAAAATATTAGAGTGGGCAACGACGACTTTGGAGTCTTGGTAGCTGTCATAAGAAAAGTATGAATTTAGGTATGTTACACATCAAGAGTTCATTTACCTGACGTTAGATGGTTACTAGTATGGTACTATCTTATATCTAATTTTTTTAAATATTTTTGCAATTGAATGGTGGATTCATTTTGGACTATCCGTAAAAAATCTTAAGCCGCTAGCTATCCGGATTCTCTTTCAGACGGTCTTCTCGAATGGCTGTGAGTGCAATTGGTCCACTTTTGTCTTTATCCACAGCAAGTAGAGGAATCATTGGACACAGAAGTGCCTCAATGACAGAAGTGTCTCAAATCTCAATTATCTTGCATATGTTTACTACAATCTAAGGTTGGGGCTAAAGTGTTTTAAGAAGAAAGTGGAGCTAAGTATACAAATTCGATTCATAGTACTTTCGTTGATGATGGGGATGATCCTATGATCGGATGGCTTGTGGGCCAGTAGCAGGAGCCGGAGCTTGATGAGCGAGAATCGCCTCTACGACCAGCCAGTGTCATAGCCGCGAGGTTAGGGTCGATGCACGGCGATGGGCTGAGAGCAATATTCCACGCATCCTTCCAGCTGATCAGCCATAACCATAGGGGAGCCGGTCACCACATGACTTTTTGTCCGATACATCTTCTCAGAGATATGATTGGGAGATGCTTAGAGGAGGCCACTTTGCTACCCAGTCAATTCGGTCAAGAGAGCGACATATATCCTTCCAGTATAGCTAGATAGAGAGGGGCACGAAGGATAAGAAGGCAATTGCCCAGTACGTAGTCCGGAGCATCTTACATGTTGGATTTTGCTGCCGGCATATTCAGATGGGCTCCTCCACAGTCGTAATATCAGCCAGAGGACATCTTTCAAAGTCAGAGCTTCAGCAAAAGATTCGAGAGTGTTTATAACTCGACACACGTTCTTTATGGAATAAACGTACAAGACTACAACGTTGCTTAGTTAGAGGGGTGTGCTGATGTGCCTCCTGACTATGCTGATGATCCGAATATCTACGAGAGGCATCACTACTCGACTCGATTTTAGATATCGGTATGTATGTTGGACTTTAAATGTTTGTAATTGATTGTTTTATTTTTTAATTTTTATGTCACTACTTGATTTGAGAATATTTTATGTTGTTCATTGTAGAATGCAACATTTCACTAATCATTTTATGATTTGTATCATTTTAAAGCAATAAGATGGATCATTTAGGTTAAACTGGATCATAGAAACGTAAAAAAAATTTAAAAAAACATCTAGAAAATATAAAAAATATTAAATTAGATTTAAAATTATTGAAAAAGTTTAAAAAGAGTGATTACCAATTAAATATTCTTAAAAACTCCAAAAAAAAAAGTGTGAACCAAACCGATACCGACCTGTACCAGGCACCGACCGGTACGGGTCTCGATACCCGTACGGCAAGGTGCCCGGTACGTGTCTCGATACCCGTACCTTGCCAATTTCATTCCTCTAATTGAATTCTGGCTCTTGTTTTTTATCCGACGTGCTACAAAGTACTTAGTTTTGTAGCCTACTGATTGACTTGGGATGCCTATATACTCTCCGGACTTCTTCTGCTGCATCAGTGACCAAATTTGGGTTCTTCAGCCTGCTTATGAGTTGCTGGTCATTGACTTTCTATAATTGTTTTAGGATCATGCTTCAAGGTACAAGTTGAGCAGTTCTATTCAATGAATGTTTTCTTTTTGACCCACTACTTTAGTTTGAGTGGTTCAGTGAGAGTGAAAATTTTAAACCTATTTCTACCAAGATAGGGGCCTTCTATGAAACCTACAAGGCTACTTTTATGCATATCAAGATATTTGTTATTGATTTGAGGTTTTAGCTTATGCATTGAAGTACAATCCCTTAAAAATTCTACTAGACTTGTAAATGTCTAGCGAATGGTGGAAGATGATGACATTTGATATAGGAAGCTGCTTTCATCTTTAAAGCACAAATAAGCCAAAGTGCCAAATCAGCCCTAATCTTGCAATCTTATGTTGACTTCATTAAATTAAATCTCACAAACTTGGTTATTGCATATCTTTTGTTCTCAATGAAATTTTAGAGGGACTTTACAAGGTTTATCATGCTCCTAGTGGGTCTTGGGAGACTTCAGTTATTGCATTTTCACATTTTCATGACAAGCCAGGAAAAGGATATCTGGATTTTTTTATTATAAAATTTATTGCTCATTCTCTCTATTTCAGTATAATAACCACATTCCTGTTTCGGGAAGTCTTATTTGTGCATGCTTGTCATTGTCCTTTCCAGGTTTGGTTTGTTGGAGAAAAAATAGGGGAAGGAATTGGTAAAACGAGGAAGGAAGCCCAGCAGCAAGCTACTGACTTCTCCCTTCGAACTTTGGCAAGTAAGAACATGTTTGGTTTTACAGTTCTTAGTCACTGGGCAGTAACTATCGGTATCACAGTTACATCTTTCTGTTAGTATTGTGTGTCCATGTTTTATATATTACAAGCATTGCAGTAGCATATCCTGTCAAATTACACGTTTGAGTAATAATCAGATATCTCTGATGTTGAAGTTTTGCTATTTAGACTTTTTGTTGGTTGCTTTTTGACTCCAGAAGGTAAGGGCTTTTATATTTTTGGTTTCTTCTACTTGCTGATTTAATTAAATTTGCTTATATGATGGAACAACCAGAATAATTTATATTTTTTCACTGTTTCACATGATAGGTGTTATTTTATTTTATTTTGTTTTTTGGGTGGCAAGAAGCTTTATTATCAGATTTTGGTCATTTAAGTGTTGAGGAATGCTGCTACAATCTTTAGTTTTTTTTTTAATATATATAAGTATCCCCATTACTTTTCTTTGAGGATCCTTGGTGATGCTTGCAGAGATAGGAAGTTTATTATTTTGCATTGTATGTACATTGTTCCTGACAAGTTGAGAAGACAGTAACTTCATGTGATTTATATTATCATGTTAGTAGGTTTATTTCAATTGCACATGTTCTAGCCTTTTAGGGATTCTATTATATTTTTATGCAATAAATTACTGAATTGAGGGATGTGCACCTAGGAGCACCTTTTTATCATCATTCATTCATATATGATTGGTTGTTTGTAAGATACATTCCTGCTTTTTAAGCATTTCTCTATCCAATTCTGATCAATCCTGTTTCTGATTGCAGATAAATATTTGTCAAATGCTACATCTGATACTCTGCGTGGAGATATGCTAAAGCCCTCTAATGCCAAAGAAAATGGTTTTATAAGTGATGCAAACTCTTCTGGATATCCAGCATATGCCAGGGATGATCTTTTGGCAGTAGCAAGCACTTCAGAAGAGTCCCGTTTTATGGACCTGAGATTAGAGGGTTCAAAAAAATCAACAACTTCTATTGCTGCCCTTAAAGAGCTAGTAAGATGCACTCCTTTTCTTCTGTAGGTTCTTTGGAAGTATATTTTATGTATACAAAAATGTATTGACATATGCTGGTTCTACTATTCAGTGTACCATCGAGGGATTTAGCCTAAATTTTCAAGCTCAACCTTCCCCTTCAACTGATTCAGTCAGTAAAGGGGAAGTGTACACACAGGTAATTATGAACCTCATTTTTCCAATAATCATTTTTCTTTAGATTTTTCTCTCTTATAGTGCATGTTGCTGCATGTGTCCCGTGAACAAAGTAATTACCAATTTTAATTGTAGGCCGTAGCAATTCTTTAAAATCAAAATTAAGGGAAGAATGGATTATGACATTCGTAGCATTTTGTCATTAGGTGAAATTTATATACTTACCTGGCAGTTTGGGTCTTCTATTTCGCAAGTCAACTTCTTTTAGGTTGCTATCGACAATCTATGATAGGAATGCAAAGAGCCTCTAGTTATATTGGTCATTCTTGGTTTGACCTTGGACTTAGAAGTTTCGGAAACCTTCTATAATGTTCTTTGGGTTCAGTCTATTAACAACTAGATTATGGAAGATGAAAAATGTTAATGTGAAATTCTATGTCCTCATTCATTTATAATGTTTGCCATTTATGCAAGCTCATGTCTAAGCTATAAAATACAAATTAGAACTTTTATATGGAAAATGAAAAAAGTTCATTTGAAATTCTATTCCTTCTTGGTTGCTTGTTCTTCCCATAGTTTATTGTGTTTTCTGCTTGATTCCAAGCTTTGAGAATGTTTTACGTCCTGGAATTTAAGTCAATATATTGACACGACATGGGTTGGGAGGCCTAGTGCTATTTTTAGAGAAACACAGTGAAAGATTTTACTTGCTAGGAAACTATAATATAAACTAGTTGCAAGTATAAGAGAACTAGAAGTGAAGAAAGCAACTAAAGTTTTGTAAACTAAAGGTAGAAGTTAATTATGCAAAGGCTAAATAAGGATGACTATTAGCTTAACTTGCTACTAAAGGCCCTTTCTATTGTCTGCAATCCACCAAGGCTTCTTTAAGAAGATTGCAACCTGTCAGAATCTACTAAGCTTACTGCTGCCGATCTTCAGAATCTACCAGAGCTACGTAGAATCCACCATGCAAAGAAGAGCTTTCAGTGATTTTGTGATTTAAAATTGGGGTACGTAGAAGGGGTATTTATAGTCTTAGACCCCCTTATAATGATAGGAATGAATGGATGCCTTAAGCTTGTCTAAAACTCAAACAATTCCTAATTCAACTAAACAAAGAAACTCTCACCGAAAAGGCATTTTTGGAAGAAATTTCCTTTTGATGATGAACCTAGTGCCATTAGATGGGCTTGAGCGGCTATGAATTTGTCATTAGATAGCTTCTTATGGTGAATTACATATCGTCAAATCCTCTCAGTTCCTTTGTTGGCTCGAATTCGACTACTTGGACTTTATGTTGGATCAGGGTAAGGTGGCCTCGTATTGGTTGACTTTGCCGAGCTTTTGGAAGCTGTCAGACACCTTTGACAGTGAGCTTCTTCCTTTTGACTGCAAGGCTTGTGCCGTTGGATGGCTTTCGACTCTGGGGTCTTTGCTATTAGATTAGGGTTCTTTTTGCCATCATTTTGGGTGGTCATGGCTTGTTTATATGTATTATGCTTTACATCATATTAACTGCTGTACAAGTTAACTTGGAATTTGCTGCCTTTCAATAGCTAGAGCAAGCTCAATTATTTTTTAACTATATTTTAGCTATAGTGAAAGTTGATGAATAAGGGTTCAAAAATATCAGGGAATTTATCACCGAGTTGTTGCTCAATGATATCACCTCTTGCCACTTGGTCAAGATGTTAGGCGTTCGATTCCAGTTGGAGTCTGCCTTCAAGGGGTGGGGTGGGAATAGGGTAGATGGTGGGGATTAGCTGTCGTAAAAAGAAACATTTATATAGATATAAGAACCCAACCCACTAAGCAACATCAGAATTAAATCAGATGAATGCATAACTTGAGGGCTGATATGCAACTCAAATCATATAATATTGCCAATTATAGATGTCCATTTAGAGTGTTGCATTAATTAGAAGAAATGATGTGTTCAAGCTTAAGATAGCAAAAAGAATTGGAATTTTGGTTGTTAAGAAGGTTTTGGCCTATCCTTGAGCCTAAACCTTTCCTGCCAAGGTAGGAAAAATTCAACAGTGCTCGCCGCCCACCAGCTTGGATGCATGCAGATAGATAACATAACCATATAGCCTCGTGCCAACTATTTGGTTGAGCTTTTTGAGTCCTAAATTCATCAAGCACTCCTACTTAGGACAACTTCAAATGTGTGCTTGTATACAGAAAGAGGGGAGAGAGAGAGTAAAGAAATGATCTAAAAACATTATAAGAGATGCCTTGCGTGAAAAATTTAGTAACTCAACTAATAATAAGTCATATTTTATAAGTTGGCAGCATAAATGACTGTATAAGCACAAACAACATTCTGTATCAACATTTTATCAAGATATATGTGCGCGCGAGCCCGCCCGCATGCTAAGTTGTAGGTGTATCTTATATGTAAAATTATGATAAATAACCATGTAATAATTTGTTGATCATTCTAATCATTCTTGGGTATTTCATCAATTTTTAAGTGTGCGCTGTTCTCCTGCCTTCCTGACCACGGATAGGCTACGGGGCTTTGCTCTTTGTAGCGCTCTCACTCATCAGTTGCTTCTGACAAAAAATCCATTTTTCTTTTCTTCGTTACTTGACTGAGCGTAGCGGGCTCCGCGCCCTGGCTTGAAAGCACCTCTTCTTTCTTCCTCTCTTGGCGGTGAGATTCGATGATATGGCTTCTTTGTTCTGTTTGAAAGTCCTTGTAATGCTCATAATTCTATCCATGACTTAAAGTTTTTATATATAGAATCATGTATCATAGCATAAAATTTTACTATTTACCTATGTTTACTTGTTGCCCAAGGTGACAAGCCAAGAGGGGGGGGGGTGAATTGGTTTCTTCTAAATTTTGGTGCTTTAAACGTTTTCTTAATTAAGTGCGGTGGATGCTTCCTTAAACTATTTGAATGATTTAAACTAGTGCAAAGATAGAAGATGATGCAAGAATAAACGTAAGCACAAGCACAACACAAACACAACAATATATAGTGGTTCGGTGCTCTCCTTAGCACCTACGTCCACTCCCCAAGCGTCCTCTTGGGAATTCACTATAATCCCGCGGATTACAGTTGGATTGTTTTCCGGGCTCACAATCCAAAAACCTTTGTTGGTTTTGCGGGCTCACCAACGAACCTATACACTTGGTTTTCCGGGTTCACCAAAAACCTTTGTTGGTTTTGCGGGCTCACCAACGAACCTATACACTTGGTTTTCCGGGTTCACCAAAAACCTTTGTTGGTTTTGCGGGCTCACCAACGAACCTTTACAAAGTGTTTAACAAATAAAAAGAAAAGATTCAAACTCCTAAATGAGCATATAAAACAATATGAACTACAAAGAAGAGTTAGAAAGTATTTATCGCTTTGAAGTCGCTTTGCTCTTCTTTGTCAAGGATGCTTCACTCTTCAAGGGAGGATGGAGCTCTTGATGACTCTTTGAATCTGCTCAACCCCTTTCTTTTGACTCTTGAATGAAGCACTTGGATGAAGCTTGCCTTGCTAGGGTTCTCTCTTGAATGCACTTGATGTATTTTCCCAAAAACTTTTTTCCTCTGATGAATACTCCCTCTTAAATACTTCTCCAACCTCCAAATAGTCCTTTCTGACCGTTGGATTGAAGAAACTAGCCGTTTATAGCCGTTGGGAGTCCAAAAAGCATTTCTGCACAACTAGCCGTTATGTTCAGCCCGTGTTTGGGTCGGCTCAACCTGTCCTTGGGTCGACCCAACCTTCACTTGGGTCGACTCAAACATTCCTTGGGTCGACCCTCTCAGAAACCACAGAAACCTCAATTTCAGCCTTCCTTCCCATGGGTCGACCCAACCATTCTTTGGGTCGACTCAAAGTTCACTTGGGTCGACTCAACTTCTTCTTGGGTCGACCCTCTCAGTAATTCCAGAGAACCATTTTCTGTCTGTCTTTCTGTCTTGCCTTTGGGTCGACCCTCTCAGGGTTTGGGTCGACTCAAGCTTGGGTCGACTCAACCACTGTGTGGGTCGACCCTCTCAGTAAATCCAGAGAGCATTCTTCTGTTGTGTTTTGAGGTTCTTTGGAGGTTGGGTCGACTCATGCTTACCGTGGGTCGACCCAACTCACTGTTCATTTGTGCCATTTTTGCAGGAGTGTGCCAGATGACTTCTTGATGTACCGGGGTCGACCCAATCAACCTATGGGTCGACTCAAACCACACTTTGCTGCATTCTCAAGGTTAGATTCATCCAAATGAACAAGGCCATTTATCCATTTTCAATTAAACAAATATACTGAGAGTAATGAACTTATAAATGAAGTATCAATTTAACTTATAGCATGCTCTAGATAATTGCTTGTTAATCATCAAAATAACACTATCATCCTCATTACTCTTTCCCCGCCCTTACAATTTTTGTTGGAGATTAGGCGAGCGAATCCACACCTTTGCAGAAACAACCTCTCCGCACACAGGGTTAAGGCTACATACATCTAATCCTCCTCGAACCTTGATAGTGGCGGGGACTTTGTGCACTAGCACAACTTTTTCTTTTAGGTTCTTCTTTCCCTCTTCACATGACTTACTTTCTTTGACTGTTGGGATTTAACCTTCCCTATAAATTAAGAAAGCTAAGGTCATATATTTGAGAGTTATATCAAGCATGTACATCAGCAAGGATTCAAGTCTTAGTGGGATGTTTTGTAGGATATCGAGATAGGGGTCTGTTCCTGATGTTAGAATGGGACCATCCCACCATCGTCTCAGCATTCCATTTGGTGCATTCCGGCACATCTAAGGTCATATATTTGAGAGTTATCAAGCATGTCCATCAGCAAGGATTCAAGTCTTAGTGGGATGTTTTGTAGGATATCGAGATAGGGGTCTGTTCCTGATGTTAGAATGGGACCATCCCACCATCGTCTTAGCATTCCATTTGGTGCATTCCGGCACATCCCTCATCCTAAGTGTTGGGTCAGGATAGGGTGGCAGCACATCTCATTCCACATAAAAACTAGAACAACCCTGCCCCATAGGATTCGAATCATTGCGCATCGGAACATCCGAGAGTGAGATTTGTGATATATAAGACACTTTGGGATTATAGTATTGACATTACCTTGCTGAAGAGGAAAAGAAAGTGGATAACAAAAAATATGCATGGTAGTCATTCTTAATAAGGCATTTTACATTGAATTTTGTTACAAGTTGGTAGTTGATATGTTCAATGCACATGCTAAGAAACATAATGGCTATGATCTTACAATTTTGTGGGGCCTATTCCTATTAATAATGCCTTTATGAAGAAGACAAACATGAGGACTCTAATGCATGTGGACCTAGGCGCTAGAGTCCCCTTTTACATTGTGGACTCATGTTTTTGTTTTCCCTTCTCTCATCATTAGGACTCTAAATTTTCCAACTACAAAGGAGAATCCAGCTATAAAAAAGGAGACCATCCACAAAAACTTTCCCATATAAATAGTAGAGATTTGGTATTCATATCCTTTGTAATGAAGTTTGAAGCCATATGATGAAATTTGTAACACCCGGAGATAAGAATTCTTCATAGGCTTCACAATCTCGATACTGGACCCCATCATAGTACCATCTTGGTAGAGTCTCGGTATATCCAATATGGTGGTGGATCCGTACACCACTTGGATCATATACCCTTTTGGTACTAGTATGGTACAATACGTGCGGTACGTATCGATACACACCGATATGGTGTACCAGAATTTTTCCTCTTATACAATCATTATCAAGAAAGAGAGGAGAGGAGAGAGTGGAAGGGAGAGTAGGGAGGGCAAATCTAATGTTCAGCAAGGTATTTTCGCAGATTCCCTCTTCACCATTTTCTAGTACATCCCATAATGGGCAGAAATTGAAGAAATGTGGAAAAATTATATTAAAATTCTGTATTTTGGCATGATTTTGTGCTATGTCATAGAGCTTAGTCATATCTATGCAATGATATAATTTTTTGATTTTTAATATTTATTTTTTTTCAAAAAATATAATTTAGATAAAAAATATTAAAAATTAGAGATGTTAGATTCCAAAAATTATCATTTATAATGCAGTTCCAATTTTTATTATAAGCATTTATTATACATAATAAATTTAACATGTATTGTATAATTGTATCATTCTTTAGGCATGTAACTTAAAAAAATTAAAGTATATTGCATTGGACATTAAAAAACGAACTCAAAAACCCTATTTTCCCTCGAGACTAAATAAAGGAAATTTTTTAACCTTAAAAAAAGAAAAAAGAAACAATTTTTTTTGGCATACCTCTACAGTTGGGTATGATAATGGTATTGTACAGTGCTGGCCACCAACAAGTATGCAGTCCGTTACCGAAACTGCGAACCTAGATCCTAATGCTTTAGTATCTATGCTATCTTTGTGCTTTCTGTTTTCTGATTGTCAAAAGTATATTGATACATATGTACCTACATACACATATATGTACACATATACATGAAATTCATGGATTTGCATGTGTTGTGATAAAGACATTCATTCAATCATTTATTCATTCATATTTTGCCCCTACATTCATTAGTTTATTCATTTTTTCATTTATTGGTTCATTAATTAATTCATTCATTAATTCATTCTGAGAATAACATTAAGTTCAGGGATTTGTATGCTTTTATGATTAAGTCTGCATTTGCAACTATAGATTATAGACATAGAATATAGCTTTTGAAACTTCATTCTGTTTGTGGTTTTTAGATGTTTAGAATTATAAAGTAAACCCAAAAATACCCGAAAGAGGAATATTCAGGGTGATTTTGGAGATTTTTCGAGGTTTGACTAGTATAGAGAAATATAAAACCAGATGCAGCCTGAGTGGTTTAGCCTGGTTTGATCTGTTCTATTGTGATATCCCTGCATTTCTTTTTATTTTTTATTTTTTATTTATTTTCCTTCCATGTATGTTTGCATGTGTTCTGGTGTGTGCATGATAAATGATATGATGCTGGTTGTAAAACCCAGTTGCAGTGGATATGTAAAATTGTTCTTGTGTTACTGATTTTGATCATTGTGTCTTCTGGCTGGCCATGAACTAATTTAGGTCGAAGTAGCAGGGCAGATATTAGGAAAAGGAGTTGGAACAACCTGGGAAGAAGCTAAGCTGCAGGTATTCTCTCTTTTTGAGTTTTTATTTTGTCTTTTTATGTTGGCTTTGTAAATCAGGAGATTTCATATGAAAACATGCATTACTCGATAAGGGATTATTCTTGAAAGAATATCATGAAGAGAATTTAGAGAACTAATTAAGATAATTATGAAAATGATTCAAACATGTAGCCCTTTAAAAAGAAACAGATGATGGAGAAGGAGATACGGAGCTGCTCTAGAAGGTGTTCATGGTTATTATCAAGTATGCAGGAGATTATTTGACTTCCACTTGTGTATGACATTAATCTCTCTACTCAGATATGTATGAGAAACAAGCATCAGTGGATTTCTTCACATCTTGGGAACTAGTGACATCCACTCCAATCATTTTAGTGGAAACTACGCTTGTAACTTTTGCAACTACTGATTTGTACTAAGTTGGCGTGCTTTAGGGAATATTTTGTGTTATTATTCAACTTCCTTTCACTGATTGACTAGATCAAATCTGCACAAATTATTGCTTTTCCATACCCTGAAAGATGAATCAATTAATAATATGTGCAACCATGACCATGTTATCTGAACAATTCTTGTCTTTTCCACAGGCAGCTGAAGAGGCCCTTGGAACTTTGAAGTCTATGCTTGGTCAATTTACACAGAAACGCTCAGGATCTCCAAGGTGAATTTCTATTTTATGCTGAAAGTATGTAGTATGCACTTCACTGATACCCTATCAGAACTACTTTTGGTTCAGAAATTACAATATTGGCAATCAGATAATCAAGAAGAAGATCATTATGCAATCTAGGAAATCATGGAAAATACATTTAGAAATTTTTCAAAAAAAATGAAAAATAAAATAAAATAATGGTAAAAGAAATGAGGGTTGGTTATGGTCTTGGAAATCCGGGGTCAGAGGAGGGGCGAACTGGGGACAGATCTAACTTTTGCCATTTTCTTGCCAAAAGTTGCTGCTTTAGGACTGGAATCCATGTCATTGCACAGCTCAAACCTTTTACCATTGTGCCGAGCAATTGGCCCTAAAATCAAATCCACTAGAGGAAGGGCCCCTAAAACCTTTTACCATTGCACCTTCGACCTTGTGGTTAACAGCCACAATTTCTAACCAACTGAGCTACTCTCGCTTAATTATTTAAATTATCTATATCAAGCAAATTAAGAAAATACATCGTGGGGGAGCAAACAGCAGAAAAGATAGCAGGAATGATGACAAGATGCCAAATAATTTATGAATTACTTTGAAAATGTTCAGCAGTAATTTTTTAAACTGAATATGGAATGGAACATGCATCAGTTATTTTTTGGGAATATCTCAAATAGCATTTGGACAACTGAATAACCTGCAAAGTTTTATTGGTTAGAGATTTAGTTTTGAATATACTAACTCAAGTCATATAAGTCTCATTTCCCCCATTCTTTTAATAAAATATTATATTCTCCTTCTATTTTAATGGTGCCTGACTACTGGATTATATGTAAACTATGAATTAAAGATGAATGTTGGCTGTGTCAAAACTTGCCAGCTTCTTCATGTTGAGTCCCTCTTTTCCCTAGAGTTGCCTTGACCTTGCACACACCAAATCTTAGAGGATGGATATGGCCAAAAATAAAAATCTGCTGAATTCTTTCATATGGATCCCCCGTCTTGGAGCTGTGCTCCATAGCTAACACCATTGTGGTGGAAAAAGCTTGTATGATGGTTATGATGACTCTCCCCATCTAATTCCATTGACTTCCTTTTGTTCTTACATTTGATGGAAAATTTCTATATATGGTTATACAAACATTTGAAGGAATTGCACTTGCATTATTTTGTGGAGCCATGGTCAGAGTTGTTTTATCCCACTTAACAAGTTTTTTTTATCGGGAATGGGACAGTCTTATTGATTTTCTTCTTCATCTTTTAATTCAGTTGATTGCAGTCTGGTACATTGGCTTCTGCTTGTGAATTTGGTCTATATCTTGTAATTATAATTACATTTTTTTTTCTTGTTTGCCCCATTTCTTTATTAGTGGCCAGAAACTGTTACACTTCTTGATTGTCCATCTGCTATCGCTTCTTTCAGATCAGTGTCAGCAACTCCAAACAAGCGTTTGAAGCCAGATTTTTCACGGATGCTGCAGAGAATCCCATCATCTGGTAGATATTCTAAGAATGAGACTCATGTGCCTTGATGACTACCACCATGACAGTTTTTCCACTGAAGCATCTGCTGATTCATCTGTAGCTTAGTAGTGAGATGGACCTATCAAGGTTGAGTTCCTGCTGCTTTTTGGGTACTTCTTGGGTATTACATGATCGATCCGTAACATATAAGATCTCTGGTATATGGTTGTGCCAGTTGTACATATCTTCACCACCGACTATAAGTTTCCTTTCTACGTCTAATGTTGGGATCATTCTCAGTGTGGTTTCGTGGATGGGGGAGAGTAAACTACTGTTGACAGTGTCATTGATGTCGCGGAGATCTGAAAACAGAGATTGCAGCTTGGGTACCTTCACAGATTACACATTTCTATCTCCATAGGCTTAGTGGCATTCGTGGCTAGCGGTTCATGCCTTTGGCATTCTCTACTCGTGAGGGCCAGAGCTGCAGGGAAGCCTGTTAGTTCAGGAAAACGGTTGCTTGTAAAGATCAGCCTAACAGTTATTGGTGCCCGGTCGGTTGAATGCTTTCGACTCTATGGATCACTGGAATTGCGGGCTGCCAATTTTGTCAGATGGCAGCTGGAAAAAAAAAATCAACTCTTCACTGTACATTTTTACTGGTTCCAGCCTCGTTGCAGAAGCTCATTTTCCAAAGAATGAGTTTGGGCTTGTTAATGGTAGATAGTTTCAAAAAAACAAAAGTGTTTCTATGATGCAGTTGAGCCCTTGCTATATTTTTCAGTTGGTAGATGAACTGCAAGCCAGTTTTCTTCATTACATGAAAGGTTAGTTTCAAACTAAATGTGATTCTGAATGCAGCAATCCACAAGGAAGCTCTTGTTGTAACTGAATCTTGTTATAAATGCTTGCCACGCCTGGACGCCTTCAAAAGCCCCCAACCCCTCCCCAGCACACCTGCATGCATGCATGCATGCATGCATGTATTCACGTTTCCAGAAAAGAGAAGTGTGGCTTGCTCCTGCTCCTATCTTTTTTTATTTCCTTCTCCTGGTTCTTGAAGGAAAGGTTGTGCAAAAAGGGGCCAAAAAATTTATTAAAATGCAGCCAAAAGAAGAGTCACCAATTAAATACTGGAGCAGATGATAATAATTACCAATGCATCAGAATAGGGTTTTCAAATTGATTGAACATTAAAATTTCTCCAGGTTGCCTCAAGAGGCTGATGACTGGGGGTGTAGGATGCTGAAAACGTTACCAAATAGGTTTAATGTGTCTGCAGCCCCAGCCTGTTTCTTTTCTTCTTTCCCTCCAATTCTCTGCAGTAAAGATCTAACCCTGAATGGCACGTCGTTTGTTCCCAATTTTTATACAGTTGTCATGGTCATGCAGCCTTCTTAGCTCTGCTAGTGATAAATTTGATGGCGTTCATGGTGTTTATAATGTTGATTGGGAACAAATGAGACATTGTTTGGTAGAGCTTGAATTGTGTAAATGGAAGCCTCTGACATTCCTGAATGCGTATCATGGTGTTTATAATGTTGATTCATCAATCAATCAGCTTATGATATGGCTCAAAACTAGGGATGCAAATGGGTCGGACTGGGTCATGAACAATCTTGATCCGATCTGATTTTTTTGTTCGGGTTTGGTCGGGTTTATGGCTAAAATTTTTGACCCAACGGATTATTTAGGTGTGATCAGATTCATCTATAACGTAGATCCAAACGTAAAAATTGGGATCTGGATTGAGTCTGTGTGGATCCGGATCATCCATGTTGCAATGAGTTGCAAATTTTAATGCATGCTTTTTATTTGGTAATAAGTTCATGTCCTAACAGGAGGATAGGCCATAATCTTATCAAACATTCCCTAGAATAGCTTCTAAAATCCCTTTTATTAAAATTATTATACTTTTACATTAGGCTTGCGCAAAATTTCTATGTTCAGCTAGAATGCTGTTCGAGTTATGTAACTTTAGGAAATATTTTTTGGGGAAATGTTGAGTTGTCTATGAGATGAGTTTCCATAAACTATATGCCTCAACACCTATTAAGTCCTCCGAACTTGTGGTCATATCAGGAACTACGTGTATCACTTTCATCCTCCATAGTTTTTTAGTGAGGAGCTTGGAATAACAATGTCCATTGAAATGAATGACCATCCCTTGGGCCTGATTGAATCTCCTGTGCCATGAATCTAATACCTCTTCATCAAACAAAGTTGGAAGCCCAAATTGTTCTCTTCTTACCCTATAAGGATCAATAGGCTTAAGTGCTTAATCCCACCCCTCTTATCCCAGGTTGGAGATTGGATTGGGTCTAGTAATGGTCAGAAGATCCAGATTAGACTTAGATAACAATCGGGTCGGGTCTGGTCAAAACTTAATAAACCCAACCCAATTCAGAATATAGAGTGGGTCTAAATTTGGAACCCGATCTAGCTCCACAGGTCCTTAGATCGGATCTAGCCTTAATACTTACTCTATAGTCAATTGATGATGTATAAGTTTCTAGATTGAATCACTCCATCTTGTGTTAAATCGTTAGCTGCAAGGTCATTATCGAAAATGAGGCTTTAGGATTAGGTGAACCATTACCTCTATCCATGGACTAAATATATGGTTGGGACCACTAGGTGTTTATAGATGCAACTCACGAGTGGACCGATAGTGCACAGATGGCGCGACTAAATCTCTACGTATGGGACGCAAATGGGCTGGCCCCGTGGGCCAACTTTTACATTGATTGGGTCTTAGAGCCAGATCTACTGAACATGCAGCAAATCCTTGGTGTTGGCCCATTTGCATCCCTATTCGTAATATTACATGAGATGCTCTATAGAACTCTATTTTTTCCAATAAAAATGATTCTCAACTACTTCAACTTTAGTTTTTTTTTTTTGGTAAATTGGCTCATGTAAACCAATCAACCATAAATATATCTGTAGGAATCAAAAAACGAAATATCTCAAAATTAAGCTGGAAGATCGGGTGTAGAATATAATATAGTCTCAATGTGATTGGCCGCAAAAGTAGCTATCCAATCAACCATAATTACGATTAACCTCTCTTTAAATATACCTGAGTAAAAACAAAGTGCGCATCATTCACCAGCAATCGATGAATTCCTCTTTAGACAAATATTGAAATCCCTCAATGACTGTGTAGCAAAAGTCAACTTCTTCTATGCAGCACGTAGTTCAACCATTAAAACTGTAGAGCACCTTTGTTGGGTAGCATCTTTTGTTGCTAACCATTTGGGAGACCACCTATAGGAAGGAGAGATGGAGTTGCCTACGGCTCTTCGTGATGTTTTACTTTTTGATCTTTTTGGCTGTTATGTATGATACTTTCGTTTTAGCAAAAAAAATAAAAATAAAAATAAAGAACCGCTAATGCTCTTGTCCATAAAGGCTGCCCCACCAAAAACATCTCTCTCATCTACATTGAAAGAGAGACAAAGAGTGCAACGGTACATTTTTTTAAATAAGTTACTTACCGGGCCCATCCCTCTAGCTTATAAGGCAGCTTAATAACCTCTATAAATATGCAAGTAGATATCTCAGTTTTATCTGGTGCATAAACTAGCTCAAAAGCTGGAAAAAAGTTAAAAAAAAAAAAATGCTAGGAGACCCTGCTCAATTGCAAAGAAAAGATCTGTATTGCTGGCGTCACATTACTGTATAGAATCGGCAGTTCATTCCATATGCGCACCTTGTTTAGAGTAATCTTTTTCAAAATCGTAACCCCTTTCTTTGTGAATTTGTCTACCTATAATTTATCCAATTATTCTGTTCCAGACTTCCAGTGCTCTCAAAGCTGCTTCCTTTCTTATGTTGAACAACATGGAAATAGAAATCCTAATCCATGATCCTCTAGAGTCATGAATTCTTCTGACTGCTATATATAATCTGAAATTTTGACAAATGAGCCAACTGGATGCAACAATCATATGATTCATCCAATTCACCTGTTGAGCTCTGACTTACATCCATTCAATGAATTTTCCAACGTTCATTCTTTGATGATCAATCTGAGTTTTAGCAGCAATTCTTTGCCTGCATTCTTAATCAATTGAATGCAGCCTTTGATATCATCTGAGTCTGGAAAAGGGATGCCTGCATTCTTATTATCTCAATAACAGAATACTACAATCAAAATTCTACAAGCAAATCCACTGCAAAAAACATGACTTGGTGTTACATGAAGAGGCATTAAGCTAGACCAACCAGTTTCTCACTGAGCTCCCACACCCTCCGAGCCTTCTCAGGATCGCTGGCCTCCTGCGACAACTGATTCTCGAACGATGCCGAGTTCTTGTTCCAGCTCCAGTATACGCCAGACTTCGTCAAACTGGGATCGCTCGCCACCTGAAACCAATAAAACCAGAGCGATCAGCGCGGCCTTGCGCCTGCAAACACGTCTGCAACCTAAAGGTGGCAAGAGAGTACTAATTCTACCTGTGCAAGTCTTTTGCCGGCCTCGTCTTCAGAAACAAAGCCTTTTGTGATGTACTTCTGGAATGGAGGGAAGAGGAGCCTGAACAAGGGAATGTGCTCTCTGAAGAGGCCAGTAGTAGCAATGCAGCCGGGGTAAAGGGAAGCAAATGTGATGCCCGTCTCCTCGTGGTATCGCCTGTGGAACTCTTGCATCATTAGCATGTTGCAGACCTTACTGTCCTTATACGCTTTCGCTCCGTCGAACCTTCCGCCGTCGATCATGGTCGAGCCATTCAGTCCATTTAAGCCCCCCGCGAGCCCCCTCAGGTCTCCCAGGTTTGCCTTCGGCGGGACGTTCCCAGCCAAAGTGTTCGTGTTCCCTGCGTTATTAATTCGCACGAACACGAACAGGAATTTAGCTATCGCAAGCTCCATAGCAACCATGCAAGTGAAAGATGGAGCCCAGCCTTCTAGTTTCAAGCTCTGAATCCTTACCTGTTATCGAACCGACGATGATGAGACGGCGAGAGGGGTAATCGGATGTCTTCAAGTCCTCGAGGAGCTCGCGGGCAAGGAGGAAGTGGCCAAGGTGGTTGACTCCAACGCTCATCTCAAATCCATCAGCTGTGTAAGCGGGCTCGCTTGCAGTTGGAAGGTAGACAGCAGCATTGCACACCAGAACATCAAGTGGCATCCCGGAGTGTCGGAAGTTCTCGACAAACTGACGGACGCTGTCGAGGGAGGCGAGGTCGAGGTGCATGATGGTGTAGTTGACTTTGGGCATGCCGGCTGCCTTGGCTGCTCTCTCAGCCTTGAGGAAGTCGCGGCAGGCCATGGTCACATTCCATTTCTCAGTCTCGGCCAGTGCTTTGGCAGTGGCTAGACCCAGACCAGAGGAGGCCCCAGTGATCACCACATTGCCCTTTCTCAGTGTCTTCTTCCCTTCCGGGGTGGCTCGGTTGATCGCCGGAGAGGCTGTAGCTGCCGTCTGCGCTCTTACTCCGACCGGTGCTTTCGCTCTCTGCAAGTTCGTAGCCAATTTGTGAAGCATTAATGGAAAAAATTGATGATCCTGGGAAGCAGTTAAGACAGTGCATCCGCTTCATTGGCTCGCAGGAAGTATTTTTTCTCTTAGGAATATAATTTCTGAAAAGCAGATTTCTAGAAAGAAAATGCCTGAAGAAATACTTTTGGCATGTTTGGTTGACAATGGAAAAGTGACAGATTTGCATAGTGCTTATGTTTGGTTGACCATCTACTTTTCTAGAAAAGTTATGTATAATTCCTATTATACCCTTAATAAAAATTAGGTTTTTAATGCCTTTTTAATGCTGAAGGGCATTTTTGAAAAAAAATAAAAATGAAGTGATTTCCGGTTAATGGAAAAATAACTTTTTCATGTTTCTCATGGGAAATACTTTTCTATAAAACATGGGAATTATATTTCCATGGAAATACAACTTTTCCTTCTCTCTCCTTTGAAAATTTCAACCAAATAAGAGGCATCTCATTACTTTTCCGTTGACCACACTTTTTCCCTTTTTTTCTAGGAACGAAACGAGCCCGTATAACTATTTTGGGCCTCAAAGGGATGGTCGTAGCAAGTTTCTTATAGAATGTTCAGACTTTACAGAAGAAACGTGATGCCAGTGCCTATTGATCGGAGTAGCCAATTGATTAAAGCATGGTCCGAGGAATTGATGACCTTGTTTGTGAAACAGCTAAATATACTTGAGGTTGGGGTGACACAAAAAGCCATAGCTCCCATAATTTCACATATGCAATGAACAAAGGAGGAGTTAAAGTTGTCTTTTGGATGATCTGTTTTGCTATTTTGGAGTCCAAGATTCGAGAGTGCAGGCAATAAGATCAGAATTAGATAGATGGAAACTTGGATTTTATATCATTGAAATGAGAAGAACTTCATTAAATTGGGAGCCTTTTCTCATCTGAGCTAAGACGACCTGATGTACTGCAATTATTTCCAATTGCTGGTGCTTAAATAACATGAACCCCCTACATAATCATTACCATTTGAAGGAGAGTTTGCAATTCGCCAAGCAATGAGTAAGACTAAATCCAAATCAGAAGCCTGATGCTCTAATAAAAACTGGAAAGAATAAATATACATACATCTTTAAGAAAACAAACCAACCATCTTAAAAACAATGGGAAAAAAATTAATACCTTGCTACACCTGAGAACTGAACAACCGAAATCAGATTTAACATGGTCCGAAAGCGAAACCCCGAAGAAAGCCGAGTCTTTAACACCACCACTTACCTTTCCCTGCACCATAGACACCTCACACTTAGCTAACCTTATTCACATAACCCATTCCAAGGACAAGAAAGAAACGAAGAACCAAGCAAGACTATATAATGATGCCGATGCCTCCAAACTCACCTCTTTGTGGGTGGACAGAGCTGAAGGAAGGAAGGAAGCCTGGAGAGCCATTGAGAAAAAGCTGCTCAAAGAGTTGTTAATGGTAGATGGAGAGGAGACGTTGGCCTGTGGAAGGAGGCAATGGGGGTGGGAGAGAGCTTATAAAGGGAATAGCGTGACAGGATAAGGCGATAGGAACCGGCCCCATCAGACGCCAACTAGGCAGGATATCCTTCAATGGGATTTCGTTGTTTAGATTTTCTTCTTGAGGATATTTACCTTGCTTCTGTATATATCCATCGTATAGAAAATGATAGTACAACCAAAATCACACTAATCCAAGACCGATGTGAAAAAAAAAAATCGAGGATGTTTGCCTTGCTTCTTGGATCCATCGTGCAGAAAATGATAGTGCAACCAAAAAGATGAATAAGAGCGAATAATTAATTGAAGCAACTCAATACAAAGATGAAGAATAATCAACTTATGGTTATGTTCCCAAATACAACCTATAGAAAAGTATTTTATAGACTTTATGGAGACTTCTAGTGCATGCATTTACATTAATTGCATGTAATTAAGACTACATATGAAAATAAACAGATATTATAGGAAGATGTAAAGATGGATAAGTACATAAATATATTAATGATCCTCGTATGAATCTAGAGTAATATGTATCTAGAGTATTCCAAGAGACTAACTTTACTAATTTTAACACATGCATTGGCCTGGGATGGCTTGTTCGTATTGAGAGCTCGGCCGGAGAGGAATAGTGGACCTGGATATCCTGTCCCCTAGGGATCTTTTCGCACTATGTTGCATAATGCTAGCCCAATAATTGCCATTTCTTTTGTGGTTTTATGGCCATGTGAAGGAGGGTGAGGTATTGGTCTTTGTTGATGACAAATGTGCATCATGGGTCCTGTACATTGGTGATGTGGCATCAATTCTCCGGTTCGAAATCCAAACCTGAAGTGAACCATTGTTCAGGCTAAGGGAAATGCTTAAGGATACAAAAAATTCACACAAGAAGTTCCATAGTTGTTGTGTAATTGCTCTATTTCTCTTTTCACTGATTATTTTTATGTGAGGTAAGACTTGCCCTAATGGTCACACCTTTCTATGCACCAAGCAAACAGAGTTTCTAAATTTGATTCTTGGATGGTGCATATATAAAAAGTTGGACTTGGTTAGTTATATTATGCATGGGGTTCTCTCCTCTCTTTTTTTTTCCCTCTCTCTTAAAAAAAAAGAAGAAAAAGAAAAACCCTCATATGGTATCTAATATTGGTTGCTAGCAATTAGCTTTGCAGGAGAGCTACACATTATAAGTGTAATTTTTCATTCTAGATTGTTGCGTTGACATAGCATGGTCCTTCACTTTGACTCAAAACTTGTTCAACTTGTAAGGTAAGGTTTTCAATTAATGTATTAAACTTGTAAAAGAGCTAGTATTGGCTGTCGGGATATACCACAATCTATAAGTTTGTTTCTAGAGTTATTTGAGGTTGATTGCGAAAAATGTATCTTTGCCACATGTCTTTTTAAACCTTTAGCATCATTTGTGCATCTTTGGCTAAGGTGTTTTAAGACATCTAAGCACACCGAGTGCAACATCAAAGTGAGGTTCACCATGATATGAGTGAGCGATCCAAAATATCACCATGCTGTTGCAATGAATCCATGCTTAAATATTTGCAGGTAGGTTGGTGGGCTCCATCAACAAAGCAAAGCTTGTTCTTTGTGAGTGCTACTTTTGGTAGCAAGTTGTCATAAGGAAAAGTTTGACACATATAGCACTTAGGTGTAGGACTAAAATTGAATTAGATACTGATCGCATACTAGTATATCCACATTCATATTTATTTTGTTAGATAAATATAGATACGGATGCAAATATTAGTCGGATATAAAAATTCATATCAATATTTGTTTTAAACGGATACTAATACAAATCGGATACTGAAAGTATGGATATAAGTTGGATAATTAAGCTTTATATTACAAAATCAAAGATATTACTAAATAGATGATAAATCAAGTTAATAGCATGTTAATATAGTATTTTACTTCTCTTAAAAGTTTATGAGTGCTATATAAAATTAAATAAAACTACAAATAAAATCAGATATTCAAATACGAATCGGATGGCTCTCTATCTATGTTTATATCTATTTTTTTGGATGAAAATGGACACAAATACAGATATCAGTCAGATGTTAAAATTTTTATCCATAACTGGATAGATTTGAATATGAAAATAGATTTGAATGGACATTATCTGATCTATTTTCATCCCTACTTGTGTGACAAAAATTGTCTCAAATTTTCTAAAAGGATGGAGGTAATATGGTAATATGACATGATGAATATGAACGCTAGGTGTAGTACGGACATTTTAGGGGTAGACACGGGTTTGAAGAATATGAAATAAAAGGAGCTAACATCGGAGATGTTGTAGTAATACCAAGTAAAGTTTGAAAAGATGGGAACTTTCTTTCTCACATCCTTTCTATTGTTGGGATTTAGACAAGCTACATGGTTACAATCGACTCTTGACTTGTGGGATCATTGTTACAATAGATAAATATATAGGAATATCATTCACAAAAGGATAAAACACATGATCGAGCTAAACAAGACACCATCTACTATAACTTGGAGTTAGCCACTAAAAAGGATTTTGACTAGATGGGCACATTTGGTTGGGGTGAAATGGATGCATGTCACTTTACTAAAAGTAACTTTAACACACTTTTGAGTGTAAAAGTAAAAGATACAAGTCATGGCATTCATCCAAAATAACTAGAATGGGGTCGATTGATTATGAGCCTCCCATGCCCGAAAGTCATTTGAAAAATGGAGAGACTGAGAGAAAAAGAATATCTTTCACTTTGTGCCAACTTTTCCTTGATATTGACTACATTCATATTTTTACCAGTTAAATAACATTATTAATAATATTAATGATAATATTATTTATTGTTAATAATAAATAATAATACATATATGTATGATAATAATATATTTACATATGTATATTTATATGTCAATATATTTATATATTTAAATACTATATATATATACATATATGCATAAACATATACATATAAATGTGTATGTATATGCACATATACTATATTATTAAATGAAAGAGAGATATCCCTTTTTAGATTCTTTCTGTTAAAATTTTGTGACTAGAATATCCTTAGTTTCTCTCTTCAGAAATATCCGAACAAAAAAATATAATTAAAAAAGTTACTAGTGTGACTCTACTTTTATTTGTCTTTATTTCTTATCAATATAATGTTTTTAGGTATCCGAAACTAATTGGATTCTATTTAGAAAAAAAA
Source organism: Phoenix dactylifera (assembly GCF_051530095.1). Lineage (NCBI taxonomy): Eukaryota > Viridiplantae > Streptophyta > Magnoliopsida > Arecales > Arecaceae > Phoenix > Phoenix dactylifera. The sequence continues at coordinate 9,654,716 of NC_143192.1, forward strand.
GCCTCTATCTATGTCTTATCCACATCCCAACCCACTGGCTTCTTTTCAAAATTGGACTTTTTCAAAATCAAAAATAAAAAATTATTTATCTAATCCATGTATATCATCACTCTTATCATTTAGGTTTTTTTTTTAAATTTATTTTTTTGCTGTATTGTACGTTTATATTGCTGGTGTGTATATATACATACATACATAGATAACACACACATATACACATACATACATACATACACACCCATACACACACACATACACACACACACACACACGCTATGCTCCTTTCGTCTCTCAAGAGGAGAAGGTATCAAATTGTCTCAAGTTTAAAAGTCACATATTTTAGTTATCTTTAACCTATATGCCAATAGAATACAAAAATATATGTTTAAAATGATATAAGGTCATATTTCCTATGACCTAATTATTAAAATCTATCGGGTTTCAATCAATACATACTTTAACATGTATAAGTGATGAATGTTATCATATATTTTAGCACAGTAGTGCAATAGAAACTATTCATTTTTGTATTCATTTGTTGCAGTTAGAGATCACTAAAATATATAAATTTTAGTTCATAGATACTTTTAGCAATATAGATCATGATTAATGATGTTAATCTTTGATTTGGATATTACATTTCTAATTTTGGATAAGTACAAAATCCCCTCTTTCCAAGAGAAGCTTAGTCAAACTAATATATAAAGTCTAGTTTTATCACACACATGGAGCAAAGGTGGGTTTACACTTAGCTTTTCCATCATTGGATAAACATTTCACATGAAGATTTGTGCAAGGATAAATCCTTGAGCAATTTAAAAGCTTATGTTCATTAAATAAATTCCAAGCCAAAAGGGAGGAAGAAAATATTAAAATAAAAAAGAAACTCTTCCAACCTCTTGCCAAAAGGGAGAAGCAACTTTTGGTTCTCGAGGCTTCATTTTTCTCTCTTTACCAATTTTTCAGGTAGAAAGAAGTCTAACTATCAATATAAAAAAAATATTTTATCTCTTAGGCTCCATTTGAGGATGCCATAGCTTTTGGCTTAGATAACTATTTTTTTTTTTTTGGCAAAAACTGTATTTTAAGATTAAAAGCCACTTTTAAGTGAAATAGTTTTTACTCTAAAAATATTTAGCTGTCAAGAACCAAAAGCTGTCACGAAGCTGTAGAAATGATTTGCTATATATTTGACCAGCAAATCTAAAGCTATTTTTGAGTAACAATGACCTAAAAAGATAGATACCAAAAAAATGATTTAAAATTGTTTGGCTATAAGGCAATTGATACTATGATGAAAATAGAGTTTAATAAAAACCATATAATACAATTTTTTTCTTATAGCTAATATGAATAAAATAAAATTAAAATATATAATTATCATATATATATATGTATGTATGTATGTATGTATGTATATGTATATGTATATGTATATATATTAACAAAAAAAGAAGGTTGTATTATCACACTCCAATATCTATCTCTAAAATTAACTCATTATGCATACTATCCCACAATCAAAGATTATTCTCTAGTTAATTGCATATGGAACATACTGCAGATAATGAATATCCTAAGTAAACAAAGTCATTAGGCAGTGTTGCTGGAAATTGGACCCGGGGGCAATCTTCGGTCGAGGAGAGGGAGCGGCGAGTTCTTCACGGCGGGGCGGCGGTCCGTCGGCGAGCGGCGTCCTCTGTCTGGTGTGATCGGGGAGAAGGAGCAGCTGGTCCTCGTGGCGAGGTGGCGATCCGTCAGCTGGCGGCGTCCTCCGTCTGGGTGCCTGCACACGAACCGGTGGCCGGGTTTTCCGGCGCCGGCCCTCCGACGCTCAAGTCAGGGAGGGGGCGAATAGTGTAAAAAGGGAGATAAATAGTGTCTGTAGAGTGCATCAATCTTCCAATCCCCTCCTGAGAGGCCAAGGCTCCCTTTTATAGGCGGGGGTCGGTTTACCTGTGATGTAACAGGGCGAGGCCGTAGTACGGCTCGGCATGTTGTTCAGGTCGGCGCACGGTCAGGCGAATCATTGCACCGATGTCGGCGGTGAGGGCGTCGTACAACCCGAGTTAGCACGCTACCAGGCAAATTATTGCATTGGTATCGGAGGTATGGCCGAGATCAGAGACTTATCATAGTCGACTAGACTCTGCTGGGCTAATTTACCGTGGAGAGCTGAGAGTCCGTAGGTGACAGGAGCCATGCGCATTAATTGTGGAGTAAGCCGGAGATCCGCATTTATTGTGGAGTAAGCCGGAGATCCGCATTTATTGTGGAGTAAGCCGGAGATCCGCATTAATTGTGGAGTAAGCCGGAGATCCGCATTAATTGTTGAGTGAGCCGGAGATCTGCATTAATTGTTGAGTGAGCCGGAGGGTTACAGCGACCATGCGCAATAAATGCCAGAGGGGCGTCAGGGTATGGTCTTCGGCCGGACCTCAGATGTGCACGGCCGTAGTAGGTGGCTGACAAGAGTAGACCTCGAACATCGGGGCTTTTCTCAAATCGGAGGTCTCGAGGTCGGTCGTCTTGAGGTCGGGCGTCCCGAGGTCAGACGCCGACTTCGGCCGTCCAGGGTCGGAGGTCGTGCGGCTCCTTAGGGACATTTGCGTCATTTGGGAAAAAATCTTGTTCCCCCCAACACTACCCCCCGACTTCCGAGTTCGAGCGGCTTGTGGGCTCGGACGTGGGAAGTAAAGTCTATCATTAAAGTTGGGGGGGGGGGGGGGGGCGAATCTCGTCTGCGTCCTTACGCTTCTCGGAGTTTTCATGGTGAAACCTGCGCCCTTTGGCGTCCCGAGGCTGCTTTATTCAGCGAGCTTATGATGAGGCTCGTATCATTACGCTTCTTGAAGCGGGGGTGGCGTCTCTTGAATTGCCGAGGTTGCCTTGCGGCGGATTAAGGATGGGGGTCCTCGAACTCGTCGAGGCGGTGTCTCGATCCCGTAATCGAGACCCCTTACTCATCAATGAGTGTGCCGTTGCGGGGTCTAAAGCGGACACGCGGCATGACCTAAGGTCGGACGCTTCCGCTTTCGTTTTACTGGATCATAATTCCGGGGAGGTGGAGGCCACATCGGGGCTCCACGTGTCCCAGATCTTATTAAATGAGGGGAGCGGGGGCGGCGTCCGCTCGTTCCTCAAGACGATTTGATTTTGCGGACCCATGATGAGGCCCCGAGATCCGATGGGACAACGCTTCGATTTCGTACCCGATTTATTAATCCGGAGTGAATACGGTGCCTCGACTTCTGAGGTCGACACGTGGCGCGACCCGATCGAGGGATGGGAACCGACCCCGTTGATCTGGGCCGTCAGGGGGGTCTATATAAACCTCTCGAGGTTGCCCTAAAGGTCTTGTTTGGCTGCTTCTTATTTTCGTTGTCTTTCTCCCTTGTTTCCTCCCTCAACCGAACCTTGCCGTTGGTGCCCGGAGCGATTTCCGGCGATGTCCAGTAGGTTCCTACCCCGTGATTGCTAGAGTTCCCCTTTTTTTCTCCTCCCCAGCTTCCATCCGCTGTTTTTAATTTTTATTTCGTTCTTCTGTGGGAATGGGTTTGGGTCCTGAGGAAGTGGGGTCGAGCCTGTCGGGGGAGGAGTTGGAGCTGATCCGCTCCCGGTTCTTCTTCCAGCCCGGGTTTCGTCTTGAAACTGCGGGGCCGGGGGACAGGGTGACGCAGCCGCCCCCAGGTCGGATCGCGGTCTACCGCGAGACACTTTGGGCTGGCCTGCGTTTTCCCGCCCACGAGTTCGTGAGCAACCTGCTGGCCGAGTACCAGCTTGTCCCGGCGCAGTTGGCTCCGAACTCGTGGAGGACCATAATCAGGTTCTTGTCCCTGTGCCTCGGGCACGGGGTCCCGATCTCGGTAGGCCTCTTCCGCCGGTGTTTTCTGTTGAAGAAGAACCCGGCGGACGCAGGGTGGCTATACTTCGCCTTTCGGGGCGGTATGTCACTCTTCCAGGGTGCCCCTTCCTCGATTCATGAGTGGAAGGGGAAATTTTTCTTCCTGGCGTCCGAGGCGCCTTGGGGGTTCGACCCGAGGTGGGGGAACCCTCGGTTGAAGGCCCTCAATAAGCTCTCTGAGCCCTCGAGGAGGGAGCTGAGGACCCTGGACTCTCTGCGAGCCCTCGGGAGGGGCAACGACCTGACCGAGCTCCTGCGGGAGGACGCCCTGGCGAGCGTGGGTCTGAGCTCGGCGCGCCCCGAGGGTAAGGGTGGTTACGTTACTTTTTTTTTTTCGTTCTTTGGTTTTACTGCCACTGGTCTAACACTTAACGAAATTTTTTGATTTCAGACATTCCCCATATGCCGACCAGCAACACATCACTTTTTTCCCGCCTGAGAAGGCGAGAGGCCGAGGCCGGGGGAGCCATACCCCAGCCTCGGAAGAGGGCGAGGACGGACGGCGCTTCTACGTCGGCCGGGACGAGTGGCCCCGAGGCGGGGGCCTCCACAGCTGACCCGAGGCGGGCGCGGGTCGCCATTGAGGCGGGTGCATCGGCCCCTCCTTGCCCTGCCCCCCTTGCCCAGCGGGGGGAGTCATCCATGGCCCGGCCGCGGCGGCCAGAACCCGGGCTTACTCGAGGCCCCGAAGCGAGCGGCTCCGGGACCTCGGGCTCGATCGTGCCGAGCTCTTCCCGGGCTTTCCGAGAAGATTCAGTCGAGCCGGACTCCTCTATTCCCGAGGGGAGTTCGGCCTTTCATGATGCCGAGATCGCACGTTCCGTGTTGCGGCGTGCGATGCTTCCAGCGGACCGGGCTGAGTTCCGGAACATTCTGCTGGAGGAGGTCGCCAACGGTGCTTACTGCAACACCGCCCGGGTAAGCTTCCTTCTTAATTTCCTTAAGCTACTAGCGGACTTGTGTGTTTTTCAACTCATGATATCTTCGTTTCTTTCTTTTCAGCATGTCCACGAGCTCGACGCCTTGGTGTTTATCGCCCAAGGCTGTCAAGAGGAGGCCTGGCGGCTCGGCCAGCAGCTGGAGCTGGCCAAGAAAAGAGTCGCCGAGCTGGAGGCGGCGTTGGCCGAGGCCGAAGCTCGGAGGGCGGCCACCCTGACCAGGTCGGCCATGCGCGGTACGGAGGCGCGCTTGGGGGAGGTCCAGGCCGAGGTCGCGGCCCTCAAATATGAGGACGGGGTTTCCCGCCTCCGAATCGTGCAACTCGAGGCCCGAGAGCGGAGGGCACTTGAGCGGGCTGATCACGCCGTGGAACTCTTCAAGGAGTCGCAAGAGTTCCGCGACATGTTGGAGGAGGAGACGGTGGACGGGTTCCTTCAGGGCTTCGAGAACTTTCGGTTGCAGATGCGCCGGTACTGCCCTCAGTACGACCTCTCGACAGTCCGTCCGAGGGAGAACCTGGGCTGGGGGTTCGACGCGGAAGGCCTCCCCGCCATTTTGACATCCGAGGCGGGAATATACGAACAAGACCCCGCCGAGCCTTCGACGGGGGTGGCCGAGGCGGTCGGCATCATGGAGGCGGCTCCGGCAGCCGAGACGGACGCCGTCCCGGAGGCGGTACCTGAGGCCCCTGCCCCCGACCCCGAGCCTGTGCCGGCTGAAGATCCCGAGATCATCAATGTGCCGGACGACCCCCCGGATATTGCTCCCGCCGCTTAGGACTTAGCTTATATTTTTTCTTTCTCTTTTTTCATTGTATCCGAGGTCGGCCCTTGAGTGGCCGACTTCCAATTTTGTAATTGGCCCTCCGGCCCTTTGTCAATGAAAAAATATTTTTGTCATTCTGTGTTCATCTTTTCCTCTATTGTCGTGGATGAAGCTAGAGCCTTAGCTAACCGCCTTGACGACCTCTAACTTTGTATTTTAATTTTCGGGCTGCTTAACGAAGTTGCCCCTTTTCCCGGGCTACGTCTTAGCCTTCTCGGATTCCAGTCATTCCGACCAAAGGGAGCTCCGAGTCTTAGGTTTTTTAGAAAATTTCTCTAAGTCCTATAACTCAGATCTGAGAGTCGTTGAAGTCATCACGTTTAGCCTTTAGAAAAATTCCAAGGCATCGAGGTCGGGCCTTAGCCCTTCAAGTAAGACCGGACTAGGTCTGTGCGTGCTGCTATTCGGGGAGTTTAGTCGGGTTTCCGAACTCAACTCCGAACCCCTCTTAGGGAGCGCGGGCTAATAAACAAGTTATTGCCGAGGGTTTTCGTAGTTATCGTTCTCGGATTCTGCCGAGATTTCGGTGAGCAAGGCTGGGATTTCCAAAGATTGCCTTGGTACCCGTGTTTGGCTGGTACACTCGTGGCCGGGACCACTTTCTCAGCCGGACGTCGGAGTTTACGTAGAAGAGCCGAGTTGGGCCCTAATTTATGAAGCCTTTGTACAAATTGCGGAGACTTGACGAACGGAGCATGCATAATGTAGTTAGGGGGTCGGTCTTAAGCCGACCTATTGGAGAAGCCCGGTTTCGGGGCGAGATAAGACTCCAATGTTGGATGAGATTCCGCTCAGCAGTATGTAGATAAAATCTGACAAGGAGGGCGTCTAGTTAGGTGTACCTCTTGCATTCTTAGAGTTATGCTTTGCATGGTGGAGTAGGTTGCTTCCCTTCCTCGTCGACCTCCGGAGTCATTCTTGACTTAAAGGGGGCTCGGGCTTCTCACGGACCCGACGACGCCCGCCGAGGTTGAGAGGATTTGGGGAGGCTTTATTGATTTGTAGCTCTTTGCGAGGTCAAGGGAGCTTGAGACCCTATGGTCGGACCTCGGGGCGCCCCAACCTTGGTCGAGGGATCTTGTGTCAGGTCGGCGAGTCCGTGGACGCTTTGCACACCTGTGGTGCCTCCCGAGGTCGAGGGAGTCTGGTTCTCTACAGTTGACCCTCGGGGCATCCCGACCTTAGTCGACGGATCTTTCGTCAGGTCGGCGGGTCAGGGTACGCTCTACCGACCTGCGATGCTTCCCGAGGTCGAGGGAGTCTGGTTCTCTACGGTCGACCCTCGGGGCATCCCGACCTTAGTCGGAGGAAAGCTCGCTTCGGGGATCGGGGATCGTCGACCGCTCCCGGGGGTCCACTTTATGGCGCCCCGGGTGGAGCCACCCTTTCCACCCCTCGCGGCTTCTTTCCGAGGTTGAGGGAGTCTGGTTCTCTACGGTCGACCCTCGGAGCATCCCGACCTTAGTCGGGGGATCTTTCGTCAGGTCGGTGGGTCTGGGTACGCTCTACCGACCTGCGACGCTTTCCGAGGTCGAGGGAGTCTGGTTCTCTACAGTCGACTCTCGGGGCATCCCGACCTTAGTCGGGGGAAAGCTCGCTTCGGGGATCGGGGATCGTCGACCGCTCCCGGGGGTCCACTTTGTGGCGCCCCGGGTGGAGCCACCCTTTCCACCCCTTACGGCTTCTTCCCGAGGTCGAGGGAGTCTGGTTCTCTACGGTCGACCCTCGGGGCATCCCGACCTTAGTCGGGGGATCTTTCGTCAGGTCGGCGGGTCTGGGTACGCTCTACTGACCTGCGGCGCTTCCCGAGGTCGAGGAAGTCTGATTCTCTACGGTCGACCCTCGGGGCATCCCGACCTTAGTCGGGGGAAAGCTCGCTTCGGGGATCGGGGATCGTCGACCGCTCCCGGGGGTCCACTTTGTGGCGCCCCGGGTGGAGCCACCCTTTCCACCCCTTACGGCTTCTTCCCGAGGTCGAGGGAGTCTGGTTCTCTACGGTCGACCCTCGGGGCATCCCGACCTTAGTCGAGGGAATCTTGCGCCAAGCCGATGTTTCATCGTCCTGCGATACTTCTCGAGGTCGAGGGAGTTTGGGACTCTACGGTCGAGCCTCGAGGCATCCCGATTTTGGCCGGGGAATCTGAGGATCACAGACGACCCAACGTTAGAAGAGAGTTACAGCCATCAAGATGGGAGAATTATTTGCAAAAAGGAAGCTGAGTCCATTGTCCTGATTGTCATGAACCCCTAGGGGTTTTACTGGTAGTACATTCGTAGATTCTCAGAGTTCCAGCTTCGCGGGATCAGGGTCCCCTCTAGGGACTTTAATTTATAGGCCCCTGGTCGTTGCACCCGGGCGATCTGATACGGCCCTTTCCAATTTGGGGCGAGCTTCCCTTGCTCGGTCGGTTGAGAAGCCTCGACTCTCCTGAGGACGAGGTCCCCCACTTTGAAGAGCCTGGTCTTGACTCTGACGTTGTAGTATTGGGCCTTTCGCTGTTGGTATCTCGCCATGCGGACCCGGGCGACCTCTCTTGTCTCTTCGACAAGATCCAAGTTGCTCCTGAGCTGGGAGGAATTGGTGTCGGGGTCGTAATGCTCCACTCTTGGAGAAGGCAGGCCGATCTCCAACGGGATGACGGCCTCAGTGCCGTATGCCAGGTTGAAGGGGGTCTCTCCCGTGGGCAGTCGGAACGTGGTCTGGTACGCCCAAAGGACATTGTACAAGTCCTCGACCCACTGTCCTTTGGACCGATCAAGCCTAGCCTTGAGCCCCTGCAAAATAGTGCGGTTAGTTACCTCAGTTTCCCCGTTTGTCTGGGGGTGAGCGACTGAGGTGAAACGGTGATCAATGCCGAGCTCAGAGCAAAATTTCCTGAAATGAACATTGTCAAATTGTCGGCCATTGTCGGATATAAGGATACGGGGTAGTCCGAATCTGCAGATTATGGACTTCCACACGAAGTCCCGCATCTTTTGCTCGGTGATCCGGGCGACGGGTTCGGCCTCGACCCATTTGGTGAAGTAGTCGATGGAGACGACCAGGAACTTTCTCTGTCCGGTGGCCAGGGGAAAGGGTCCCAGGATGTCGATCCCCCATTGGGCAAACGGCCAGGGGGCGATGATGGAAGTCAGCAAAGCTGAAGGTCGGCGCTGGACATTGGCGTTTCGTTGGCACCGATCACACTTCCGGACGAAATCCGTTGCATCCTTCTGGAGTGTGGGCCAATAATATCCTTGTTGCAGGACCTTATGGGCTAATGCCCGACCCCCCAGGTGATTTCCGCAGATCCCTTCATGGACCTCTCGGAGGGCATAGTCCGCCTCGGAGGGGCGGAGGCATCTGAGAAGGGGAGAAGTAAATGATCGCCGATAAAGTCTATTCTCGTACAAGACATACCGGGGGGCCTGGCGCTTGATTCGGCGAGCCTCCGTCTCGTCGTGAGGTAGGGTTCCGTCCTGAAGGTAGCAGACGAGCCCATCGATCCAGCTTGGCTCGGAGTCGATGCACATGGTGGGTTCGGGTTCCTCCGTGCTGGGGATCTGGAGGTACTCGAGCGTTGTTCCCTTGGGAAGCTCGCTCATGCGGGAGGTTGCCAATTTGGATAGTTGGTCTGCCCTGAGGTTTTCCGCTCTGGGAATGTACTGAATATTGAAAGAATTCAGGGCAGACGTGAGTTCCCGCACCTTTTGGAGATACTTTTGCATGGATGGCTCTTTAGCTTCGAAGTCTCCTCGGATTTGGTTCACCACCAGCTGGGAGTCGCTGAAGGCCGTCAGGTCTCCCACTTTTAGTTCTTTCGCCAGCTTGAGCCCGGCGATGAGAGCCTCATACTCGGCCTCATTGTTCGAGGCCGGGAATTCGAGGCGCAAAGCTTGCTCGGCCACCACTCCGTCTGGACTGGTGAGGATAAGTCCGGCCCCGCTGCCCCCCGAGGTCGAAGACCCGTCCGAGTGCAGGACCCATGGCTGCCTCGGGGCCTCCTCCACGGATTCGGGTGGCCACTCGGGGTCGTCCGGAAGGGTGCACTCCGCGATGAAGTCGGCGAGTATCTGAGCTTTGATAGCCGGCCTGGGCCGATATTCGAGGTCGAATTCCCCGAGCTCGACCGCCCATTTGGCGATCCTCCCCGCACGATCCGACCTCTGCAATATTTGCTTCATAGGCTGGTCGGTCAATATAGCTATCGTGTGGGCTTGGAAGTAAGGCCTGAGTCTCCGAGCCGAGATGATGAGAGCGAAGATAGTCTTCTCAAGTTTAGAATATCGGGTCTCAGCATCCCTGAGAACCCGGCTGGTGTAATAGACCGGCTTTTGGAGCTTGTCCTCTTCCCGGACGAGGACTGAGCTCACTGCAGCTGAGGAGACGGCCAGATATAAGTAAAGGATCTCGCCTTTCTGGGGCTTGGTGAGCAGCGGGGGAGAGGCCAGAAGGCTCCGAAGCTCTTCAAAGGCCTGCTGGCATTCTTCTGTCCACCGGAAGTCTTTCGGCCATTTGAGGCTCTTGAAGAAGGGGAGGCAGCGCTCGGCTGACCGAGAGACAAACCTTCCCAGGGCGGCAACCCGCCCCGCGAGTCGTTGCACCTCCTTAACTGTCTTTGGAGGTGACATCTCTTGCAGTGCCCGAATTTTCTCCGGGTTGGCTTCAATTCCGCGCTGGGTCACTATGAAACCCAGGAACTTGCCCGAGGTGACCCCGAACGCGCACTTCGCCGGGTTAAGCTTCATTTGGTATCTCCTGAGCTTGGCGAATGTCTCGTTGAGATCGGCTATGTGGTGTTCCGCCGCTCGGCTCTTCACCAGCATGTCGTCCACATAGACTTCCATGTTCCGGCCGATCTGGTCTTTAAAAATTTGGCTGACCAGTCTCTGATAGGTGGCCCCAGCGTTTTTCAGGCCAAAGGGCATCACCTTGTAGCAGTAGGTGCCCTTGTCGGTGATGAAGGCCGTCTTTTCCTCGTCTTCTGGCGCCATTCGAATTTGATTGTACCCTGAAAAGGCGTCCATAAAAGTTAGCAGCTAGTGTCCTGAAGTGGAGTCGACGAGCTGGTCGATGCTCGGGAGGGGGAAGCTGTCTTTCGGGCAGGCCTTGTTTAGGTCGGTGTAGTCCACGCACATACGCCACTTCCCGTTGGCCTTCTTTACGAGGACTACGTTGGCGAGCCAATCCGGGTAGGAGACCTCCCGGATGAAGCTGGCCCCGAGGAGTTTGTCCACCTCCTCAGCCGCAGCTCGTTGTCGTTCCGGGGCGGAGCCTCTTTTCTTCTGCTTTACAGGCCTGCTGGTTGGCCTCACCTGGAGTCGGTGGATCATGACCTCAGGGTCAATTCCTGGCACGTCCGCGGGCGACCAGGCGAAGACGTCAGCGTTGTCCCGCAGGAAGCTGACGAGGCGATCCCTCTCGTGGGCACCGAGGCCGGAGCCGACCTGCACGGTTAGCTCGGGAAAATTTTCTTGTAGTGGGATTTGAATAAGGAGCTCACCGGGCTCTACTTGCCTCTTCCAGAGGGTGTCCCTCGCATCGAGGGTTTCTATGGGCAGCGAGGGGCCAGTAGGCTGAATCGTCGCCTCGGCTGGTTGCTTTGCTCTGTGGGCCGCCATGTAGCATTGTTTGGCGACCAGCCGGTCTTCGCGGACCTCGCCTACTCCTTGGCCGGTGGGGAACCGCACGAGCAAATGGCGAGTTGAAACCACGGCTCGAAGGACGTTTAGCCCAGGGCGCCCAAGGATGGCGTTGTAGACCGAGGGCAGACAGACCACCAGGAAGTCCATCCTCACGGTGCCCTCACGAGGGGCGAGGCCGACTGTGACAAGGAAGCTAGCCTCACCTTCAACCGGGACCGCATCTCCGGTAAACCCAACCAACGGGGCATTGACTCTCCGGAGATACCCTTCTGTCTCTCCCATTTTTTGGTAGGCATGATAATACAAAATGTTGGCTGAGCTTCCATTGTCAACTAGGACACGCTTTACATCAAACCTGTTTACAATCATAGAGATGACCACAGCGTCATCATGGGGGGTTTCGACCCCTTCTAAGTCCTCGTCCGAGAACGAGATGACTTCATCAGTACGTGGGCGCTTCGGGGATGCTCCCTGGGCGGCTGTTCCTGCCGAGGCCCGCCCAATCATGTTGATGGTACCGGCGATGGGCCTGTTGTCGCCCGGATTTTCGGTTGATGCGACATTCTCTGCCGGCCTCCTTTTCTCATGTCGGTTCCTCACGAACCGGTTGAGTACTCCCCGCCGGACGAGCGCTTCTATCTCGTCCCGGAGTTGGAAGCAGTCCTCCGTGTCGTGCCCGCGATCTCGGTGGAAGCGGCAATACTTTCTGGGATTTCGGAGGAATCCCGTGTCTCGCATAGGAGGCGGGGGTCGGAAGAAGTCCCGACCCTCGATTTCCATCAGGATTTCGGCCCGGGGAGCGTTGACGGGTGTATAGCTCTCGTACTTCCCCGGGTACGTCCGAGGCCGTGGTGGGGACCTCGGTAGAGGAGGGGTCCTCTGCCGAGGTCGCCTCTGCTGTCGGGGCGGACTTCTCAGTCTGGGGAGACTCTTCTCTCGGCGGGGAGACCGGCTCCTTTGCTGGCCGCGCTCCTCGCGGCGCTTCTTCTGCTTCTTCGAGGCGGGCTCGATTGCTCCCCGCCTGGAGGCGACTGCCTCCTCGGCCTTGGCATACTTCCGGGCTCGGGCCAACATTTCGGTGAAGTCGGCCGGGAAGCTCTTCTCGATGGAGAAGAGGAATCGGTAGGAGCGAACCCCAGTCTTCAGAGCCGACATGGCTATCGACTGGTCTAGCTCGCGAACCTCCCATGTAGCGGCGGTGAAGCGATCCAGGTACTCCTTGAGGGACTCCCCCTCTTTCTGTTTGATGTCGAGGAGGGAGTCTGACGTCCGTCACTGGCGCCGGCTAGCAGCGAAGTTGGTAGCGAACTGCCTGCCGAGTTGCTCAAAAGAGGACACCGTATTCGGCTTCAGTCCCGAAAACCAAAGCCGAGCGGTCCCTCGGAGGGTTGCCGGGAAGGCCTTGCAGAGTATGGCCTCCGAGGACCCTTGTAGGGCCATGAGGGCCCGATAGCTCTCCAGGTGGTCGAGAGGGTCAGTCGTCCCGCTGTAGGGTTCCACTTGAGGCATTTTGAACCTCGCGGCTCATCCTCGATCTGGCGGAAAAAGGGGGACTTGGTAGTGAACTCAAAGTCTCCCTCTTGTCTTGCCTTCTTGCTGTGGAGCGCCGCAATCTGGCGCTCCAGATACTCAACTTTCCGGTCGAGCTCCCCCATCCGTGGGATTGTCGCTGTGGTTTGCGCCGGCTCACGGTGGTCTGGGGCTGACTCTGCCTCAGAAAGTTGGGGTCTCCGGTCGAAACCTTCTCCCGGTAACTCCCTCCAGGGAGAAGCTCGTTCTCCGTTGTTGGCTCTGGAGGAGCCATGCAAGTTTTGGTTTGGGAAAACCGGGCCGTTGGGGAGACACTCCGGCGGGGCCTGGGCCCGTGGGGGGAGCGTAGGTAAGGCTTCCTCGCGCCGCAGACCCTGAACGGCGGCGGCCAGGGCCTGGACTTGCTGTACCAGGGCGTCGAACTGTTCCAGCTGGACCTGAGGAGCTGGGTCAGTCGGAGTTGGAGAATTCCCGACGGAGTGTCCGGGACTTTGCGGGGGACGCCGGGAGATGTTAGAGGCTCCCTTACTTCTCAACTTCATGACTGCTACTCGGACCCTTCCTCTAGCGCCAACTGTTGCTGGAAATTGGACCCGGGGGCAATCTTCGGTCGAGGAGAGGGAGCGGCGAGTTCTTCACGGCGGGGCGGCGGTCCGTCGGCGAGCGGCGTCCTCTGTCTGGTGTGATCGGGGAGAAGGAGCAGCTGGTCCTCGTGGCGAGGCGGCGATCCGTCAGCTGGCGGCGTCCTCCGTCTGGGTGCCTGCACACGAACCGGTGGCCGGATTTTCCGGCGCCGGCCCTCCGACGCTCAAGTCAGGGAGGGGGCGAATAGTGTAAAAAGGGAGATAAATAGTGTCTGTAGAGTGCATCAATCTTCCAATCCCCTCCTGAGAGGCCAAGGCTCCCTTTTATAGGCGGGGGTCGGTTTACCTGCGATGTAACAGGGCGAGGCCGTAGTACGGCTCGGCATGTTGTTCAGGTCGGCGCACGGTCAGGCGAATCATTGCACCGATGTCGGCGGTGAGGGCGTCGTACAACCCGAGTTAGCACGCTACCAGGCGAATTATTGCATTGGTATCGGAGGTATGGCCGAGATCAGAGACTTATCATAGTCGACTAGACTCTGCTGGGCTAATTTGCCGTAGAGAGCTGAGAGTCCGTAGGTGACAGGAGCCATGCGCATTAATTGTGGAGTAAGCCGGAGATCCGCATTTATTGTGGAGTAAGCCGGAGATCCGCATTAATTGTGGAATAAGCCGGAGATCCGCATTAATTGTTGAGTGAGCCAGAGATCCGCATTAATTGTTGAGTGAGCCGGAGGGTTACAGCGACCATGCGCAATAAATGCCAGAGGGGCGTCAGGGTATGGTCTTCGGCCGGACCTCAGAGGTGCACAGCCGTAGTAGGTGGCTGACAAGAGTAGACCTCGAACATCGGGGCTTTTCTCAAATCGGAGGTCTCGAGGTCGGTCGTCTTGAGGTCGGGCGTCCCGAGGTCGGACGCCGACTTCGGCCGTCCAGGGTCGGAGGTCGTGCGGCTCCTTAGGGACATTTGCGTCATTTGGGGAAAAATCTTGTTCCCCCCAACAGGTAGAACCATTGATATCAATCAAACTCCAAGAATCCACTCAAATAGTAATCTAATTCAATTCGGTCATACAAATCCAATTACTTGCGAGAAGAATATTAGAGAGCAAGTGCAGAGGCCCAACTTGGGCACATCTTGCCAACTATAAACATGAGTCAGAAACAGAACACACCAACCCAAGAAATGAGACCATTATATTGATCAGGAACAGAGATCACACACATCAGGAAACCAACATAGAAAAGCCCATCGATAAGAACTTCAACATCAAATCCAGGGTTTAAAACAAGATCAAAAAATTTTAAAAAAGCAGAATTTAAAAATTGATAATTTGCCAAAAGTCCTATTCCAGATATCCTGCTATCCAATAAACCCAATTTATAAAGAAGGATAAGAGAGAGGAAAGAAAGAGAAGCAAAAAAAGGACACCTTATAGCAATCCTCCAAGTGCCAACGAACTCTTAACAATTATTTGAAAATTAGAAGCAGCAATCTGTCCTCCCTGCATCGTACTCATCCTGTGCACAAACCTCTGATTAAAAAGTTAAGCATAAACACTCCCAATACATTGAAAAACAACACAAAAAGAAACAAACAACATATGGATCAATGATGTAAGCAAAGTACCTCCTGAGAATAATAGAGATGGTGGAGAGGAGAAAAGTGAAGGAACCTCCTTCTGCAACAGAGTATTGGTATCACCCTCCCCTTCTGCTCCTGCCTCCATTTCATATCAAAAAACAGAGCAAATAGATGAAACAGAGAAAAAGGTGGCACCCTTGAGTCAAACAGGTCAAAACAGAGAAAGAAAGAAATGCCAAGAAATTTTGTACCAAGTATATAGAGCAAATTCAGAGTCACAATCAATTATGGCCATATCATATATTCATGTAAATTGAAAATCTTCATAACCGTTATAAACTTTTGAATCAACACTATACTTATTGATTCTCAACGATATTATAATTGCTGTATCTGTTCATCTCTTCTTTTCTTAAGCAAAGCCTCCTATAGAGATTAACAAGATTTGAAATATCATGGCCTATATGTATGTGTATGTGTCTTCCAGACTTCGAGATATTGCAAGTCTAATTGGAGTTCTAGGTTAAAAATGTTTGTGCTTATGTTTTGTACATTGCAAACTTCCGCAAACTTTGGACGATTCTTTCATAATTCTAAATTACTTCCGACATAGAAATAAAAGACAACATACAGGATGGGTAGAAAGAGCCCTTTCTTCGGCTTGACCTGTAACCTAAAACTACAGGATATAAAATGATCTAACAATGTTAAGACTCACCAAAACAAGCCTCTTAATAAACTACTAATTAACAAAATAATTGAGTTGTGTTCAAATGCTATTTGCTTCAAATGCACTTTAACTTCCACATAGAGAAATCTCCATTTTGCAAAATAAGAACATTAAATAGCTAAAGACCTATATATCTTAGCATTATCAAACCAAATTTGCTTCAAAGCTCGTTAAGTATTTGTTCTTAATTCCCATGGAAAGCTCTTAGTCTCAGTCCAAACGACTTAACTTTCAGCTACAAAATGGAGAATTAATCTTCAGTGACCAGTAAGAATAGAAACAATGAAGCTGACCACCGATAGAAATAGTTAAAATTTACGAACTACAAATTTCATTTGCAAAGAGAAAAAGTGAAGACATCGTTTTTGTCTTTATTTTTATGAGTAGTATATTATACATGTTCACTATAATCGATCTCATTTGTTCATACCGTGAGAATGAAATGACATTAATTGATCAACATCTATAAGATTATGTGCACTTAAGTATTACGTATTACTTCATAGGGTACCTTGAGCTGTGGATGCTGACTGCTAGTATTGACCAGATGCAAGAAATGGTTCATATTGCTAGGCCATTATACAGTAAAACTGGCCTAAAAGAAAACCATAAAAAGAATCAAATTTTTGATACAATTAGAAAAGATAAATGAAAGCCTTGTGGTAGGAAAGAACGATAAATTATAATATAATATCATATACCATACATGTACATGAAATTGTTCATGTTGATTTATACTATTAATTTAATTAAACAATTCAAGATTGGAATCAGATCGAAACTTGATGGAACCTGAAATTGCCAAGGAGACATAAATCTTAAGTTTTTCTTTCACATGATTATTCATTAAAAGCAATCAAAAAGATATCAAACGGACCACAACATTGTTGGCTCTTTTGGGATTTAATGGACAAGTACAAAACTACCATGGTCTCCAAATCCTTTAGACATTCTGTAATTTAGAAAAATGTTTTGTTATCATTTTCTCCAAAGTAGACTTCATTCTAGCATTAAAAACTCTATATTTAACATTGGCATGTTTGAGATCTTGTATAGTCACCTTATTCGAAGCAATGCTCATTTCATTCAGTTCTGCGAAATTTATCTCATCTTTTAATTGCATTACCATGGGTATTCCTCGCATCCTCTAGTATAACCAGTGATTTAGCTCCAGCCTAAGCTTCCTTAAAGGCTTACAATTGCTACATGATAAACCTCTATGGACAAAGAAAGCACCTCTGTAACCCTTATAGTCTCAAACTAAAAGCTATAATCATCAAACACTTCACCAGTCTTGGCATGTCTTCTCTATATCACTTCAAGCCATAGCAGCTAGAGAGATAAACAATTTCATCTTAAAGATAGTCAAAATATATCTATACAAAATGTCATCAACTTCATACTGATAGCCATAACTTGCTTCAATATTCTCACTGTTAAATTTTACTACAAAATCACCTCATGTCTCATTAGCTTCCTTCATGTTCTCTTTAGCTCCATCTTGGACCGCTATGCTAACAAGACTTTTACCTTCTCTTTTTTTTTGGAGACATGAAAAATTCCACTCTAGCAAGCAGATTAGTACTTGTTCTTCCATATGAAAAGAGAAAAAAAAGGAGGGGAAGATGTTCCTAAATATCTATTAGATATCAGTTAACCTCTATAATCTTTTATTAGATGTTCCTGAATTTTTGGAGAACCTGATGTTAGCAGGGATGCACATTGGGTGATGCACAATGGCCTACTCAACCCAGCTCTTATTATCGAAAGATTGGGTCAATAATTTTCATAGGTCTTTCTGAGCTTAGGTTATAAAACTTTTGAGTTCGGCCCGGTCTAAAACCGGCCGAGCATGGGGCAATAATTTATGAGCCCAATAGCCTGAACTCGTGGACCCGATATTTATATAACATATACATATATATTTAGCATATCACATAAGTATGATAAAAAAATATACTGCTAAAAATTGCCAGTCATACTAGTGGTTTAATTAAAAAAGTGTCTTCGATTAGGTCAATTGGCTAGGTTTAATGGTACTACTAACTAGATGTTCTATTGCAACAACCATGCCTACAAGTAAGAAGTAGACATGCTGCTTTTGCTAATAAAAATAATAAATAAGAACCAAGCTCAACCAAACATTGGACATTGATGAACTAATTGATAAATCACCAGACTGTCACTTTAATTGGGAACAGTTGCCCCATTATTCCATTATTCTGTCCACTGAGATTCATTACTTGTCCTATACTTCTTCCCTACTTTATTAATATAAGCAACTTGCTATAATATTAGATTACAGGTGGTGATGGGCAGCAGCAAGATCCAGAGAATGCTTGGGCCCCATATTGGTAGCCTCATGCACTCTCTCTCGGTCTTTGTCTTCTAAGTGTCTTTGTATTATATTTGGTTATTAAAGGACATAATTGCATTCCAAGTGGAAACAGGGGCTGCTAGCTGCAGGGAAGGAGAGGCTTGGACTGGGTCAAAGTGGAGTCAGAAAAGTTGAAAAGGGCCACACTTTGGTGGTACCACAACCAAAGGTGATGCATGACATCCACATGAAGAATATAAAGAGCAAATTAGTCCATGATTCAAACCCTACCTAACATCTGATGGATGTCATGGATAAATTTAGTTGCATATAATAAAATATAAGATGACCAAAGTGGCTGTCGATGTAACATTATTCTGCTGCTTAGATATGTTAATGTGGCTTACATTAGAGGTTCTAAAGCTATGGTGTGTGTGCTTGTCCCTGGGAGGTACATGATTTGAATTCTTTTTGAAGTGGTGTAATTTGCTAACTTCCAGCCAATTAGTCTTCCTTTCCCACTTACTTTCTAGTTAAGTAATGCCCTGGAGGAAGTCAATTGGGCAATCTTATTCTAAAGCTCCAAAAACATCCGTCTTCATAGCCATCTTTAGCGAGATGGACCTTTACTTACTTTTGTTGTCTTTGCCATTAATTTGCTCGTACTCTTCAGCAATCATGTTGTCTCGCTGTAGCAAGCCCCAAACTCAGGGTTCTTTAGGCAAGCAAAAAGATAGAAACGGAGCACACTGGAGGAGCAGCACAGCAGTTTACATAGTAGAAATACTGTGATGGAAGGCAGCAGATGAACTCACTTGATATGAACTCATTGATTGGTTAAGAGGGAAA
Source organism: Phoenix dactylifera (assembly GCF_051530095.1). Taxonomy (NCBI): domain Eukaryota; kingdom Viridiplantae; phylum Streptophyta; class Magnoliopsida; order Arecales; family Arecaceae; genus Phoenix; species Phoenix dactylifera. The sequence goes on from NC_143192.1 coordinate 9,673,604, forward strand.
CGTATCTCCAACAGAATAGAGGAGATGGTTGAAGGATTAATATGAGAGGATGGTTGAATCTTGAAATGTGGAGCATGGCTTGGTAACAGGTATAAATTGTGCAGCAGAAATGGTGTTTGTCTGAAACTTTGATAAGTTTAGTGCATGTGAAAGCTAAATTGTGGTATAAATTGTACAGTGATTAAATTGAGCACGTAGCAGAAATAAACCAAGAAGACAAGATTTCCAAGACGCAATGGAATTCTCATATCATCTCTTCTCAACCAGAATGAACGGATTAATGGTGACCTCCTGTACAACAGTGACATATATTCTATGGATCATCATGATCAAAAGGCTCACGTATCCATGGGCAGGCAAGAAACAACCTGGCGAACTGAAACATCTTAGTAGCCAGAGGAAAAGAAAGCCCAAATTTCTCGCCATAGGAACTCAGATCACATCCATTCTGTCTTCGTAACATGGTTCGAAGTATCCTTTTTCTTTTTCGAATTCAGCAAGCTCTACTGCCAGGGCATACTCGAGAATCTCGGCGCTGACCCTAAATAAAGTTCTTAATCTTGCCCCAAGTAGGCATTAGAAGGGTGTTTTTCGTGGAAGGTAGAAGCCTTTCGGGCTGAATAGTGGCGGTGCGAACTGTCTCACGACATTCTGAACCCAGCTCACGCACCGCTTTAATGAGCGAACAGCCCAACCCTTGGAATATACTACAACCCTAGGTGGCGAAGAGCCGACATCGAGGTGCCAAACCTTCCCATCGATGTAATTCTGTTAACTGTCATCAGTCGGGTACTCCATTAGCATTTAAATGTGATGGTTGGTCTTGCACCAAGGTGGATTCTATAAAATACAAACTAAGATGAATGAAACAAACATTTATGTGCGAGCTGCTGCTAGCCTTGCTCTAGTGCGACCTCTCATTAGCTTCTTGTGGTAAGTGGTCCATGTCGAGAATCATCCTTCTCAGATCGAACAATTGCACCTGAATATCCGAATTTCGAGTTGGCCTATTGGGGACGTCGACGGGCAAGGGAGCTCTCTTCTAGAGCCTTTCTCAAGTGGGTTGACTATACAGACCCGTAAACTTAACTGAGCAGCATGAAAACTTCACCAAAAGCTTGATGACCTAGTGTGGTAGCGAGGCTCAATTTGTGCGAGCTTTCGGGGTGCAAGCTACTGTACTAGAGGAGTGATAGTAAGCCAACAAATTACAAAAATAATATATATGGTATTATGCATGTATGAACTTATTGTTTTAGATAAAGAAAGATGGCAAAAGAATAGTGATGTTTGTTATGATCGTGTTATTTTGACTTTGGTGAAAAGCTTTTTAAATATCAGTATCCTAATGGATAAGTGTAATAACCCCAAAATATTTTTTTTATATAAAAAGGGATAGAATAGTCCTTTAAAATTGATATAAGGGGTAAAATTGGAAGCAATCAAAAGATAATGGCATAGTTGTAGATGCGTTGAAGTGGTAAGGGTAAAATTGGAAAGGAAAGTTAATGGCATAATAGTAGATATGTTGAAGTGTTAGGAGCAAAATGAGAATTTAATAATATTAAACAAAGGATGAATAGTGTTTTGATGTGACTTAATTAGGGGGTTTGCTGTGGCTTTTGGATGGAAACCGAGAGAGAGTCACAGAGGGGGAAGTCTCATACGGACAGAGAGAAGAAAAAGAAGAAGAGAAAAAGAAAGGAAGAAAAGAAGAGGAAGAAAAAGAAGAAAAAGGAAGGAAAGGAAATTCCGATTGCGCTGCCAGCTGAAGGAAAAAGTGTAGATCTCCTTCTCCTCTACGCAAGGACCTCGATTTCCAAAAAAAAAAAGGTAAATATCCATCTCTATCTAGTTTTTTGATGATATTAGGCTATACAAAGGGTGGATGTAGTCTAGAGGGGTCGGATAAGGGTTGTAGAGATGGTTAAAAGAAGAAGAATCGGATTTTGACAAATTTTTCCGGCACTACGGAAAAACTGTGTCGAAGTCCCAACTTCGGCGAATTATTTTAGGGGCCAAACGGCCTTCGATAGTGATGCATGTTACCTTTTTGGAATCCCCTATGAGTGTAGAATGTTAGGTAAAAATTTCATCAAATTTGGATATTGGAAAGTGGATCAAACCCGGGATGAAGTAACCAGCTGTCGGCCCGAGTTACTGTTCATCCGGGTGGGAAAATAGGGGATTTCATGCCATAATAGGGTATTAAGCCAAGATTAAGCTAAGGGGACCTTGTACTCATGCAAGGGAGTCCCTAATACACATAAATGGTGAGTTAATTAATAGACAAAGAAAAAAAAGAAAGAAAAGAAAAGATTTAGGGAACGGGGGAGTTGAATTAATTAAAGTTCATATATTTATTATTGGCACGTAGATTATGGCCCTTGATACAATACTAAATGTATTATAAATGCATGTATCAGTTGAGCAAGAAGCTAGGGAACAAGAGGAGGAAGTCCCCTACTGCCTACCATAAAGTTCTAGAGGCGTATCAGGGCTGTGCCAGATTGACAGGTGAGTGGGAGTTTGTACTTTGCACCATGAGCACATTCCTTATTCATTTTCATGAATGTTGCCAAGTGTGACTTGATTCCACCTGAGCTTATTGATTAATTATTGTGGTAGATCCCTCTATGTTTTGTTCTCCATGCTTGATTATTCTGTACATGCATTTGAGGAAACATTGAGAGAAATTACGAGGGGTAGATGAGTAATCAAATTGGATCTGAATTGTGAAATGACTTCTTTTGTAAATTGATTTCATTTTCTCTATTTCAAAGACTTGTGAGTGGTAGCCTTGATTATACTCCTTTATGAATAGTTAAATTGGATCCGAATTGTGAAATGACTTCTTTTGTAAATTGATTTCATTTCCTCTATTTCAAAGACTTATAGAGCTCTTCTCATGGTATATTGAGTTGCATTGCACACCCTTAACCCCTCACTCCCAACCCTGATGTTAGTTTATGATTGGGTCGGAGTCGAGTGAGTGGTAGTCTTGATCATACTCCTTTTTAGTAGAGTATTGGGAGGGTGCATTATGGCATTTATGCATGGCTTGGCAGTATCTACAGGACACCTATAGTCGATGGGGGTTGAACATCGGCCTTTGTGCACATAGTAGCCTTCTGGGTGGGCGGAGCCCAGTCCCTTTCTAGGGGGGACACGGCCCTAGGCGTAGGATCGGCCGGTCCTATGACTTATATTCTGCTTGCCGCCGGGCATAGTAAGACCCCGCGAGGTGCAGTATGGCTTTCCGCGGATGTAGAATTCCCGCGAGGTGCCGTTTAGTATATAGATGTGAGATGGATTTCTGTTCTGGATACTAGCCAGCATTTACATGATCAGTGTGGTGTCTTATCCTGCATATGCATGTGATAGTGAGGAGTTGTTGCTGGTTCGCCTGGGGCGTAAAACCCACCTCCCGATAGCTGTCTAGCATTTACATTATCGGTATGGTGTCCTATCCTGCATATGCATGTGACAGTAGGGAGTTATTGCTGGTTCGCCTGGGGCGTAAAACCCACCTCCCGACAGCTGTCTAGCATTTACATTATCGATATGGTATCTTATCCTGCATATGCATGTGACAGTAGGGAGTTGTTGCTGGTTCGCCTGGGGCGTAAAACCCACCTCCCGACAGCTGTCTAGTGATGATTTCGCATATTGACACCCTGATTTACATATTGGTGTGGTGTCATATTCTATGTATGCATATGGCAGTAGGAAGTTGTTGTGGTTCGCCTGGGGCGTAAGATCCACCTCCCGATAGCTATTTATCGATGATTCAGCATATTGATACCTGATTTGTATGTTCCAGCATTATGATCTGTTGAGCATATTCATGAGTAGCATATATGTTTACTTGATTATTCCATATATGCTTCAGATGAGTTGATATTGATTGTGGTGATATTGATGATTTACTCCATATTCTCTATGTTGAGTTCATGTTCATCTTGTTATATATTGATCTTGAGATTTCATCTCGAGCTATGATTATATTCTGTCTCATGCGCATAGTACTCTATACTCCACTCACTGAGTATTCATATACTCACTCCCCAGTTTGGTATTTTTGATTGCAGGGCAGGTATTGTATAAAGAGGAGCAAGGTTAGAGATTGCCTGCTAGCTGTGCCACTCTATAGTATAGTATAATGTAGATAGAGGTTTATACCCTTTTGGCGTATTATAAACCTTCTGTTGTATATAGTGTATAGTTACAGTTATAGATCCTGTTGTGGATATGGGTTTAACAATGGATGGAATGGAAACCAGATTTTTATACAGATGAGTTATATGCCTGTGATGATGTGTTGATATATATTGTCCAGGTTCATTATGTGACAGATTATGTGATTGCTGCTCTGACAGGGAGTGTTGTTGTATGTATTGAAATAATCCTGACAGGTCACCATAGGAAAGGTGATCATTTTGTGCATGCATCATGCCAAAATTTTTTCAGAATTTATTGATGATTGATAGGTAGTAGGGTTCTACGTTGTGACTGGTGGCCTTATGCCTACCCGCACCCTAGGACCGTCGCGGCGGCCCACCGGAAGCGGAGCGGGGGTCGTGACAATAAGGAAAAGGATATGTCATTGTCTCATGAGATTCCTCCCGCCAACTTAATTACGTGTTTTCTCTTATAATTTTATCTAGATGAATTTGATTTAGCCATGTTTGAAGTTTTTCCTTTTTCCTACACACGATATAGGGAAACAATAATATTAGCACTTAAATGTCTTGAGGAAGTCTCTTTCTTTTCATCGGATAAGCTCGAATGGCTGCTCAAGGAATTCACTTTAAAGGCAAATGTCCTTCGTGTTGTGAAAGGTGGATTGCCAATTCATTGTCGCCGCGGAAAACTATCCCCCGATGAAAAAAAGAGATATTTTGGCATAAAACAAATCATAATAAGGGCCTTAAGTTGGTAGTAATGATCAAGAAGCACCTCCCTACAATTCTGATCTCGAGTATTCTCCTATTCACTGATTAAAGAAATGACTATCAAGAACGAATTAATCCTTTATTTTTTTCTAAACACTTTCTGAGACAGAAGAACGAAAAAATAAATAATCTGCTAGAGAAGAAGAATCCCAAGATCTAGGGCGTCTTTTTGTATGGAGATAACACCCTCAATTATTCAAGCGAGACCATCTGGATGATTGTCTAACCAATAAGGGAGAAAAGAAGAGAATTTCTATGTGGAGACAGTTGCCAGGTATAGAAATATGGGAAAGGGAGAGAAAGGGGAGCTTTACGGGCATCACAATCAAATTCTTTGTCACTTTTTCTCCACAAGCAACGGGGCCTGCTGCACGACTCTACCACCCAGTCAATTCTGTTTGTTCCACTTAATTCATTTTTCATGGCCACATATTTTTATGTCTAAGGAATGAAAAATATTTCTCCTATTACATGAATCAAATGTTTCATTTCATCTGAAAAAAGCCATATCTTTCTCAGCAATGTATTTGCCATTTGATCCAATAGCGTTTTGTTAGATAAGAACAAATTTGATAAATATTGGTAACTCTTGGATACAGTATTTGAACGGAAAGATCCATTAGATAATGAACTATTGGTTCAGAGCCATCTTTGGCGATGAATCAACAATTTGAAATGCCTTTCTTGCATATTCTTGATGAACCAACATTTATATATAGATGTAGGAGTAGTTCAAGAGCATCAAGCCAAAGATTGTGTTCCAGGTGGTTTTTTTCAACAGGTATTTTTGCGGAGTTTAGGAAAAGGACTTTTAGGGTCACCTACTGATTGATTTCGGACTGTTCCGGGGGCTAGCTTGGCTACTGATAGAGGAAAAAGCAGGAAGGGTCTCCAGGTGGAACCAATCATTACAAAGATTTGGGAGTTGGTCTTGATGCTGAGTTGCATGTTCAAGAAAAGAGAGTCTTTGGCTAGAGGAAAACGAAACCTTGCACATGGAGGTGAGGCGATTTAACAATATAAATCTCGCATAGAAAAGTTACAAGAGCTACACATCAACTAGATAACTCAAGCAAGATTTCTAATCTAAACTAGCGTTACTCTGTGGTGGTTACTTGAGAATTTTGAAATACTAACGCCACGAAAACATTGATGAACACTTGCTGGTCGATGCACAAACATGATTCAAAATTCGAGAAAGTTGGCGAGAGCAAGCTACAATATATTGTGCTAGCAACATCGAACGACGACACCGAATCACAAGGCAATTGACCACATGATCCTTGAATATATTCAAGACAACAAATGTGGATAGCAGCCTTAATTCCCTCTAAAAATCATGTTTATATATGAGATATGCTTGCACTCATCCAACATGAGAAGCTCGAGATGAATGTGATACGCAAGGCGCATAAAGTATCTTTCGAGCCTTTTTTTTTTTTTCCAATAACTATTTGTTCGATATTGTGGTTGTAGTATATACTATGACCTAATCATGCACGTAAACTATTTCCCGCGGTATATCCACCCTGTATACAAAAGAGGACCAATAAGCTTTTGACACATGGGCAAACGTTGCAAGGGCCCCACTCCAAAGCTATGACGTCCTCTAGCGAGGTCCAGCGTGAGGTCACCGTGCCACTCGCCACCCTCGCCCAAACGGACAACGAAGGGAGAAGCCACGAACGCCTTCCGTTTCCGTTCTCAAAAGTGAACGCATCTACTTGGGCGAGGACAACACTGGCGCTGTGTCTTTCGTGAGAGAGAGAGAGTGAGACAGTGAGAGAGAAAGAGAGGGAGGGAGGGAGGGAGAGGGAGAGTGAGAGGGAGAGAGAAGATGGCCCACAGAACCCACTATCGCCACCGACTCATCTCGCTGTCAGTCGCTCTCTCTGTCGTCCACTAGCGGGAGCCAGCCATTTTTGGCTGATACGCCCGGCCGGCAGCGGAAAGAAACGGAGGCCCCAAGCCGTCCTCGTGCAACGCACTCGAATCTCGTCCCTTTCTGGGTTGCCAACGTTCGAGACCAAGAGGTTTCCGCGTCGTCTTCGTTCATGTAGTTGAAAACAGAAGACCAAGGAGTGATCGATCAGCCAGAGCCTTCTTTTTTTTTATTTTCATCCCTTCTTTAGTTGGCCAAGTTGGAAGTCCTGCTTCGGTTAATTTTGAGCCGAAATGGAGATGACTTTTCTTGATTTAAGTTCTGTTGTTGGTCCTGGCAGTTAGAGTAGAGCAATTCAGATCATGTCATGGGCAATTATATGAATGTTGAGCTGAACATTTGTGATCCCTGAGAATTTTATTTACGTACTTAAATTTTAAGCCACTTCTCATTGATAGATCTTGGATGTTTAGTAGCAACTCAGGTTAAAAAAAATATCATACCGACCAGGTAAGCTTGGTGAAATAGAGTAATTAGATTCATTGCTTGAGCAAGTTTAGAGTGGCCCACAACGACTTACTTCGTAACCCTTTTCGTCCTACATTGAAGCAATATATTGATGTGGGTACGTGCTTGTGGACCTTATACTTACCTTCAAATCGTACTTGATCATACGCTAACCTTATGCATCTGACATTGGAAAACATTACAATGACTTGAAATTCAGAAACATGAAAAGGTATTCAATCTCAGAAACGTTACAACGGCTCAATTTGTCAAGTTAATTAACTAGTTAATCATACCATCTCAGACATAACCCCCTTAACCAAATCTATCAATCTAACGCACACCAATCGAATCGAGTTACATCTTTCTTGATGTAAAATTGAATCGAATAACTTGTTCAACAAGCACATTGGTTCAAATCATCGAACTAGTTATGAGACATTTAGATCCGATCCGAACCGAACCCAATCGCCGACCTAGTTAAGTGTGACAGCCATGTTACTGCTTTTCAAAAAATGGAACCCAGAGCTACAAAACGGTTGTTGCACAAACCGGTGGCCGGATTTTTCGTCTGCACTCTAAGACACCGCCAGGGTTTTTCAGCGAAACCGCCCACGAGAAGAGCTGAAAGCTTAGGTTCCAATCCTACCAACCCTCAAATAAACGCAGACCGGCTCACGTGTCCCCCCCCCGTCCCGTCCCAAGCAAACCTGCACGTGTTTCGCAATCCCCACCTCCTCCCCTCCGTTCCGTCCCGTTCCGTTTCGTCCACTTCCGCCTTACGGCCTAAGTAACACCAGCCCTCGCTCTCGCCCTTTGGCCCCCTTCCTCCCCACCCATATAAGAACCCATGGGGAGTCCCACACACCGAAGACCCTGTATTAACCATTTTCCAATCTTCATTTCTCTCGCTATACCCAATCTCTCCATCACCTCCTTCTCCTCCTCCTCTTCAAATCTCTTACATAGATAGATAGAGTTGTTCCTGTGTTGATTCGAGTAGTAGTAGTGAGAAGTGGTCGAGCTAAGAAGCTTCGCTACCAGCCCGACATGCCATCTCGGTCCCTCCTTTTGGAACGACTAGTTGTCATCCGCTGCCGCTCGCAAGCAGTCGAAGCCTCCTCCTGCCGTGTCCTCCTCCCGGAGAGCCGGGTTCTCTGGCTCAACCGCGTCACCGGCCTCATCTTCTGCTGCCTTGTCTGTCTCCTCTTCCCCAATCGTTAAGTACTCCTTCACCATGGGCCTCAGCTCCAATCAGGCTTCCGCCACCGGCCTCGACTGGTCGCAGGTATATCGCATCTCATCGATCCCCACCTATATATATATGTGTGTGTGATCTGTTTTGATAGCCAAACTCTCTTTCTTCATCTGATCGATGAGGTTTTTGAAGGATATATTGAGGAGTGGAGGGCTGGAGATGCCGAAGCCGGTGAGCCAGGCGAGGAACCTGCAGCCGCAGCAGCAGCAGCAGCAGAGGCAGCACTGGCCGCCGCTGGTGTGCCCGAGGTGCCAGTCCAATAACACCAAGTTCTGCTACTACAACAACTACAGCAAGTCGCAGCCACGGCACTTCTGCAAGACCTGCCGCCGGCACTGGACCGAGGGCGGCACCCTCCGCAACGTCCCCGTCGGCGGCGGCCGCAAGAACAAGCGCCAGAAGAGCACTCCAACCACCTCCACCGCTGGCAACGCTTCTGCTGCTGATAGCGATACAAATGCCAGCGTCATAAATAGCAGTCCGGTGATGCCTCCTCAGCCTCAGCGGCAGCAGAAGCAGTCCCTACCGTTCTCCCGGGATCACAGCAGCATCATCTTTCCTGAAGTTCTCCGCCAGGTGCTGCTTCGCCCGCCGGCGCTGCCGATGCAGGCCGAATACGGCGTTGCCGGCAGCTTCATCACCTCGCTGCTGGCAACTGATCCCCCGCTGCCACCACCTTCTCAATTCTCCACCACAATGCCCCTCACCATCGACTCATACAGCAACATCATCAATCCTTTCTCCTCCTCCTCCTCCTACCCATATGTCCCCGTTGCTGAGGGTCAGAGCCCCAGCATCAACGTCACCATGGGGAGCTCATGGCAGGTCGCTCCTCCTCCGCAGCCCGTAATTCCAGATCCTTCTTCAGCGTATTGGAGTGGTTGGGAGGATGACATGGCCGGCTTTGTTACTACAGAGCTCAAACTTCCCAGCCGCGACAAAACCGAGCAGCCATGAAGGAAGATAGGAATGTTTGTCCTTGTTGCTCCTTTTTTTTGCTAAAAATCCTTGTTGCTCCTTTGGTGTTTACAATTTAGGACGGTGTGCGCTAGAATGCTATAGTGATGTGCAGTGCTATGTCAAGTATCTTGTCAGGATGTGATACCATCCTTTCGAGTGCGGTTTCAGCTTGTAGGGTTAAGTGTCTGTCCTCCTTTTATCTACTTCCATTGCAGTGTAGGCCATCGCTTCTGTGGATAAGCAATAATAATCAGTTAGTGTGATACAGTTGGAAGAGGCCCCCCCCCCCCCCCCCCCCCTCTCTTCTTTTTTTCCTACAGTCGAGTCCGAGTTGTTCCAATCGTTTCCTGTGAGAGTACATGTTCTGAATCATGCATATCGAAGAGCAGGGCATGATCTCCCCCCGTCCCCCCACCCTTTTTTTTTCCCTACAGTTGAGTCCGAGTTGTTCCAATCGTTTCCTGTGAGAGTACATGCTCTGAATCATGCATATCGCTGCATGACAATAAATGGTAGTGAACCTACTCACAAATCTTTTGGATCACAATTAGCTGAAGCGAGAGTAGCAGCAGCAGCAGCTTCTGGTTACCTACTATTGCAAGGACATGCATCAGGCAAAACATTAAGCTGCCATATACTCTTATAATAACCTGTCGGCATGAGAGTGGAGCGGACCACTACGACCTGCTGCTTAGAAATATTTAAATTATGGTTAATGATGAGCAAAACATGTATATAGAGAAATTATTGGGGCAGCAGATTGGATGGCCTCATATGTAGTCAATCATTTCGAAAATACTCTGAGTAAAGGAGAAGGAGCTATCTGGTATATTTCAAAATTTATTATTTTTTATTTTTTTTAATGTATTCGCATATGTAATATATGATAATCTATTTTAGTAAAAAAAAAAAAAAATCCTATCAAGCTGTGCGAGCACGAACCCATTTCGAGTTTTTGGATAAATTAGCCTGTGGGATTCAGCAAACTGCGGTCATATGATCATTCATTCACCACGTTGAACATCCAGGCACTGACTCCTTGGGCAGTTATATGTCAGTGAAGGGATTCGTGGCAAATTGCTTTGCAGTTCGAAAGTTCATCCAATTTGTTTAAGAATTTATCTAGCGATCGGTGGGCTGCTTTGCCAATCATATGCACCTGCACTTGCTTATTTTATTCACTCTCTGCATAGTGTCTGTTGGACACATTCATGGTGGAAGCTGTAGTATGTGGGAGACTGACTTCCACTTTTAGACAGGTGGAAGTAGGGAATTCTTTTTAATTCAAAAAAAAAACCCTGCTTTCATGGATTGCTGGAATTTATAGCTGAAAGAGGTCACGCATTACTTTTGCTGCATGCACATTTGCTTCCTTTCTCATGCCACATAAGCTGCTAAACATAAACAAATTCCCCATCCTAACTGTAATTTTGTTATAGCACTGAAATTTCCTTCTTACATTGATTTAAATAAAAACAAAAGTGGGACAGCATGGGGTACCTTGAACTGTATACCCCTGAACAAGACAAACTCCGAATGGTAAAAAGAATCAGTTGAGGTCCAACCAGCCGGCAGCATCATCCCTTTTCGCTTTCACTTTAATGTACATTTGGGAATAAAGGAAGCTGGGTAACTCTTGAATCAGGGAGCAGTACGGCTGCATTGGTTCTCTCACAAATCGGCCAAGCAAGTGAACATGGGAGCATGGGTATCACAGGCCTACCACATCCATATCTATCTATACACAAAACTATGATAGCATCAAGTTGGGAAGAGCCCTGTTGAATTGTGGGACAAATGATTCCATCCCCAGCCAAGGGCTTTAGCAATTTCTTGGAGCAATGGAGGAATTTATACCCGAATTGGAAAGCCAAAATTCTGAAATGTCCTGATTTCACCCCCACGACTCGCAGTCAAAATAACTAATCCCCAGGCTGACCTGCTCTGCCCCGGCATGCCCCCATCGGAAATATCACCAATACTAGGAGGGCTCTGTTTGTTTGCTGTCATGAGCTCTTCAGGCCAGGTAGCAGAAACCTTGTCACAATAGTTGCTCGAGTTTATATCTATATACCGACAAGCAGGAAAAGGTGAATGCTGGTGCCCATTTGCCTCAACCAGCAGCTGTGGATTTGCCTTGGAAACTCCATTCAGTCTATCGCATCGAGTCCCTGGCTTCCCTCCCATGCTGCTGGTTGGCCAAGGAACAGCAACTGTCACATCCCGGCAATGAAAATGCTCGTAAGAATGCATAACAGTGGCAACACCTTTGCTTCTACTAGGTTGAGAATCATCGTCATATTTCCACGCAAACACATGTGAGTCCTCACTAGCACAAATCACATACTTCCCATCCACAGTCACACAGGCTGAAATTTGGCTGCTTGTGTTGCGAAAACCTGAAAAAGAATAGCCATATATCAATTTCAGCTAACATCATAAATAACAATCAAAAACATTTTTTGGATATCGTAGAAATATTGCAAACTCCATGATAATATCAAATCAAATAGAAAACTTGAATATGCTTCATAAATCCAAAACTGTTACAAGCAAAAATCAGATGGGATGACATTACATACATTGGAAACAGGATGGCTTCCATAAACAGTAAATATGGTTAAATATGCAGTAAATTAGTAGTTTAAAGTGTAGATCAGGATGATAGAAACAGGATCCTCAGAATTAAACAGACTATTAATTTCTAGATAAATTTGATAAAAATTAACAAAGGAAGGCCTTTGATCAGGATTTTGTCTGTTCAAATCATGACACTTTTCAGATCAATCACAAAAATTGTTATGCCTGTTTTATTGAGCACTAATATCTCCTCAAAAGTATCACATGCTATGCAAATTTGACATGCCCATTAATTAATGGAGGCAATTTTGGGATTACAAAATGTAGACTACTGAGATTTGGTGGATAGTTCTTAATTGCCAGAATCCAGAGAGGGTACTGCTGTGAGTATGAGGAAGTAAATATTCTAAAAACACTTGAAGGAAGGTCGTGGGATGCCGATTCAAGTTTCTAGGGTGTTTCTGGAGCAGGTATATTACCTAGGTAGAAGCTTCCTGCAACAAAGCGATGGTTGCAGGCAAATATTCCAGTCCAAGGCATGAGACTTCTTTAGTAAGACTATTGATCATGTCCCAGGATTAGCATGCACAGTTAATCTTGGTATGTGACATGGGATGAAGATCTATAACTCATTGCAGGAAGATCAACCAAGTTAAGAACTCACATATCATTTGTCAAACCACCCTATTGGTCCATTCACTTTAACAACTGTCATGTTTTGCTTCCTCAAAAAAAGGTGATTGCATCAGCAACCAGCAAAATAATTGGTCATCATGGTAACTTTTGCTATGCCCTTTTAACAAGAAAACTTAGTTAATTTCTCCTGTTAAAAAGATGTTTTCTTTATAAGTTAGTTTTGACATGAACAATGAGAAGATATCTTGCCTTAGTTGAAACAATAAAACTGAATGCTGAAGCTACGCACTTTTGTTTCTATGTGTTGCAGAAAAATATTACCTGCATAAAAAGTGATTCATGTGCATCATAGTTCATTAATAAGATATTTCTGTTAACCCATCATAAGCTTGTGGTCCAGCCCTAACTTATTATATGCCATCGTTCATGCATCATAGCTCCCTACCTTAGATCAAAATCCTCTACTCTCCTACCTCTAAATCCACTAACATCCGTACTGTCCCTACTGTAGATTTCACCAGTTCCCAAATGCCATCTCCAGCCTCCTCAGTAGTCCGTAAACCTAACCGGCTCTCAAATCTGAAACCTAAGATGTCCAATCTCCATGCCACAATTCTAGGCATTAATCAGTTAAAAAAAAAACCAAACTCAGATGAAGTTTAAGGATCAGTACGCCATGCTAATGAAAGAATCAAGCGAGAACGAGAGAAACAAGAGGAAGTATTCCATTTCACATTAAAATTTTTATACATTGAAAGGATTTGATGTGTAGACATAGTTAATAATAAATTGAAGCTATGCCTTCAATGAACTTAGTTGAGAGAATCAAGGGAATTGGGTCATCAAATCCCTGATCCTCTGCTGCCTCGCATCTAGTTACTCATACTATCACACCACAGCCCTCACCTCCTACCTCCAGTCCCCAGCACCCTCTTTCCTGTCATGTTTTCTAATCAACATTGAGGATGGTAATCACATTGCAGACGACAGCCCTCTTAATGGCTTCTTCAACTCCCATCAATTACTAAAGTTTTAGCTTTTGTTCACTCCTCTGATTGCCCATAAGTTCTCTTTTAGTCCTTGTTTTTTGAAAATCTACCAATCACTGTTTGAGGGGGAAGAACATTTTCGAAGACAAGCTATATGAAAGACGCAACTTTAAGATTCCATTATAAGATGATTAATACCTCTGTCTTCTGCAAGACTTTTGTTTTCTAATTCTACCTTGTTCTTTATCGCTTCTATGCCTAGATCTCTTGCTACTAAATTTGGTGTACCCTGGGGTGTTGTATTTACAAGTAGCTACATTTTGACTCCTAGAATAATTAGAAACATGGTGTGAAAACTGAATTTCAGCTTCAGCAGTGCTTATGGAGTTCCAATTTCAGAGTTTTGATTGTCTTGGCAGCATTGCTCCAAATTTCAGGTTTCATTCATAGAAATCAAGAATTCAAAAAATTGGAAACATTAAAGAAAGACAAAGAAACCAAACAAATTATTAACAACATTTTACAGTATTTTCTTGCAGTATAGGTTCTTTATGTGTAGTTTCAACAACTTTAGGCAATAGCAGTGAAATTCACAAAGCATTCGGCTATTTTTATATTGTGCACATGTAACAAGGAAGGTGAAATATGATTATAATTAGGACTGGAAAAATTCAAATTCAACAAGCCATATTTGTTTTAGCTTCACTGGAGCTAGTACTATAATATTGGAAATGAACCCAGCTTGAGCTTCAATGGAACCAACTACAAATAAATATATCGAAGACCACTAATTCTTAATAGCTGGAACATGAACTTAATTTGTATTGCTGTAAAAAAAATTGAAGTTCTTTATATCAAGGTTTTCATCCTCTAATTGTTATAATGGCTTTCATTCTTCACATGGTTCACTCTAGATTAAAAAGATACGGACCCTTCCAAACTGAAACTTAAAAAGCTCATTTTAAAGAGGGAAAACAAAGCCATTTCACCTCAATTGCTAAACTACATTTGGCAGATCTTTAATACAAATTGTAGCTATGCTGACATCTTCAATTCAATCTCACATTTCATATTGCCATAACTGAAAGCAGATAGATACAATGATCATACTAATAATTCTTGGATCATCTATGAGGAGATAGCTACAAAGTGCTATCCTTGCTTGAAGATGGGATGGACGATGCATTAAGTATTCCAAATTCAAGCATATGGGAGAAGATGACAATCTTGAGTAAGATTTGGACTTTTCTTCAAAAATTGGTAAGTACAAATCATTCACACTAGAATACATGTGAAATATGCTACCAACTTCATAGTCCATTTTTGGAAATTGTATAGAGATCCTTGTCTCAAAGACTGCAAGCGGTTAACGGACAGCCAAGGGGAGTGCCTAGTACCTTGGTGCTAAATATGTGCCGAGAGGTCAAGATGGATCAAAATAATAAATTATAAAAAACAATAAGAGAAACATAAAATAAACAGTAATAATCAACAATACAAAAGAATATCTAAGAACTAAGAATTGTTAGGTATCAACATGGCAGGATCCAGTACAAAGCTACAACCAATCACATCCTCCACACTCTAACATGATAAAAAATGTTAAGATGGGGCACCCAAGCAGGCTGTCTAGGCAGGTAAAGCAGTCATCTTTTAAATGAAAATTTTGAAAATTTTCTAATCTCTACTAATATAACTTAAGCTATGTTGTATAACTTGCAAATATGCAACCTTATGTATACTGTATAGTGAGAGCGTAATTTCAAGGAGAGGCTTCTACCTTTGAATTTGTGAACCAATTCAACACCATCAATTACCCGGATTCGTGAATCTGCAGATGTAATCAGCACTTTTGAGAAGCTCCCTGGGGCAAACTGTCGAATAGAACTAATCAGCAAAGCCAACCATATAATGTTCTGAAATTTACTACTAGATGGAGAACCTCAAAAAATTAGTGAGATACGATCAGAATAAAGATAATTCATGCCTTTTGCAATTAGATACCTGGAAACCAGTAATTTTCTTGTGACTGGACTTCTTTTTCTTGTTTTGCAAGTCAATTTGACATTTTTGAACAAGTTTATTATCTGGAAGAACAAATAAAAGGTTACAGAGTATAAACATACAGGTCCTTCACTTAGATTTGGCGTAGCCAAAAGCTCCCTATCAGACAAGCAAAAAAAGTTCACTATAAGACACATGAGGGGGGAAAAGAAGTGGGGAAGGGAGGGGGAGGGAGGGAGATAGAGAGAAGAGAGAGAGATAAGTTCGTGATGGTCCATACCAGATGTGTCGTACAAGAGGCAACTTCCCTTGTGTGAACCAACTAGTGCACCCTTCAGAAGCCAACAGATAACAAGCATTAAGACAAACCTGGAGGATCGATTCAAAGTCTTGGAGAAGTAATTGTAAATTGAAACATTAAAAATGAAGTAATCACAGTATCAAGCATAAAAACCTGTCCATCAGGCGTATAGCATGCAGCAGTGACCATTTCATGCAAATCATTCCAGTCAACTATTTGACGATCAGGAATACTCCATATGCGAACTTTCTCATCTAGGGATCCACTAATGAAGTATCTGTCGTCAACAGGATTGAATTGGATGCAAGTCACTACATCAAGGAAAGTGAAGAAAGCATCACGAAGACATTAGCTAGTTAAGAAGCCAAAACCAAAATGAAGGACCAATGCAAGACAAAAAAGCACATAATATACTTACCATAGTCACTGTGAGAGAATGTTTTCAAACAGGAATTGCTAGACATGTGCCATAGTCGAACTGTTTTGTCCATTGAAGATGATAGCAGATACTGTGATGCAAATAGACTCAATATCACTCAGTACTACAAGTAATAATGACAAACTCCTGACTCCAAATATTTATTTATCTTAAATAAGCATCGCTCAGGAACACTAAAAGCAGCACAATACTGATAAACAAAGATATATATATATATATATATATATATATATATATATATATCTTAGAAAGCTCTCCTATGAGTGGTTACTGAAACTAGCAAATACATATTCCTGTAATGCACAAAAATTCATAATATATAATCACATGACTGTTAAGCCACATAGTTTATACATTCACGAATAAATAGTCTAATTGTGTCCATAATACTTCTGCTTTACTTTTTCTCTAGTTTCAAATAAAATAGACATAACAGAAAGAAACAACATCTACAAAATACTAAATGGCATCTGATTTCATTGTAAATTAATTAAAGATGGTGCCAAGAAATTGGTTTCCTAAATAATAAAAAAATGCAGGGCTTAAAAGGAAGCTGCAAATACAATATGAGCAAGAGTCAGAAAATAAGGCCAAGTTCGATATAAATAAGATGAACTTATTTATGATAATTTTCTGCAGAATCTTTGGCCTCTCATATTTTATGTAGATTGTTAACCTTAAGAAGTAATGCAGCAAAATCAAAGACGTGAAGCACTGAATTGATAATATGTATAACAGGAATATAGATAATGATCTCGCGGGTGCAACAGGGTTCAGCCTGTTAAACCTAAATTTCAGGGTCTACTAGAACTTGGGTCTAATATTTTAATGAAAGTGCATTAGAAAGGCAGGTTCACTGAGATTTTTTATGGAGTTTCTAAAATAGGAGAAGCTAAATATTTTGTTTACTGGAAATTTAAAGTTTACATCAATTTTTATTGGGAAAGACCTACAAAGGTCAAAAATAAGGCAAGAAACAAGTGCATGGGTATTAGGGATACTTTAGATTAAAAATTATAGATGGAAAAACTGTAATAAGATAGACGAGGAAGGCGGCATTAGCCCACCAAATTACTAGCAATCACATCTAAGATCATAGGGTTTCACATTTAGCGCATGGAACACCATGAAGAAGAACAGATAGAATCTTTGCCTTGTTTCTCAAAATCTGGTATGTATTACAATGGCAGATTTCACTTATACAGGCCTTTCTAACTTTCTTGTAGCATTAGGAATTAGGATTATATAGTATATAGAGAAGGAGAAAATTTTTACTCGAACCTACTTTCAGTCCATTCCTTTTAATTAAATTTATATGACTTTAGGTCAAACACCAGTCGTGTTTCTGGACATCTACTTTCTGTGGGTTTATGGTCTATGACACTACATTTGTTTTTCCAAAGATCCCACCTCCATAAAATTTTTCCTTATTATAAAACCAAGATTATCCTCACCCAACCACTAAATTCTTTGAGAACACATAATAATGAGTTTGCCTCATCGCCACCATTATTAAATCATCAGCATTAACCAACTGGCCTGTAGATGTAATGAGATGGAGGTGCTCTAGCTTTAACATATTCTTTTTTTGACTGGAATATCGTTAACATATTCAAATATCATGCAACTAGGTTTCAAATCTAGGACTTGAATCTACAGAACCTACTTAAGTGCCTGTTTAATTTTGCTGCCTTTTAAACCATGTGAAAATAGAATAAGGACAAGGTGGCAAAAATTTGATAGGGTCAGATTCTATTAGCAAGCTACACATTTTGCCCAACTAAAAATCAAATGTTAGACTTGACTTAGAACCACTGGGAACTAGATGAGTCAAATTCCAAAATTTTATCTACTACACGATCTTGAACAGAGTTTTCAATTTTTTTCTGAATATCCAAACACCTTATCAATATCCTTAATGAGTTAATACTGATCAGACTTGTAGTTTTATTTATTTTGAACGATTCACTAAGTGCATAAATTACAATGACTTAACACAAATGAACTCACGAACATTCATACTTGACTTTCTGGCTTGAATTTTCTATGTTGAGCTATAATTTGAATCAATATAATTCTCTTGCTCTGGAATATGCAACACAAAAGTATGAGAGCCAATGTAACTGATCCACCAAAGTATAGAGATGATGTATTAATATTTTGATGAATGTAATTCAACGGCTTGGAATACTAATACAATGAACAAAAGTTCCTTAACCAATATATAATTCAAGATGTTACCTCTTGCAGAAAGAAGTACATCATTTTATTTCACTCATTTCAGTATTACCATAACCATAGCCATCAAGCCTTGTCCCAAATGTTCAGTTTTTGGCTTTATGTATCCTCATTCACCAACAAACCCACTAATTATAGTACCTTCTGCATAAATAGCCAATATAGGGGGAAGGCAAAATTATAAAACACAAAGGAACTACAGCTTTCCTAGAACTTCTACCACAATGTTGTTCGCATGAGTACTAGTTCCCCAAGCATGTTAGTCTTTTATAATATCTAAAACCTGTTATTGTGACCTTGTGGTTTTTTTCCCTTCTTGGTTTGATTTCTTGCAAAAACAATGGAACAGCCTTATTTCTCTCCACAATATGGTCCCAGAAATGCGTAGTCTTCCTAGACACATCCCCAGCAAATTTCTTGCTGTAATGGCATTACTACCTAAGAAAAAAATTACAGTAACCATTTGTTCTAGCAGCATTATTGCCTAGGGATGCCATCAAAGTTACACAGCATAATAAATCTTAGCTGCAAAACCCTCCCCCCATCAAAAGCAGATACACAAAAAGAAGTCATGGACATAAACCCCACAAGAAACTTTAGGTTAATACAACATCAAATAAACTATCATTGCATGTATGTATGTGCAGGCATAAATGTTACATGGTAGAAAAAAACTTTCCAACACAAGAAAAATGACAAAATATATGATCTGACTTTTCTTAAATCCAGAATCTTCTTATGTTGCAACATGTAAGCTTCTTTTCTTGGTTCATGGATGTTGAAACAATCAAAGTCAGTTCACTTTTTTACTTTTTTTTTTTTGCCATTTTAGCCATCTCTCCACATGGGGACCTGAGGGCTTCAGAATTTTGCATTTTAGAAAAGATTTTGGATGTCCATATGGAGATTTGCTGCTCATGTTAGAGCTCTAATTTACTTAGAATAAGAGTCATGGAGAAAAGGAAGGGTGCATATGAATTTTTTGACTGACTGAAAATATCTCTCTTGGAACAACTTCAGCTATGTTCTATAATCCTTTCTCTCCGTTTCTTTCTTCCTCTTCCCCCCTCCTCCTCTGGTCTAATATCAATTCTTCCTTTATTCGCTTCTTTAACTTTCTTTTATATTATTTATCTTTTTGTAAACAAAATTGCATATGTTGTTTGCTTAATTCAATTATAAGCCAACTAGGAACTTTCTCGGTTAGCTAAAAACCCACTAGAACCATATTCCTCCTATCCTCACCTTTTTTTCTTCCTCTCTTTCTTCCTCTTTTGTCTATTCCCTCTTCCTCTCCTAGTCTAATATCAATTCTTCCTTTATTCTCTTCTTTAACTTTCTTTTATATCATATATCTTTTTGTGAACAAAATTACATATGCTGTTTGCTTAATTCAATTATAGGTCAACGAGGAACTTTCTCGGTTAGCCAAAAACCCTGTAGAACCGTATTCCTCCTATCTTTACAAGGCAGTGCCTCCTTTCAGGTCAGAGCTGGACTTTAGGAAGGAATGAGATGAAAATCAGCTTTTGACATGATATTTTTGTGAAAGGATTTTAACCAGAGTCTTTTCCTTACTTATTACAGGAATAATGGCAAAGGTTTTGGATGACCAGGAAACGAGGTAAACTTTGATGATTAGATGCTTTAAAACTTAAACTAGCTTAAGATTCAAGAATTGCTCCTATGGGTAAATGTGTTATAAGGGAAAGGAAATACCAATTAAATGCAAGACAAAGGCATTTCAACGAGTCTTTATGGACAAACCATTCTAAACAATTTAATGAAAAAGCTGTTATCAGTAGGACATTTCCATGCCCTGATGGAGACAAGCCGGACTTCATGTCTTAATGAGGTTCAGAAAAAAAACAGAAGGAAAAATCATTCCTTAGCAATTAGTTGAAAAAACCATTACCAATTGGTATTCCATGCCATATTGGAGAGAAGGCTGCTGCATGTACTTTAAAACATAAGCATAGAAGTGGACTGCATGTCATCATGAGATTTAGAAAACAACAACAACAAAAGCAATAATCTGATTAAAAGATACTATGGCATCTGACAACAGCGAATTGTGTGGTTTATAGCTTAGTAGAGGGAATCTTCTATCTACGATAACATTGTCGTTGGGAATTGGCTCGACCGAGATGCCGAGCTGCTAGAGGGCTTAGACAATTGACTGTTTAGACCATGGAGATGGCCAAAGATCGTGATGTGCCACCAAGGTGGCGAGGTGGTGGTCATTGTGCTCAAATGGCGATGGCTCCAATGTTGGATGCTCCCGATGTAGTACCGGAAAGAGAAGATTGTGCTTGGACCTTCACTGCAATGCCGGATCCAACCCGAAACAACAAAAATGAAGAAATCCTCATGTCGGAGAATGTTCGGCAAGGGACCCTCCGATGCTTGAGTCAGACGGACTCTCAAGGAACAACGGAGGTGTTGCGAGAGTAGCACAAGAGAGTAAGAGGACTTGAGAGCATTTACTTGGGTCCCTCGAAAATAATTTATATAGAAAAGGGTCAGTGCCCGTCACCGAGAAATTTGGGCCTACAAGTCGGCAGTTTTTGGTAGCCCATTGCAGGTTTTGAAGGTCACATGCGAGCGTTTCAGCCATGCATCTCACCCACGCAGTTATAGGAACCGCTCTCGGTCATCGCCGAGGTGTCGCTAACTTAGGAGAGAATTTGAAATTCGAAGGACTCTGTGTGCCTTTGGGTTGGCCATGTGGCAAGCTTTGGCTGGTTGATAAGAGGCTTTATGGCGAGCTCTGATTGGTCAATCGGCCACATCAATTGTGATCAGTTTCAAGGCGTATCACTTGCCCCCCACTTCCGAGGCTGAGCTAACTTGTTAACTCGAGAAATGGAAGTAGACTTGCAGGTAAGGCCGACCAACCGAGGTGAGCTGTGAAGCCGGGTTGAAATCAAGCAACGAAGCCGAGCCATCGCAGCCATCTCTTCGATTTTGTTGCAGAGATCTTCTAGATACCTCATTTATGAAGGACGGGCCGATGTCTGCACTTTCTGAAGCGGTATCATTCGTAGCAGGAATATCAGTGCTCCGCAAGGAAAACCCCTAGATGAAGTGGAAAATGGATTAAGAGTTTACACTACCCAAGGATGAGAAGGAGCTCTGAAAGTGGTCGGTCGAGTCTTATTTTCTCATTGTGCGCACTGCTATTGAGGTAAGGCTACAAGCTTCGCTACTTCGAAGTTCTTCTTTGATCAATAGAACTGACCGTTTCTTTTCTGCTCACACGGGGTCTACGCTGCATGGGTGCTCGTCGAGATCACCCACACCTACCAGCACAACTCAGAGCGTGCCGATCGTCGGATCCATAAGGCCAAGTGAGGAAAGGCTCAGGCCAAGGAGAAGCAATCGACAACCGAGAAGGCGAGGAAGGAGGCTGAGGCTTATGCTCGTCTCTTCGAGAAAAGGGTCGACGCCGCCGAGGCCCAGCTCAACCTGTTGGAGGCCAAGCTCAAGAGGATCCAACAGGAGATCAACAAGGAGATGGGTGATGCGTCAACATTGCCGCACGAAGAGAAACAGATGAAAAATCCTTGTGCCCACAATGCACCGACCAAATCAGTAAGGAGGACGAGGAAGAGATCGCTCATCTCAATGGCCTGGTGGCAGAGGCTGAGAGCAGAGCTTTTCGAGCCGAAGAGAGGTTCGCCTAGGCGGAAGACAAGGCCAGTCTAATCTAAGGAGAAAGCTATCCAAGACGAGAAGAAAGCCGCCCAAGTTGAGGAGGCCCGACGGGCGACCACAGAGTACAAAAACTTGCAGAAGTTTCGCAACGAGATGCTGGAAGCCACTAGAGACTACTTCAAGAAGAGCTTCACCATTTATAGGGGAAGGGTCAACAAGTTGCTTCCCAAGGTCGACCTCAACTCAATCACCTTTTCGGGAGAATCTTCTAGTGAAGAGGATTTCTTGGGAGGAGCCGAAGAAGAAGAAAAAGAGGAGGAACGAGAAGAAGAAGAAGAGGAAAGAGAGTAGGATAGTCCCCCAACTTGGGTATTCACAAACCGCGGTTTTGTATTTCCCTTTTCTTTCTCTTGCTCTTTTGTAACCTTCTCCTTTGAAATAAAATGAACTATCCTTTTATGTTCCTCTAGTCCGTTTGCTTTTCATTAATTGTTCTGCTCAAAGTTGCTCAATCCATAGGCCTAACTCATGCTTTTGCCAAGTTTGTTAAGTCATTTGAAGCAGTTCTACGCCATATGTAAGCTTCATTGTAGCTCAGTGTATGAGCCAATGTAGGTCTGCACGAGCAGGCCAGCATGCGAGTTATCATCAGTCCAATGAGGCAGATTGGTGCATGAGCTAAGGCAGGTTCGAAGGTGGCTTGTCCCTCGGTCTCAGCATGGCCAAGATCGCACATCCAAGACGGCCTTCCAAGGTCGCCTATTTGCCTAGTGAAGGTGCGGATGACGTTTTCAAAGTCCCGAGAAATTTTTCCTCAGGCTTGCTGCCTGGTGCAAATCCTTTGTCGAACTTTACACCAGCTTTATGAGGATAATAACTTTGGGGCGGTGTTTCGAAGGACGGGTCCTTAAGAATGTTTTCCAAAAAAAAGATGGACCGTCAGTAAGCTCGATATATGGTGAGCGATCAGGTGGGACAGTTCGATCTCAATCATCTGGGAACTCTATAAAAGGAGAGGGCATCACCCCTCTAGATGGAATAGTTTCTATGTTCTTCATCCTCTCTATCTTCTTTCTCCCTTGCTCTGTCACCATGGATCATTCGCTAGCAGAATGGCTACCAAACCACCGTAAGGCTCTCCAGCTGGCCCTCCAACAGGCCATAGAGAGGGTGGTGGAGGTCGAAAATGAGCTGAGGCTTCAATGAGATAGGTTGGCCACAGAGAAGATGACGATCCTCCGTCGGAGGGCAACGAAGATGGAGGCGAAGCTGCGAATGGGTGAACTCCAGACGGAGGATGTGGACCTCAAGATCTTCGAACTCCTGAAGGAGTTGCAGGTCACCCGACAGCAGGCCACAGAAGTCGAGGGGAAGACCGCTTAAGCAATGGAGTGCGAGCCGTTGGCCGAGCTTGAGTGGGACATCGTCAAGTCCTCATTAGGGACTGCTCGACTAAGGACTCCCCCTTGATCTCCTTGGTCTTCCTGAGATGTGGGGCGAGGCGGAGGTCGGTCTCTTGGATGTTGTAGTCAGCAAGGGCCGGCCATCCTCAAGCTGCTTTTTGTTGAGGACGAAGTGGCAAATGAGATGAAGCATGGCTTCCTAGTCAGCAGCTGCTTCATCCAAATTATCTATAGTGTCTTAGGTTGTGTTTTTTTTGTAAATCTGCTCGGTTGCCAAGCTAACACCACTATAATTAAAGCAATGAATGAATAAAAGTTCTCAACTTTTTATTTTTTTCTGCTCTAATTTCTGTGATGCATGCAATTCTGCTGAGAAGAACCAATCGGCATGGGGTGTAATCGTCCCAATGATTGTCCAGGCTAGCCCTCCCAAGGCCCAAGAGTGAGCTTATCGTTGGGGAAACATTGGGGCCTTGCCCTCCTATCTTGGTCTTGCTTAACCGCCATTAGGAGGTCATTAGAGTCTTGCCCCCTAGTCTCAGCTTTGCTCAGCTAAAGCAGGGACTTGGAGCTTTTAAGGTAGTGTTTGCAGCAAGGTCCGCCGTACCGGTACCGGTCGGCATACCGGTGGCCGGCCGGACCGGTACGGTACTGGTCCGGTCCGGTCCGTACCGGCTGGTACCGGTCCCGTACCGGCCGGTACGCGGTGGTTTCAAAAACCACAGCGCGCGGCGCTGTGGTTCTAAAAAAAAAAAAAATCGTACCGGTGCGAACCGGTACGGGCTCCGAACCGGCCGGTACGGGCTCCGAACCGGCCGGTACGGGCCCGAACCGGCCGGTTCGCACCGGTACGAGGCCGGTACGGGCCCGAACCGGCTGGTACGCACCCGTACCGGCCGGTTCGGATAAAAAATCGGAAAATACCGGTTTTTTATCCGTTCCGGTACCGGTCCACGGCCGGACCGGTACGTACCGGCCCGTACCGGCCGGTACGGGCCGGTACGGCATTCCATGGTTTGCAGGCAAGGAATACCCAAAGGCTTGAACCTCTAGCTATCAAGATCCGAGAACTATGTTGCAGCCTTGTGGTCGGCGGACTTTATTTATTCGCCCACGACGTTGGTCAACGTTTCAACCTGGGTCGTTGCCATCTTGATGGGAATTGGTTAACTCACCAGGTCTTCGGCTTGAAGGCTGGTGAGACGGGACGTCGGCATCTTCACTTGGGACATCCCAACTTGAATAGATCGGTTGGCTCGCCAAGTCTTCAGTTCAGAGGTCGATAGACAAAAGGTCGACATCTCCACTTGGGTCGTCCCGACCTGGAGAAGTTGGTTATCTCACCAAGTCTTCAGCTCGAATATCAGAAATGGGAGTGTAGCCCCCAAAAAAGCTCTCCTAACAACTTTCTAGCCATGATGGCTTGTAAGTCGGGGCAGCTGAATGGCTCATCCGACGAACAAAGGTTAACCCCCGTGAAAGCTCCTCCAAGAACTTGCTAGCCGCGAAGCTTGCAGGTCGAGGTTGTTGGACGAATAGAGGTGTAGCCCCCACGAAAAAATTTTCTAGAAACTTTCTAGATGCGAAAGCTTGCAGGTCGGGGCCATCGGATGGCTCGTCCGATGAACGGAGGTATAGCACATGCAGAAGCTCTCCCATAAACTTTTTAGCCACGAAGGCTTACAGGTTGAGGCCATTGGATGGCTCGCCCATCAACCAGAGGTGTAGCCCCCACGAAAGCTCCCTTAGAAACTTTCTAGCCTCGAAGGCTTGCAAGTTGGGATAGTTGGATGGCTCGTCCAACGAACAAAGGTGTAGCCCCATGGAAGTCCTCCAAAAACTTTCTAGCCGCGAAGGCTTGTAGGTCGAGGTCGTTGGCTACCTCGCCCAACAAACGGAGGTGTAGCCCCCATGGAAGCTTTCCTAGAAACATCCTAGCTGTGAAGGCTTGCAGGTCGAGATCATTGGATGGCTCGCCCGACGAACAGAGGTTTAGCCTCCATGGAAGCTCTCCAAGAACTTCCTAGCCACAAGGGGCTCGCAAGTCAGGGTTGTTGGCTCACCCGACTTGTTACGCTTGAGAGCGCCTTTATCAGTGGTTGCCGCATCCGACCTCATGCTTGCTTGGGAGCTAAGTACCCAACCTAAAAAACTTAAGAATAATTTCTTGCGAGAAGAAAAGAGTTTCATTGATGAGTCAAGTTCATAGAATGCATTGATACATCTTACTAGTGATAAGCTCAAAGGTTGGATGAGTTTCGTGTTCAAGGTATAGGTGTCCCATTCAGATGCTCCAAACAATAGGTTTCAGAGCATATGACTCCGGATACCTTGTATGGCCCTTCCCAATTCGGTGCCAGCTTGCCTTATTCTGCTGGTTGGGACACCTCAGTCCTTTTGAGCACCAGGTCTCCAGGTCGGAGCTCGTTCAAGCCTAGCGTGTTGCTTCTAGTTACGAGTATCTCGGTCTTTTTGTTGTCGCTGGAAATTGGCCCAACTGAGGCACCAACTTGACTAAGCTTCTTGAGGGCTCGGACAATTGGCTATTCAGACCGTAGAGGTTGGCCAAAGATCGCGATGTGCCTCCAAAATGGTGAGGCAGTGGTCGTTGTGCTCAGGTGGCAATGGCTCCAATATTGGTCGCTCCCAAGATGGCGCTGGGAAGAGATAGTGCTCGAACATTCACTCCGACGCCGAACCTGATCTAAAACAGCAAAGACAAAGAAATCTTCTTGCCGAAAAATGTTCAGCAGAGGACCCTTTAAGCCTAAGTCAGACGGACTCTCAAAAAACAGCAGAGGTGTTGTGAGAGCGACAAAGTGGCAGCACAAGAGCATAAGAGGCCTCGAGAGCATTTACCTGGAGGATCCTCCAAAAATGGTTGATATAGGCGAGGGTCAGTGTCCGTCGCCAAAGAATTTGGGCATGCGAATCGGCCATTTTTGGTAGCCCACGCACGCCCTAAAGATCACGTGCGGGCATTTCACCCATGCATCATGCTTCGCACGTCTCATCCATACGGTTATAGAAAATGATGCAGGTGCATGGACGTCATACAACTTTCATGCCATTTTCAGAGTATTAAATGGCCGAATTTAGAAACGTCATTTAAACTATTAGCATTGATTTTGTTCAAAAATGTGTTTCATTCTCATGTTATTTAGAAGAATGGGATAGAATGTGCTTCATTCGTGTACTGGGGCCGAACCGATACCGGTACCGATATAGGAGGCATACCTATACTGGGTACACTGAATCGGTCCCTGTGCCGGATGTACCGACACAGTGACAGGATAACACCGGTATGAGGCCCGGTACCAAGATAGTATACCTCGGGACAAACAATCATATGACACTTTTTTGGAAGTTTTTGAAAACTTGAATCATCATTCCTTGCATTAGCAAGACACTCTAAAATTTTATTCCAAATGTTAAGTGCGAAGTGCTGACATATTAAGCATATGCAGGAATATTTTCAGAGTGTTCAGGGGTATCATGCTGTCCATCTCCACATGTCCAAAGAGCTAACATTCCAAAATTATGTGTAGATAATACCCATAACTTAAGTGGAAAAAAAGAAATATAAACAACCTAAGAAACTACTAATATGGAAGCATGGGAGTATAGATGGTACAGCAAATGAGCATGTCATGTTGTAATCAATACCACCTAAGAAAATAAAATTGGTTTGGTTATACCGAACATTACAAAAAGCAAATCCTACCTGAAGAAATTCTTTGTTCATGCTGTCAAAATGACACTAGAATATTCAAAATTGCTCTAGAAACTAAAAACATTAACAAAAATTAATAATTAAAGAAAAATTGCATTTATATAAAGAACCTAGTTATGCCCACCACCTTAGAAATGCTTTCTTTAGAATTCCATACTTAAATATACCAATATGATAAAACACCACTTTTAAACCCAATAAGGTTGTCCAATTCAGTCTACATATGATAGTATCAGAAAGCCATACCAAAAAATCAAAAGTTTCTCCCATGAAAGAAAGCTTATCATGTCTAGAATAAGGATCTGCCTGACTAACACAAGCATCAAATTGTGTTCCAGAACTTGAATACACATGGGAAACCCACAACTAAAACACAGTTTGATGGATCAATTTCACTCCATGTATTGATGTTTTTTGTTATCAGCTGGCTGTAAATGCTCATGCAGCACTCTATCTTGAAAATGAAAAAGCCTCACCTAGTCCCTCAAGGTGCCGGAATCTCAACTTGAAACCAGACACAATGAACCCTCTCTTATTTATGTCAAGAACAGAATCCTTCAGAACCCCACTGAGTGCAAATGCTTGGAGCCCACTAGCCTTCCATAGAATCCCAGCCATAGATGCTTTTGCATGCACCGCACTTTCCAAATACCAGTCATCATATTTGCAAAACTAAATGACCAAATTAACCTTGCTCTGCACAATGTTATAGGCCTATGTAAATGTTAACCACTTTTAGTTCTGCTAGTGGCCTAGCATTTCTTTTTCTTGAAAAATATAATATCCATCATACAAATTAAATCATAGAGATATCCTCTTTCCTACATACAACTTTTGGAAATAAAATCACATCCATTCTGGTGGGAAGACATGTGCAGAATGCAGATGTAAATCAGGTATTGCCCCAACTGTTACCTGATGTTTTATCTGTTAGGCTACAAACTGTCGTCCACTTAGATTTGTCTTTATCTCATTAAACATTGACCTTCCACCAGAGATTCTCGTCAAGCATCTTAGAAGTTAAGGAGTCCTTAGAAACAATATCTCTGCTTTAAAATTCAAGTGTCTGGTCAAATTACATACTCTCTTGAGCTTATATTCTGTCCCAGACAAAGAAAGAAGAAGATGACGATGAAAGAAAAGGATGCCGGTTAACTTTGTCAGTTCTTTAGCAACCATTAGCAACAGAGAACCTTATGTGCTAGAACAACTGTTAAATTTTGGTACTCAAAATTCAATATTACGTAGCTCCTGAATTTCAGATGAAACTACCCTTCTCATATACATGTCAAAAATGCAGTCAGAGCAACCGAGATATACCTGTGATTTCGACCACGAGAGATCGAGAATGTCATCCGAGTGCCCTCTGAAAGAGCAGACCGGCTTCTCAGACAGTGCAAACAAATGATCCGGCACCATCAGATGGTCCGAAGCCATGGACTTCCTGCCACCAGGGACGTTTGCTCTCCTCTTTTTCTCCCAATTGTTCCCTTCCACACAAGCCAGTGCCAGTGTTGGTTCGGGCGATCCATTAGTAATTGCAGCAAAAGGATTGCAACTCCCATTATCCTCCCTCTCCACCGGCAATTCCCCCTTCCTCTCATATTCCGTCACCTCCCACACATGAATGACGCAGTCCTCCCCTGCACTCGCCAAGTACCGCCCATCCAAGCTGAATTTGATGCACCAGATGGACCCTTTGTGGGCCTGAATCTCCTGGGTCATGTACAGACCACTGAGCTCCTTGTGCGACTTGCCATACTGCCGGACCTTAGTCCGCTCGGGGCCGTGGTGGTGACGGAGAGAGCGCAAACCATCCTGGCTGTCATCAGTGGCAGAGCTCGACCTCCTCCCTCCTTTCTCCGACGATGTGTCCTTCTCATCACTGCTCCGCGGGTCCCTGTGGTGGCCTCCAGCCACCACGGAGCCTGCAACGTTCTTGATGCTCCTGAGCCAGCTCCCCCTCTTCTTCGACCTCATCGCGCCCGCGGACCCAGCGCCGGCTCTCGGCTCGCCACCAAGGGCACCAAGGCCGCTGCCCTTCGCGGACTCCTCGACATTTTGCCGCCTCATGAGCTCTTGGACTATAGGAGACAGGCCGACGCACATGTCGAACTCCTCCATCGTGAGCTGCCGCCCGGTCCCGACCTCCCTCAGCTTATTCCACATCCCGTCCTCCCTAAACTCCTTCACCACAAACTCCCTCCCGTTGTCGAGATTCTTGATCAAGTACCTCGGATCATCATCATCATCCCCGTCGTCGCCATCTTCCCGGCGGTCTCCGCCGCCGCCATCGGCGTCGGAAGCCTCAAGATTCCCGCCCGACGCCGGCCGGGTTCTTCCGACGAGAAGCGGCTTGCTGGAGACCGGCATATGGATCGCCCGCTGATGGCAGTGCACCTGCGGCCGCTCTAATTGCAGCTGATTATATACAGGGCCGGGATCCACGGAGCCGTCGGATCTAGATCGCGCAATGGCGGGGCCGGCGGCGGCGGCGGCGGCGGAGGAAGAACCGGGGCGACGGCAGAGGCCGTCAGAGGACACGGATCTCCCGATCTCCCCTTCCCG
The DNA here is from genome assembly GCF_051530095.1 of Phoenix dactylifera. Taxonomy (NCBI): domain Eukaryota; kingdom Viridiplantae; phylum Streptophyta; class Magnoliopsida; order Arecales; family Arecaceae; genus Phoenix; species Phoenix dactylifera. Next base: position 9,703,714 of record NC_143192.1, read on the forward strand.
AATGCCCGCCTCGCCAGCGGCGGGGGATTTGAGGCGGGCGAGGGCGGGATCGCCGGCCAGGCCCAGCTGCTGGAGTAGCCTCCGGCGGCGCTCCTCCACGGACGCCGGCTCGGAGATCCAGACGTCGAGGGACACCGCGGACAGCGGCGGGAAGCGAGGCAGGTGGTGGCGGCCGCGGCGTCGGTGGTGGTGTGCGTCGGCGTCGTCGTCGTCGGATGCAGAGGTGGAGGAGCACGACGACGAGAGAATCCGATCAAGCGGCTCGTAAAATTCCTCCTCCTCGTCCTCCTCCTCTTCGTCCGACGGAGTGCTCATCTCGCCACCGGCATAGGTCGCGAGGGGGCGCCAGAGAGGAGAGTTATCGTACAAGACGCGGTTGCGGCGGCGACGGAGTTCTCGAAACCGAAAGGGAGTGTGGATATGAGGCGGGGATCGGGGGAGAACAGAAGGGGACCGAAACCCGATGCGGGGAAAAATGATGAAGGCGTTGGTTTTGGTGTCGGGGGTGGGAGGGAGGGAGTAGATCTATCGATTCTATCCATCGTCTAAAAACGATGACATGGGTGATGCGGTCTTTATCGGTTCATTATCTTACCTCCCCCCTACTTACTACTGTCTCTCTCTCTCTCTCTCTTTTTTCTATTGCTGCCGTCGGGTAACAATCCCACTCTTTAGTAACGGTGATGTCTTCTTTGGTACAATTGTTGGGGAGCCGTAGAGGGGGTGGGAGCCGAACCGTTCCGCCGGTTTGACTCGGCTCAGGCCCAGGAGATGGACTTAGACAGGAAAAACTGATAGATTTTTTTTCTTCTACAAATTTAAATTTTGAAATTTCTTTTTGGTCCTCTATTGTGATCTTCTTATAAATATATATTTTTTAGCACATCTGCTTATTAAAAATATTTTAGTCATTTTAATTTAAAATTCTTAATTTTTTAACGGCGTTAGATGGCATGGGTATATTTACAAAACAAGGATAAAAATGGGTAGAATAGCAAAATAAGTGTTTTACAAAGGTATACATGCAAATATCAATTTTGGAAGGATATTCATATAAAATTTAATAGTTAGGAGGATGCTTATGTAAAAAACCCAAATGATATGGATCTTATTGTCCCTTTTTTTTCTTTTTCAAATAATGAGTGGATGAGATTTATTTCTTTAAAAAATAAAAATTTTATGTGCAAATTGATGTGGAAGGTAAAGTTGGTACCAAACTTTCACTATTCTTTCCTGCTAGTTTTCTGAAAGCAATAAATTTTTACTTTCAAAGACTATTGATATTTGCAAAAATTAATTTAAAAAATAAAGAAAAAATTCACCATACAGGATCCGATAGGGTATATTTTTCTCTTAAATATTTAAAAATAAAAATAATACCAAACGGCCTCTAAGTTATTTCTTTTTGAGAAATTATATAAATTATTCTTTCTTTTGTTTAATTATAACTTCTCGAAGAAGTTTAGGCTAATAATGTTTTTGTCCATCAAGAGAGAAAATGGAAGAAAAGCTTAAATGAAAATTTTATATAGTAAATAATAGCAATTTCATGGTATGGATAGCCCAATGTTAGTGAGTTTGATTAAGCTAATGTTCTTATATGTGTATTCTATTATAGGAAAGCTTCTCAAGATAAGGAGGCTGCATGTTGTTATTCTAGGAGCAAATACCCAAAGTCATAAAAAAACAAAGTAGGATTGCTGATCCTCAATACTTCAATTAAATCATGAATAAATGGGAACTCCCTGATTCCATAAATTCTTCATGACTAGTGTAATGTAATCCACATTTGCTGTCCTTGTTTCATTATTAGAATGACTGCAAGAAGCCCTTTCCGAGGAAAAGCAAGCAAAAACCTAAGGATATACTTATCTTTCGCAACAAAAACCAACCAGCACCTATCATTTGTGTGTATATACACCGAGGGTTTAAAGGTTTGTGTTAAAATTTCTCATTCAACTTCTGAACTAGGTTTAACTGTTGTTTGATATTCTCTAAGTCAAATGCCTACTTTCACTTAGAAAAAGAAAAATTATATTGCCTACTTAATTCCCAAACCAAAATATTTTAAAATTATAGCAACAGTATGATGACAATTATTATTTTTATATCTAATAATTATTTTTTTTTTTTTAAAAAAAAGGATGGCTAGAAGAGATGATAAAACTTTGGCTAATATATTATAGCTACAAGGTATCAATTTATAAAGTCAAGAATCAATGATGGTACCAAAAATTGTGAAGGTTTAGGCGAGATCATTTTAATGATACATATATATATATATATATATATATATATATATATATATATATATATATATATATATATATATATATATATATATATATATATATATACACTAAATAAAATTTTAGTGCTCAAAAAAAGCAAGTGACTAGTGGTAGTTGTAGATCTATTTCTTCCTTTGGTAAGGCATAGTAGATCAATTTTAGTAGCAATACAAAATTTTTGCCAGTATATTATAGCTTAGATGTATCAGTTTCTATAGCCAAGACTCAACAATTATACCAAATTGTGAGAGTTTCGACGAGACCATTTTAATGATATATATATATATATATATATATATATATTAAAAAAAGGAAATTACTAGTAAGAAAAAGCAAGAGAGTAATAGTAGCAATAAGTCCATTCCATTTTTTGGGAAGGTAAAATTTTTATGATCCAGAATCAACAATCATATCAAATAGTGAGATTTTGGATAAGTCCATTTTTATGATGCATATAATGAATAAAAAATTATTTGCGCTTCAAAAGAGCAATATATTATAGCTAAGATGTATCAATTTCTCTAGTCCAGAATCATTGATTCTACCAAATTGTAAGATTTTGGACTAGACCATTTTAATGATATATATATATATATATATTCGAAATAAACAGTTACGTACTGATTCCCAAAAAAAAACAAAAAAACAGACGATTAATAGTTGGAGTAGATTTTTGCAGATAAATTTTTGATTACCTAATATTCCAACTCAATTCAGTTAAAATTTTAAATAAAAAAAAATTGGATGCAGAAGATCGAGGATGGTGAAGTTATTACTTATTGACCGTTATATAACTCGACGGATAAGACTACGCGGAGGACAAAACAAAAGAGCATAGAAATTTATTTAGAAATAAATAACAGGCTGCGGCTACAACGAGCATGCACCATTGAATATAATAACACTTCTCATTGCATCTCTCCCGCGCTGAAAAAAGAGACAATGGCTTCCCCACAAAAGCCTACAACCTATACTACTTACTACTTAGTAAGAGGTCTGGTACAGGGAAGAAAAAGCTCAAAAAAGTTGATACAAAAACACGTGCCTGCATCATGCAATGGTAATAATTAAATTACATTACGTGATAATAAAATGATAAGTTGAACACCACCAAGATTTAACTCCATGCATGATCAATTCTTCTTCCCCTCTACTACAAGCTAATGATACAAGCTGTCTCATTGGAGACTCATCCACTTTTGGATTAATTGAGATGCTGTCATGAGAGAGGGAGGCATCTCCTTGCTCTGTTTCATCTTCCATCCTTTTAATGAGGCAGTTTTCTCCAGTTTGTGGTCACCAACCAAAGCCAGATCTAGGCCTCCGACAACTATAAGTCCTCCACATGGCGCCCCGGCCTGCCCATTTTGAGGGATGGATCTCCGTTAAGAGAGGAGAAGAGGGGACCAGGTACCGTTGGCCATAACGTATCCTTATCGTCCGGTCCACCACCACCGGCCTCTATGTTCTAGGGGTAAAAGAGCACAGTTTCCTCTCTCTTCTTTCTTTTTTACTTTTGAGAGAGGAAAGAGGAGTATGAATAAGGGGGAGGATCATTAGAGGGGACTTTGTTTTTATCTGGATTTGTTTACTATGGCCAGGCCCCATGAGAAGGAATTGGCTCTGAAACTTCGGGCCTTTGTGGAGTTGTTGGGAGGTAGAATTAGGAAGGTGATAGTAGTTTGTGCTGATGAACTACCATGCAAAGGGAGGCAAGGAGACAAAATGGTGGCCATTGGTGCATGCTTGCTTGGTGCTGTTCTATATTTCAAGTAGTCTTGCTGCTTCACACTCCAAAGATGGAAAACCATAAATAAATGTTCTTCTGATGGCAGGCAAACGTTCTCGACTTGAATCCTATCGTCATCAAACAAAGTTCAGAGTGATCTCGTGGGGTGGGACCCGGTTTCATAACACTGTTTGACAGCGGTGAATCCAGGTGAGAGGTGTAGAAAAATAGGTGTGGAAACCTCGGAGCATGCATTTGGATGCTAATGAGTTCTCCGAAGTATCAAAAAGATTACAGAATCCGGAATGTTAGTTTCCACAGCTCGACATGACCTGCTCTCAAGCCGCTTTAAAAAGCTGTCCACCATTAATATGTCTTGCAATAAAGCACATCGATATTCCTAAAGTTAACTCCAATTTTTTATTCACATAGTTAGGTCGGATCAACTTTGCAAAGAAGAATGTTAGGTGAATGAAAGGCATATTATCCTTCTTAATTATACAAGTTTAGGTAATATATATATCTCAAAGTAATTCCTCTAGTTTTAACTCTCTCATCCCCTCTCTCTCATTCTTTTGTGCTGTCATCCTGGGACTGACCTTATAACCATGAAGTGGTCCTGCCATTTGATGCCCAGGGCGAAGTGCTTGTGAGTAGATGTACCTCTACAGCTCATGGGATGTTGGCTAAAACAAAACAACGAGGAGGGGACCGTGACCAGTAACCTATCATTACTCATTTCCAACAGCAGTACCACTATATCGATATTTAATTAAGTGATCTCCTCCAAGGCATGCATGTCATTCCTGTGCCTCCTACCGAAACCAAACCATCAGTGGGGAGATGAAACCCGATATCATCATGTGGTCCATCGACGCATGAATCATTTAAAGGAAACCAACTACTCTTCGACCCCATCTCTGTGGGAGCAGGAGCGCATATAGCTCTAATGCATACTGACATGCATGACATTGAGCACCATGCAGGCTTGTCAAGTGAGACTTCGATCGTCTAGGGAAAGCAAGTTCCAGCTGTGAAATAGTTTTAAAAAATTTAGAAGAGTGGGAAGGAGAAGCTTCTTGGGGTTGATACATGGAGTGGTTTCATGGTGCATAGTGGTGAATTGGACAACGTAGAGGGATGAGAACATGGAGGATACAAGGGAAGGTACAGACAGCGAAGAGAATCTACAATAGTGGGATGCACCTTTGCATGTACTGCTGTCACCAACGGAGAGCCGGCTTCGTGCTTCCACTGTCACCTCCCAATATTTATTTTTTCTTATCCTCTTTCCTATCGTCTTCGTCGTCGCCAGTTGTTGTGATATTATTGTTTGGCACCTTATATTTATATACTTTTCTTTTTTTCATTATTGTTAAACCGGAATTCATTAAACCAATTTAGAGTAAATACAACTATGAGAATATATAGGGCCGAAATCGAAATGGATTCAGACAGGATATTTATTTTATTTGATGAATACAGATATGGATACGGATGCTAGCCGGATGGAAAAATTCATATCCATATTCATTTTGAATAGATATGGATACAAATCGGATAATTAAACTTCATGACGGCGGAATCAAAAATATTAATTACTAAGTGGATGATCAATTAAGTCAATAGCATGCTAATGTGGTCATTTATTTTTCTTAAAATTTTATGGGTGTTATATGAAATTAAATAGAGTTATAAATAGAATTGGATATTCAGATACGGATGGAATAGTTGTCGATTCATATTCATATCCATTTTTCTTTGAAAGATATGGATATTAGTCAGATGCTTAAATTTTTATCCATATTCGGATAGATTCAGATACGAAAATAGGTCCGGATGGTTATTATCTGATCCACTTCACTCCTTCATAGGAATCAAAAAATAAAATATCTAACAATTGACAAGGAGAATCAGACATCCATGGTGCCAATCTCATGTGAGCAGCAACATATATATGATGCCATTCAGTCCATAGCACTATTAGCACGCTTGTGCATCCTTGAAAAGTAAAAGTATATTAAACTATATTTATGTGTGTGCATGCAGTTGACTTGCTAATGGATTTGGTATAGAAGCAAGCATTACCTTCGAGCACGTTTGGCGTGGCCAAAATAATCAAATGGTAGAAGAAGAGATGGCTAGGGAAGTTACTATGCTAATTAACTGCTAATCCATGGATATGTTTCACCAAAAGAGTTTAAGAAAGAAGATGAAGAATAGAAGTGAGAGTAATCATCAATCTTTAATTTTATGTTTTAGAAATACTTTAATCCATTATGAATATCAAGCTTGGATGTTTGTATGTCGCCTTAAAGAAGGCTTATTGGTGTGGTCAAACTTTCTCTAAGTAGAAAAAAGGAGTTTGCAATTGAAGGGATACCATAAATTCAGCTAGGTGTATTGCTTTTTCCTTCTTTTTTTTTTTTTTTAGGAGAAAAATAGAAATCCAAGGTGGGCCTCTCAAATGTGGCACTCCCTTGGTATAGTGTTGCACATGTTTTAAAGTTGAGAACCACTGGTTGTGCTCAAATATAAGGAAGTGGTTTAAATGCCTCCTTTTAGATAAAAGTAACTGTATGAGCTTATATGTTACAACTCAATAGGCAGAAATTGGAACTATATGTGGCATAAGGCAATCCATATATATGCATGATATCTTTTTCATGCACTACTTTACTAAGAGAAGGCTTATCTTAGATATCACTTCAAACAAGATAAAAAGGGTCCAGTGTCTTTCTTAATTTATGATATTAATAGTGTACCATGATAGATGAAACATCCTTGTTTTTGGGTAGTATAAACTATAAATGAATGAGCCATCTTTGATGGTCTCCACTTTTACATTGGAGTACATGTCTGTGGGCATATCATTCTAAAATGAAATTATCTATGAGATTTCCACCCCCCCCCCCCCCCCCCCCCCCCAAGAGTATTAGACTCCTCAAAAGGAGATGAGAAATATCTTATCCTCCCACCCCATGTATCTTCTAGGTTTTATAGACCTGAGGCATATCCTCTAGGGATACTATATACCATATGCATATAGAGGTAGCAGGGGGACCACACTGCATTTATGCATGTAACTTTTTATCCTATCATTGCAAGCCATGTCTATATATTGATTTACTCTAACAAATGATGGTGAGGAACCCTAAAAATTGATTTGATTAACCCCATGGAAACACCGCCTAAATGGCTACATGTTCATATCCCATCTCCTCCATGGTTTCAGCTAAAGCTGCAACCGAGCCGAGTCTACTCAAGGCCGACCTCAGCAATCTGGATTCAAAGGGGTGGGCTGACTTAATCTGGATCTATGTAGTCTTTGAATCAGATCGACGATCTTGACTCATGATTAGTTTTCGATATCCCGAACAAGATTCCATGGGTTCGGCAGAAAGTTGACTCCAAGTGGCCAAGACTAGTCGAAAATGTCGCATTGGTAGGGGAAATCGGATGCAGAACCTGGAACATTAAGACTAGAACAAGATTCCATGGGTTCGGCAGAAAGTTGACTCCAAGTGGCCAAGACTAGTCGAAAATGTCGCATTGGTAGGGGAAATCGGATGCAGAACCTGGAACATTAAGACTAGAACTCATGGTTACAGGGAATTTGGCTTGTAGTTCGAGTCCGAATCCGATAGCCAACCAATTGTCACCATGCACCCCAACTCAACTCACTGCACATTTAGTTCATTTGCTTTAATCCATGAGAGTCCCTGCCCAACTTAATGAACTCATTGAATAATTGTTAAGATCTTTTCTCGATCTTATCGTTGTCCTCAATTTTTTAGGCTGAAAGTGACTCGGCAATAACCTTACCATTATTGAATGTTGAGAGATTTGAAGTTGACCGGCCCACAACGTTACACCGCTAAAGCGAGGACAGTCGTCCACATGGTTCGTTGCCAAAGCTGTTTGCTTTCCTTCCAAAGTTATATTGGAGCTTTGTCCAAAAGAAACTTGGGCTTAGCTTCCAAGAGAGCATCAAATGGTACCATCTAGAGTGGAAAAGCCATTATAAACTTAATCCTCGCATAATACCATAACTGCAATATTAAAGAAAGCTTAATATAATATCATCAGTGTCATCTTTTCTCTCAAATATGTCATATAACAATATACATTCATGAGAATATTAGACTGTGCGTCGATATAATATTGGCAATCATTCAACATAGATGTCACCTACTGCCAATTATCTTCCCATGAGCATCGCACATGATGATTAGTTTTATATAATTCATACTTGATGTCAATTAATCTATATCTTTCTTTAACTAAAGAATGCAAGAGTGTATTGCCTATGGAATACTTTATGTCTCTAGTACATTATTTTTTTCCAAGACATGCCCAATTGACTTGTGGGAGGGAAAAGGGATATTGGAGAAGCAATATATATAGACATTAGAAAGCAGTTTTAGACGAGTAATTTGGCCTTTAGCAAGCCCTCTTTACAAATGGAGGGTGACCTTTGCTCTCCTTTCCATGCCTCGTCGGTGGAGAGGAGAGGAGAGGAGTTGAAGAGGTGATGGGAAAAGAGACAAAGGGGAAAAGAAGATGGGGAAGAGACAAGAAGGTTAGGAGAAAAGTTGAAGCAAAGGAGGAAATAATTGAAAAGATGGGCATTGGTCTTTGAATGTGTCGTCGGTGGGCTAGGCATGGTGATGGTAGGCAGGAACATTGATTGAAGGGATCCCATCTGTCCATTTTCTTCTCCTCCTACCTTGCTTGGATTAGTAGCTTTGCATTGATTAATTAATGTGGGGTTAAAAACTTCCAAGCTATTAGTGGAGACAACCAACATCAGTGATGACTTGCTTCCCTAACAGCCAATTCCCATGATTGGATGTTGATGTGAGATGGATTGGACATGGAATCAAGAAAAAGGTATCTCAAATTACTACTACCTTTAATCCCTAATTAAGGTTGATACCATCTTAAGAATGCATAGGAAATCCTTAACTGCTAGTTGTGAGAAAGTACAATCTGATGAATTCTGTCGGTCTAGCTAGTAGGATTTCTTACTCGATGAATTTTAGAACCTAATGGTTTGTGTAGTGCAAGTCCTATATTAGGAATGTAATGTATCATCTTAACATGTCAAACCGTACGCTATCTGTTACACCCAGAATCCAGCATCCAGGTGTAGCACATGACACAGCTACACACTCTCTAGGGCAGAGCTCTATAGAATATGCAAGGCCTAAAAAATTATATTACAAACTTGATATCATTGAACAATAATGATTTCAATTCATACTAAACAACAGAGTTGGTCCAATTATAAAATTTGATCAACCAACTAGTAATAACGATGCTCTATCTAATTATCCCCTCCACCTGTGATCTCAACCATAACCATGTACTATGCAATTTGCAACTTTGAAAAAGAGAAAGAGAAAAAGGTTGTGAGCTTTACAGCACAGTAAGAATTTTCATACATCCATATCAACACAATAATAATTTAAATTTGAAAAGTACAAGAAATCATTTCACACAACATGACATTACAAAACGACTATCTGATCACCTTGAATCCTTACTACCTTGAATCCCTAATTAAGGTTGATACCATCTTAAGAATGAGTATGAAATCCTTAACTGCTAGTTGTGATAAAGTACAATTTGATAAATTCTATCAGTCTAGCTAGTAGGACTTCGTACTTGATAAATTTAGGACCTAATGGTTTGTACAATGTAAGTCCTATGTTAGGCATGTGATGTTTCATCTTAACATGTCAAACCGTACGCTATCATACCATTATTTGAGGTGATTTCTAAAGTAGCCTATATGGTAGAGGAATCATTGCAAGGCACCTTCGGTCCATGTGATTTATTTAAGAGGATGAAACATTCGAAGGCCATAGTAATCCTATTAATTGATAACTCAAGCTCGTAAAGCCTAACATTGGGCCAATTCGCATAACGCAAGTAGTAGTGTGAATTGATAAATATCCTATGTTGATCAATGTGCATCTCTTGTTTCTCTCTTTAGGAAATTATCCTGTGCACATTCATATGCACTCTCACTCTTTACTATTTCCCTCTTTATATGTCAATCTCTTTTTAATTTATGGTGCAGACTTACTTTACATTATGGCAAAGAAATATTGATGATGAATTTATAAAGTTACGATCCTTAAACATAAATAAAAACCAAGTTACGGTTCGACTCTTACAAAGTAGGCCACTACCAAAGTTATATATAGTTAGGCAACTATAAAAGTTATATTTATATAGTTGCACTAAGGAATTCACATCCCAGTATAAATAAGTGGGGCTCCATGGGGCATAAATTAGACGATACTGTATTTTGGTAGTATCACAATAATCCACTTCAAATATCTATAGTCTCATCGAATGTATTTGCATTATGTCATAAAAAATTTTGCTAAAATGCGTGAGACTACAATTAACATATACGAGTTGGCCTGCGACTCAACAGAATGTGATTACTTACCCACTGGTTATCAACTATTAAGTTGTGACAAGAAAAGGAATGTGGGCTCACATTTAGAGTCTAACAAGCATTTTACTTCCTAATTACATTCTGAATTCCAGTAAGGTGATCAGATATCCCTAAATTACAGGAAAAAGAGAGCTGCATTTTTCTTGCAATTAGTTGGTCTGCAGGGGGAACCACACATGTATAGCCTTTGCATAACCACATTAAGATTCAGCACATGGTAGCAGAGGACATGTCAGTGGAATATTAAAACTGCTATCCTCATGGGAGTCCCAAATCACCAAAACAAAACATGATTGGTGCTTGGTTAAAAGAGCAGCTCATCATAATTTTACAATTTACCAAAGTTTTTTTTTTTCACCTTCCCTCTTCATTTATCTCCTGACCATTTTTCTGCAGTGAAATAGATGCTTTGATATGATATCCTGGGATAGCTCCTGAATGTGATGGTGTGGGCCCTCTCTTCAGATATCTGTTCTGAGAATAATGGGCTTTAAGGCCTCAATATGGGACTGACAACCCCCCAACTTGTGTACTTATTTGCTTAGGTTTCATTTCAGTTTTAACAGACTAAGGAGAATAGCATCTGTATCTTGCTTTACCAATCCTACTATTGATCTTCCTAAACTTTGCCCTTTTTTTTGATATAAATGGAGACTAAAGAGCTTAAACCTCCATTAGTCACCAAAATTTTATTAAAGAAAGGGGAAGTTTCACATACAAAAGGAAGGAATAAAAAACATAGAAATAGAAGGAGCAGAGCAAAGCCTCCACTACACCTGAGGTTTAAGAGGAAGTCTTTGTGGGAGATCAGCCAACCTCAGTAGAGAGAACATCAGCAACCGGCCAGATGAACAGCAGTACAGGCGACTTATATATCATATTTGTTCACTTTTCCAAAGCATGTACCACCTTTAACCACTAGCATCCACTACAATTGGAGTCTACCTCAGTGTCTCTTAACCTAGTACCACCTTCTTCTACATCCATGTAGCCACCTTATTTAACAGTGTTTCAACTGGACTTTGAGGTAAGGGGCTAGGCATTGCAGAAGCAGCACAGCTCAATGTTTCCAGGGTCCCAGACCAGATGAAGTGGATAGAAGTGAAATTGGGTCCCTAGATTGGGACCAAATGATTGAGTTAGGGCTCAAAACACCTTGATGTGACATTGCGTTCTTAGGATCTAAGATGTAGGCCTAGATCCTTGCACCAGTCATTATCTTTTAAGGTAGTTGCTCTTTGCCTGATTGCCTCTGATGGCCTTCCAAAAAGTTAGCTCATGATGGGTTGTTAAGGGGCAGCAAATTTGTGCTGCTGGTGGTTTGGGCCCAAATGCAAGAGCTGTGCAGTTCCCACTGGAATTCTCACATTCATTAGTAATCTTCTTTTATAGACAGTTGACTGTCTATGTTCATCAAAGGATTCTCAATGTCTATAGAAGAAATGGAAAAAAAATTATAATGCAAGAATTCAGATGTGTTCACAAAGTTTACATCAGTAAAAAAAAGAGGAAAAAACCCAGAGAGAAATTACCAAGAGCTAATTGTGGCTCTGCCCCATTCCACATTTATTGACCATTTTTATTGATATCTCACCTTAGATTTCTAAGTTTTTTTACATGTGTAAGTAAAGTGAATCAAATGAGGCACCTATACAGCTGCTGTGAAAAACTTGGAGTTAAAGGGAATTTGTGTTTCCTAATGCCTATAATTTGTACACTTGTGATTGAATCATCCACACTTGCTACACTATTTTCTAATTCCGACGGAAGAATATTGGTAAGAGAGTGTTTTATTTGTTGGAAGTGTTGCTGGAAATTGGACCCGGGGGCAATCTTCGGTCGAAGAGAGGGAGCGACTGTTAGTCTTCACGGCGGGGCGGCGGTCTGTCGGCGGGCGGCGTCCTGCGTCCGGGGCGGTCGGAGAGAAGGAACAGCAGGTCCTCGCAGCGGGGCGGCGATCCGTTGGCTGGCGGCGTCCTCCGTCCGGGTGCCTGCACACGAACCGGTGGCCGGGTTCTCCGGCGCCGGCCCTCCGACGCTCAAGTCAGGGAGGGGGGCAAATAGTGGGGAGAAGGAGATAAACAGTGATTTTTGGGTGTATGAATGTTCCAATCCCCTCTTGAGAGGCCAAGGCTCCCTTTTATATGCGGGGGTCGGTTTACCTGTGATGTAACAGGGCGAGGCCGTAGTACGGCTTGGCATGTTGTTCAGGTCGGCGCTCGGTCAGGCGAATCATTGCGCTGATGTCGGCGGTATGGCCGAGATCAGAGACTTATCATAGTCGACTAGACCCTGCTGGGTCGATTTGCCGTGGAGAGCTGGGGATCCGTAGATGTCAGGAGCCATGCGCATTTATTGTGGAGTAAGTCGGAGATCCGCATTTATTATGGAGTAAGCCGGAGATCCGCATTTATTGTTGAGTGTGCCGGAAGATTACAGCGGCCATGCGCAATAAATGCCGGAGGGGTGTTAGAGTACGGTCCTCGGACATCGGGGTTTCTCTTAGGTCGGAGGTTTCGGGGTCGGTCGTCTTGTGGCCGAGCGTTCCGAGGTCGGACGCTGACTTCGGCTGTCCGGGGTCGGAGGTTGTACGGCTTCTTAGGGGCATTTATGTCATTTGGGGGGAAACTTTATTCCCCCCAACACTATCCCCCGACTTCCGAGTTCGAGCGGCTTGTGGGGCTCGGACGTGGGAAGTAAAGTCTGTCACTGAGGTTGGGGGGAAGGTCTCGCCCGCCCCCTTGTGCTTTCCGGAGCTTTCATGGTGAGATATGCGCCCTTTGGCGTCTCGAGGCTGCTTTATTCGGTGAGCTAATGATGGAGCTCGTATCATCATGCTTCTCGAATCGCCAGGATCATTTTACGGCGGATTAATGATGGGGGACCTCGAGCTCGTCGAGGCGGTGTCTCGATTCCGTAATCGACGTTTCTGGCTCATTAATGAGTGTGCCGTTACGGGGTTTGAAACGGACACGCGGCGCGACCTGAGGTCGGACGCTTTCGATTTCATGTTACTGGATCATAATTCCGAAGAAGTGGAGGCCTCATCGGGGCTCCACGTGTCCCAGATCTTATTAAACGAGGGGAGCGGGGGTTACGTCCGCTCGTTCCTCAAGACGATTTGATTCTGTGGACCCATGATGAGGCCCCGAGATCCGATGGGACAACGCTTCGATTTCGTATCCGATTTATTAAACCGGAGTGGATACGGTGCCTCGGCTTCCGAGGTCGACACGTGGCGCAACTCGGTCGGGGGGATGGGAACCGACCCCGTCGATCTGGGCCGTCAGGGGGGTCTATATAAACCCCACGAGTCTGCCCTAAAGGTCTTGTTTGGCTGCCTCTTATTTTCGTCGTCTTTCCCCCCTGCTTCCTCCCTCAGCTGAATCTTGCTGGTGGTGCCCGGAGCGATTTCCGGCAATGTCCAGTAGGTTTTCTTCCTGTTTTCACTAGGGTTTCCCCTTTTCTCCTCCTTGTCAACTTCCATTTTCTACTCTTAACTTTTGCTCCACTCTTCCGTGAGAATGGGTTCCGGTCCCGAAGAGGTTGGGTCGAGTCTGTCGGAAGAGGAGCTGGAGTTAATCCGCTCCCGTTTCTTCTTCCAGCCCGGGTTTCGCCTTGAAACCGCAGGGCCGGAAGACAGGGTGACGCAGCCGCCCCCAGGTCGGATCGCGGTTTACCGCGAGACACTTTGGGCGGGCCTGCGTTTTCCCGCCCATGAGTTCGTGAGCAACTTGCTGGCCGAGTACCAGCTCGTCCCGGCGCAGTTGGCTCCGAACTCATGGAGGACCATAATCGGGTTTTTATCCCTGTGCCTCGGGCACGGGATCCCGATTTCGGTCGGCCTTTTTCGCCGGTGTTTTCTGTTAAAGAAAAACCCGGCGGACGTAGGGTGGTTGTATTTCGCCTTTCGGGGCGGTATGTCACTCTTCCGGGGCGCCCCTTCCTCGATTCACGAGTGGAAGAGGAAGTTTTTCTTTCTGGCGTCTGCGGCGCCTTGGGGGTTCGAGCCAAGGTGGGGACACCCTCGGCTGAAGGCCCTCAACAAACTCTCCGAGCCCACGGGGAGGGAGCTGAGGACCCTGGACTCTTTGCGAGCCCTCGGGAGGGGCAACGACCTGACCGAGCTCCTGCGGGAGGACGCCCTGGCGAGCGTGGGTCTGAGCTCGGCGCGCCCCGAGGGTAAGGGCGGTTGCATTATTCTATTTATTTATTTCTTGTTCTCCGTCTTTACGGTCACGGGTCTGACTCTTAACAAAATTCTTGATTTCAGATATTCCACGCATGCCGACCAGCAACACATCACTTTTCTCTCGCCTGAGGAGGCGAGAGGCCGAGGCCGGGGGTGCTGCGCCCCAGCCTCGGAAGAGGGCGAGGACGGACGGCGCTTCTTCGTCGGCCGGGACGAGTGGCCCCGAGGCGGGGGCCCCTGCAGCCGACCCGAGGCGGGAGCGGGTTGTTGGTGATGCGGGCCCGTCGGCCCCTCCTTGCCCTACCCCCCTTTCCCAGCGGGGGGAGCCGTCTGTGGTCCGGCCGCAGCAGCCAGGACCCGGGCTTACCCGAGGCACCGAGGCGAGCGGCTCCGGGACCTCGGGTTCGATCGTGCCGAGCTCTTCCCGGGCTTTCCGAGAAGAGTCGGTCGAGCCGGACTCTTCTATTCCCGAGGGGCGCTCGGCCTTTCAAGATGCCGAGGTCGCACGCTCCATGTTGCGGCGTGCGGTGCTTCCAGCGGACCGGGCCGTATTTCGGGGTATTTCGCTGGAGGAGGTCGTCGGCAGTGCTTACTGCAACACCGCCCGGGTAAGCTTCCTTCTTAATTTTTCCGAGTTTTTAGCGTACATATGTGCTTTTCAACTCACAATACCCTCGTTTCTTTCTTTTCAGCATATTCTCGAGCTCGACACCATGGCGTTCATCGCCCATGGGTATCGGGAAGAAGTTCAACAGCTCGGCCAGCAACTGGAGCCGGCCAAGAAAAGAGTCGCCGAGCTGGAGGCGGCGTTGGCCTCGGCCGAGGCTCGGTGGACAGCCACCGAGGCTGAGCGCCTTGCCATGGTGGGGGCGCTCGAGGAGGAGAAGGCGGCTCATGCCCTGACCAGGGCAACCATGCGCGGCACGGAGGCGCGCTTAGGGGAGGTCCAGGCCAGGGTCGCGGCCCTCGAGTATGAGGAGGGGGTCTTGCGCCTCCGACTCGGGCAACTTGAGGCCCGGGAGAGGAGGGCCCTCGAACGAGCCGAGCATGCTGTGGAACTCTTCAAAGAGTCGCAAGAGTTCCGCGACATGTTGGAGGAGGAGACGGTCGACGGTTTCCTTCGAGGCTTCGAGAACTTCCGGGAGCAGGTGCGCCGGTACTGCCCTCAGTACGACTTCTCGACGGTCCGTCCGAGGGAGGACCGGGGCTGGGGGTCCGACGTGCAAGCCCTTCCTGCCATCCTGACGTCCGAGGCGGGAATATACGAGCAGGACCCCGCCGAGCCTTCGACGGGGGTAGCCGAGGCGGACGGTGTCATGGAGGCGGCTCCGGCGGCCGAGATCGACGCTGTCCCGGAGGCGGCGCCCGAAGCTCCTGCTCCCGGCCCTGAGCCTGTTCCTGAGGAAGATCATGAGGTCATCAATGTGCCGGATGACCCCCCGGATGTGGCTCCCGCCGCTTAGGACTTAAGCATATTTTTCTTTTCTTTTTCATTGTATCCGGGGTCGGCCCTTGAGTGGCCGACTTCCAATTTTGTAATTGGCCTTCCGGCCCTTTGTTAATGAAGAAATATTTTTGTCATTCTGTGTTCATCTTTCCCTCTGTTGTCGTGGATGAGGCTAGAACCTTAGCTAACCGCCTCGACGACCTCTAACTTTGTATTTTAATCTTTGGACTGCTTAACGAAGCTGCCCTTTTCCCTGGCTATATCTTAGCCTTCTCGGATTCCAGTCGTCTCGACCAAAGGGAGCTCCGAGCTTAGGTTTCTAGAAAATTTCTCTAAGTCCTATAACTCGGATCTTAGAGTCGTGGGAGTTGCCACGTTTGGCCTTTAGGAAAATCTAAAGGCACCGAGGTCGGGCCTTAGCCCTTCAAGTGGGACCGAAATAGGTCTATTCGTGCCGCTATTCGGGGAGTTTAGTCGGGTTTCCGAACTCAACTCCGAACCTCTCATAGGGAGCGCGGGCTAATAAACAAGTTATTGCCGAAGGTTTTCATAGTTATCGTTCTCGGTGAACAAGGCTGGGATTCCCAAAGATTGCCTTGGTACCTGTGCTTGGCTGGTACATTCGTGGCCGGGACCACTTTCTCAGCTGGACGTCGGAGTTTACTTAGAAGAGCCGAGTTGGGCCCTACTTTATGAAGCCTTAGTACGGATTGCGGAGACTTGACGAACAGAGCAGGCATGATGAAGTTGGGAGGTCGGTCTTAAGCCGACCCAGCGAAGAAGCCCGGCTTTGGGGCAAAATAAGACTCCAACATTGGACGAGATCCCGCTCGGCAATATGTAGATAAAATTTGACAAGGAGGGCGTCTAGTTGGGTGTACCTCTTGCATTCTCGGGGTCATGCTTCGCATGGTGGAGTAGGTCGCTTCCCTTCCTCGTCGACCTCCGGAGTCATTTTTGACTTCTAAAAGGGGCTCGGGCTTCCCATGGACCCGGCGACTCCTGCCGGAGTTGAGAGGATCTGGGGAGGCTCTGTTGATTTGTAGCCCTTTTTGAGATCGAGGGGGCTTAAGACCCTATGGTCGGACCTCGGAGCGCCTCAACCTTGGTCGAGGGATCCCACGTCAGGTCGGCGGGTTCGTGGACGCTTTGCTGACCTGTGATACCTCCCGAGGTCGAGGGAGTCTGGTTCTCTACGGTCGACCCTCGGGGCATCCCGACCTTAGTCGAGGGATCGTTAATCAGGTCGGCTGGTCTGGGCACGCTCTACCGACCGGCGACGCTTCCCGAGGTCGAGGGAGTCTGGTTCTCTACGGTCGACCCTCGGGGCATCCCGACCTTAGTCGAGGGATCGCTCGCTTCGGGGATCGGAGATCGTCGACCGCTCCCGGGGGTCCACTTTGTGGCGCCCCGGGTGGAGCCACCCTTTCCACCTCTCACGGCGCCTTCCCGAGGTCGAGGGAGTCTGGTTCTCTACGGTCGACCCTCGGGGCATCCCGACCTTAGTCGAGGGATCGTTCGTCAGGTCGGCTGGTCTGGGCACGCTCTACCGACCGGCGACGCTTCCCGAGGTCGAGGGAGTCTGGTTCTCTACGGTCGACCCTCGGGGCATCCCGACCTTGGTCGAGGGATCGCTCGCTTCGGGGATCGGGGATCGTCGACCGCTCCCGGGGGTCCACTTTGTGGCGCCCCGGGTTGAGCCACCCTTTCCACCCCTCACGGCGCCTTCCCGAGGTCGAGGGAGTCTGGTTCTCTACGGTCGACCCTCGGGGCATCCCGACCTTAGTCGAGGGATCGTTCGTCAGGTCGGCTGGTCTGGGCACGCTCTACCGACCGGCGACGCTTCCCGAGGTCGAGGGAGTCTGGTTCTCTACGGTCGACCCTCGGGGCATCCCGACCTTAGTCAAGGGATCGCTCGCTTCGGGGATCGGGGATCGTCGACCGCTCCCGAGGGTCCACTTTGTGGCGCCCCGGGTGGAGCCACCCTTTCCACCCCTCACGGCGCCCTCCCGAGGTCGAGGGAGTCTGGTTCTCTACGGTCGACCCTCGGGGCATCCCGACCTTAGCCGAGGGATCGTTCGTCAGGTCGGCTGGTCTGGGCACGCTCTACCGACCGGCGACGCTTCCCGAGGTCGAGGGAGTCTGGTTCTCTACGGTCGACCCTCGGGGCATCCCGACCTTGGTCGAGGGATCGCTCGCTTCGGGGATCGGGGATCGTCGACCGCTCCCGGGGGTCCACTTTGTGGCGCCCCGGGTGGAGCCACCCTTTCCACCCCTCACGGCGCCTTCCCGAGGTCGAGGGAGTCTGGTTCTCTACGGTCGACCCTCGGGGCATCCCGACCTTGGTCGAGGGATCGCTCGCTTCGGGGATCGGGGATCGTCGACCGCTCCCGGGGGTCCACTTTGTGGCGCCCCGGGTGGAGCCACCCTTTCCACCCCTCACGGCGCCTTCCCGAGGTCGAGGGAGTCTGGTTCTCTACGGTCGACCCTCGGGGCATCCCGACCTTAGTCGAGGAGGCGCTACGGGGGGCCGCGAAGGTACTATCCCGTTGTTGGTGTTGAGCGCCACGGGGGACTGCGAAGGTACTACCCCGTCTTCCCGAAGTGTCGAGGGGTCTGGGCACGCACTGTCGACACTCGGGGCATCTCGACCTTAGTCGAGGAATCTTGCACCAGTCGACGTTTCACCGTCCTGCGATTCTTTCCGAGGTCGAAGGAGTTTGGGACTCTGCGGTCGAGCCTCGAGGCATCCCGATTTTGGCCGGGGAATCTGAGGATCACAGACGACCCAATATTAGAAGAGGATTACAGTCATCAAAATGAGAGAAATATTTGCAGAAAAAGGAGCTGAGCCCATTATCCTGATTATCTTGAACCCCTTGGGGTCTCACTGGTAGTACATTCGTAAATTCTCGGAGTTCCAGCTTCGTGGGATCAGAGTCCCTTCCAGGGACTTCAATTTGTACGCCCCTGGCCGTTGTACCCGGGCGATTTGATACGGTCCTTCCCAGTTTGGGGCGAGCTTTCCTTGCTCGGTTGGTTGAGAAGCCTCGGCTTTCCTGAGGACGAGGTCCCCTACTTTGAAGAGCTTGGGCTTAACTCTGGAGTTGTAGTATTGGGCCGTTCGCTGTTGATATCTCGCCATGCGCACCCGGGCGACCTCTCTTGTCTCTTCGACGAGGTCCAAATTGCTCCTGAGCTGGGAGGAATTGGTATCGGGGTCGTAATGCTCCACCCTCGGAGAAGGCAAGCCGATCTCCAATGGGATGACGGCCTCAGTGCCGTATGCTAGGTTGAAGGGGGTCTCTCCCGTGGGCAGTCGGAACGTGGTCCGGTACGCCCAAAGGACATTGTACAAGTCCTCGACCCACTGTCCTTTGGACCGATCAAGCCTAGCTTTGAGTCCCTGCAAAATAGTTCGGTTAGTTACCTCGGTTTTCCCGTTTGTCTGGGGATGGGCAACCGAGGTGAAGCGATGATCAATGCCGAGCTCAGAGCAAAACTCCCTGAAATGAACATTGTCAAATTGTCGACCATTGTCAGATATAAGGATACGGGGTAGTCCGAATCGGCAGATTATAGACTTCCACACGAAGTCCCGCATCTTTTGCTCGGTGATCCGGGCAACAGGTTCGGCCTCGACCCATTTGGTGAAGTAGTCGATGGAGACGACCAGGAACTTTCTCTGTCCGGTGGCCAGGGGAAAGGGCCCCAGGATGTCGATCCCCCATTGGGCAAACGGCCAGGGGGCGATGATGGAGGTCAGCAGAGCTGAAGGTCGGCGCTGGATATTGGCGTTTCGTTGGCACCGATCGCACTTGCGGACGAAATCTGTTGCGTCCTTCTGGAGTGTGGGCCAGTAGTATCCCTGCCGCAGGATCTTATGGGCCAAGGCTCGACCCCCCAGGTGATTTCCGCAGATCCCTTCATGGACCTCTCGGAGGGCGTAGTCCGCCTCGGAGGGGCGGAGGCATCTGAGAAGGGCAGAAGTAAATGATTGTCGATAGAGTTTATTCTCGTACAAGACATACCGGGGAGCCTGGCGCTTGATTCGGCGAGCCTCCGTCTCGTCATGAGGTAGAGTTCCGTCCTGAAGATAGCAGACGAGCCCGTCGATCCAGCTTGGCTCGGAGTCGATGCACATAGTGGGCTCGGGTTCCTCCGTGCTGGGGACCCGAAGATACTCGAGCGCTGTTCCCTTGGGAAGCTCGCTCATGCGGGAGGTGGCCAGTTTGGACAGCTGGTCTGCCCTGAGGTTTTCCGCTCTGGGAATATACTGAATATTGAAAGAATTCAGGGCAGATGTGAGTTCCCGCACCTTTTGGAGATACTTTTGCATGGATGGCTCTTTAGCTTCAAAATCTCCTTGGACCTGGTTCACCACCAGCTGGGAGTCGCTGAAGGCCGTCAGGTCTCCCACTTTTAGTTCTTTCGCCAGCTTGAGCCCGGCGATGAGAGCCTCATACTCGGCCTCATTGTTCGAGGCCGGAAACTCGAGGCGCAGAGCTTGCTCGGCCACCACTCCATCTGGACTGGTGAGGATAAGTCCGGCCCCGCTGCCCCCCGGGGTCGAAGACCCATCCGAGTGCAGGACCCATGGCTGCTTCGGGGTCTCCTCCACGGACTCAGATGGTGGCTCGGGGTCGTCCGGAAGGGTGCACTCCACGATGAAGTCGGCGAGTATCTGAGCTTTGACAGCCGGCCTGGGCCGATATTCTAGGTCGAATTCCCCGAGCTCGACCGCCCATTTGGCGATCCTCCCCGCACGATCCGACCTCTGCAATATCTGCTTCATAGGCTGGTCGGTTAATATAGCTATCGTGTGGGCTTGGAAGTAAGGCCTGAGTCTCCGAGCCGAGATGATGAGAGCGAAGATGGTCTTCTCAAGTTTAGAATATCGGGTCTCAGCATTCCTGAGGACCCGGCTGGTGTAATAGACCGGCTTTTGGAGCTTGTCTTCTTCTCGGACGAGGACCGAGCTTACTGCAGCTGGGGAGACGGCCAGATATAAGTAAAGAATTTCGCCCTTCTGGGGCTTGGTGAGCAGCGGGGGAGAGGCCAGAAGGCTCCGAAGCTCTTCAAAGGCTTGCTGGCATTCTTCTGTCCACCGGAAGTCTTTCGGCCGTTTGAGGCTCTTGAAGAAGGGGAGGCAACGCTCGGCTGATCGAGAAACAAACCTTCCCAGGGCGGCTACCCGCCCCGCGAGCCGCTGCACCTCCTTAACTGTCTTTGGAGGCGACATCTCTTGCAGTGCCCGGATTTTCTCCGGGTTGGCTTCAATTCCGCGTTGGGTCACTATGAAACCCAGGAACTTGCCCGAGGTGACTCCGAACGCGCACTTCGCCGGATTGAGTTTCATTTGGTATTTTCTGAGCTTGGCGAATGTCTCGTTGAGATCGGCTATGTGGTGTTCCGCCGCTTGGCTCTTTACCAGCATGTCGTCCACATAGACTTCCATGTTCCGGCCGATCTGGTCTTTAAAGATTTGGCTGACCAGTCTCTGATAGGTGGCCCCAGCGTTTTTCAGGCCAAAGGGCATCACCTTGTAGCAGTAGGTGCCCTTGTCGGTGATGAAGGCCGTCTTCTCCTCGTCTTCTGGCGCCATTCGGATTTGGTTGTATCCTGAAAAGGCGTCCATAAAAGTTAGCAGTTGGTGTCCTGAAGTGGAGTCGACGAGCTGGTCGATGCTCGGGAGAGGGAAGCTGTCTTTTGGGCAGGCCTTGTTCAGGTCGGTGTAGTCCACGCACATACGCCATTTTCCGTTGGCCTTCTTTACGAGGACTACGTTGGCGAGCCAATCCGGGTAGGAGACCTCCCGGATGAAGCCGGCTCCGAGGAGTTTGTCCACCTCCTCGGCCGCAGCTCGTTGTCGCTCAGGGGCGGAGCCTCTTTTCTTCTGCTTTACGGGCCTGCTGGTTGGCCTCACCTGGAGTCGGTGGACCATGACCTCGGGGTCAATTCCTGGCACGTCCGCGGGCGACCAGGCGAAGACGTCAGCATTGTCCCGCAGGAAGCTGACGAGGCGATTCCTCTCATGGGCGCCGAGGCCGGAGCCAACCTGCACGGTTAGCTCGGGAAAATTTTCTTGTAGTGGGATTTGAATAAGGAGCTCACCGGGCTCTACTTGCTTCTTCCAGAGGGTGTCCCTCGCATCGAGGGTTTCTATGGGCAATGAAGGGCCCATCGAGCGGTCTGGTGCCTCGGCTGGTTGCTTTACTGTGTGGGCCGCCATGTAGCATTGCTTGGCGACCAGTTGGTCTCCGCGGACCTCGCCCACTCCTTGGCCGGTGGGGAACCGCATGAGCAAATGGCGAGTTGAAACCACGGCTCGAAGGGCGTTTAACCCTGGGCGCCCAAGGATGGCGTTGTAGACCGAGGGCAGACGGACCACCAGAAAGTCCATCCTCACAGTGCTCTCCCGGGGGGCGAGGCCAACTGTGACAAGGAAGCTAGCCTCACCTTCAACCGGGACCGCATCTCCGGTAAACCCGACCAGCGGGGCATTGATTCTCCGGAGGTGTCCTTCTGTCAACCCCATTTTTTGGTAGGCATGGTAGTACAAAATGTTGGCTGAGCTTCCATTGTTAACTAGGACACGCTTTACATCAAACCTATTTACAATCATTGAGATGACCACAGCGTCATCGTGAGGGGTCTCGACCCCTTCTAAGTCCTCGTCCGAGAACGAGATGACTTCATCAGTGCGTGGGCGCTTCGGGGGTGCTCCCTGGGCGGCTGTTCCTGCCGAGGTCCGCCCAATCATGTTGATGGTGCCGGCGATAGGCCTGTTGCCGCCGGAATTTTCGGTTGGTGCGACATTCTCCGCCGGCCTCCTTTCCTCATGTCGGTTCCTCACGAACCGGTTCAGTACTCCCCGTCTGATGAGCGCTTCTATCTCGTCCCGGAGTTGGAAGCAGTCCTCCGTGTCGTGCCCGCGATCTCGGTGGAAGCGGCAGTACTTCCTGAAATTTCGGGAAATTCCGTGTCTCGCATAGGAGGCGGGGGTCGGAAGAAGTCCCGACCCTCAATTTCCATCAGGATCTCGGCCCGAGGAGCATTGACGGGTGTATAGTTCTCGTACCTCACCTGGTACGTCCGGGGCTGTGGTGGAGACCTCGGACGAGGAGGTGTCCTCTGCTGAGGTCGCCCCTGCTGACGGGGCGGGCTCCTCAGTCTGGGGAGATTCTTCTCTCGGCGGGGAGACCGGCTCCTTTGTCGACCGCGCTCCTCGCGGCGCTTCTTCCGCTTCTTCGAGGTGGGCTCGATTGCCCCCCGCCTGGAGGCGACTGCCTCCTCGGCCTTGGCGTACTTCCGGGCTCGGGCCAGCATTTCGGTGAAGTCGGCCGGGAAGCTCTTCTCGATGGAGAAGAGGAATCGGTAGGAGCGGACCCCAGTCTTCAGAGCCGACATGGCTATCGACTGGTCTAGCTCGCGAACCTCCCATGTGGCGGCGGTAAAGCGGTCTAGGTACTCTTTGAGGGACTCCCCCTCCTTCTGCTTGATGTCCAGGAGGGAGTCTGATATCCGTCGCTGGCGCCGGCTGGCAGCAAAGTTGGTGGCGAACTGCCTGCCGAGCTGCTCAAAAGAGGACACCGTGTTCGGCTTCAGACCAGAGAACCAAAGCCGAGCGGTCCCTCGGAGGGTTGCTGGGAAGGCCTTGCAGAGTATGGCCTCCGAGGACCCTTGTAGGGCCATGAGGGCCCGATAACTCTCCAAGTGGTCGAGGGGGTCGGTGATTCCGCTGTAGGGCTCCACCTGGGGCATTTTGAACCTCGCGGGAACTGGCTCGTCCTCGATCTGGCGGGAGAAGGGGGACTTGGTAGTGAACTCAAAGTCCCCTTCCTGTCTTGCCTTCTTGCTGTGGAGTGCCGCAATCTGGCGCTCCAGATGCTCGACTTTTCGGTCGAGCTCCCCCACCCGTGGGATTGTCGCTGTGGTATGCGCCAGCTCACAGTGATCCGGGGCTGACTCCGCCTCAGAAAGTTGGGGTCTCCGGTCGAAACCTTCTCCCGGTAACTCTCTCCGGGGAGAAGCTCGTTCTCCATTGTTGGCTCTGGAGGAGCCATGCAAATTTTGGCTGGGGAGAACCGGGCCGTTGGGGAGACACTCCGGCGGGGCCTGGGCCTGCGAGGGAAGTGCCGGTAAAGCCTCCACGCGCCGCAGGCCCTGAACGGCGGCGGCCAGGGCCTGGACTTGCTGTGCCAGGGCATTGAACTGTTCCGGCTGGACCTGAGGAGCTGGGTCAGCCGGAGTTGGAGAATTCTGGACGGAGTGTCCAGGACTTTGCGGGGGACGCCGGGAGACGTTAGAGGCTCCCTTACTTCTCAACTTCATGACTGCTACTCGGGCCCTTCCTCTAGCGCCAACTGTTGCTGGAAATTGGACCCGGGGGCAATCTTCGGTCGAAGAGAGGGAGCGACTGTTAGTCTTCACGGCGGGGCGGCGGTCTGTCGGCGGGCGGCGTCCTGCGTCCGGGGCGGTCGGAGAGAAGGAACAGCAGGTCCTCGCAGCGGGGCGGCGATCCGTTGGCTGGCGGCGTCCTCCGTCCGGGTGCCTGCACACGAACCGGTGGCCGGGTTCTCCGGCGCCGGCCCTCCGACGCTCAAGTCAGGGAGGGGGGCAAATAGTGGGGAGAAGGAGATAAACAGTGATTTTTGGGTGTATGAATGTTCCAATCCCCTCTTGAGAGGCCAAGGCTCCCTTTTATATGCGGGGGTCGGTTTACCTGTGATGTAACAGGGCGAGGCCGTAGTACGGCTTGGCATGTTGTTCAGGTCGGCGCTCGGTCAGGCGAATCATTGCGCTGATGTCGGCGGTATGGCCGAGATCAGAGACTTATCATAGTCGACTAGACCCTGCTGGGTCGATTTGCCGTGGAGAGCTGGGGATCCGTAGATGTCAGGAGCCATGCGCATTTATTGTGGAGTAAGTCGGAGATCCGCATTTATTATGGAGTAAGCCGGAGATCCGCATTTATTGTTGAGTGTGCCGGAAGATTACAGCGGCCATGCGCAATAAATGCCGGAGGGGTGTTAGAGTACGGTCCTCGAACATCGGGGTTTCTCTTAGGTCGGAGGTTTCGGGGTCGGTCGTCTTGTGGCCGAGCGTTCCGAGGTCGGACGCTGACTTCGGCTGTCCGGGGTCGGAGGTTGTACGGCTTCTTAGGGGCATTTATGTCATTTGGGGGGAAACTTTATTCCCCCCAACAGGAAGCATATGTCTAATTAGATAGATTGGAAGGACAAAATTACAACGAACGATACCTTAGAGACCGAAATCAAATTTGTTAATTGGGTACTGCTAAAAGCCAGCCCCCATATATATATATATATATATATATATATATATATACTATGACTGTAGTTGGGCAAAACTGAAATTGCATGTTAGGGGTCATGAAAGAAAGCAAGTCATTTCAACCACTAGGATCATATTAACATTGATATTATATTGCAGGTGCATAATTTCCTTGAGACAATATATTTTAGGTGCATGTTGTCCCTAAAAACAATAGTCAGGTGCATAATTTTTTCAGAACTTCAGATATTTAAATGGTCACACAGTATTTGCATAAGAACACGTTCCATAGCATTCCTTTTGTGTACAAACCAAATGCCATAGCAAGACTATAGGTTAAAAAATAGATGATGGAGAGGAGAGATTTAAGATCCAAAGAAAGGAAAACACTGATTTAAACATTATTTAGCCCCCAAAAGACTGAGATTTGTCTCATTTTCCAATTGATCTATTCCATTTTATTGTCACGTAAAACAAAATCTTGGTGGGGCTGTCCATCACCTAACTCTATTGAATGTTCAAATTATGTCTGTTTATGTTCCCCACTCGCATTTCACCATCTATGTTTTCCAGGCTATATGCATCACACATACCATATTCTAGTAAATAATAATTAGAAGTCTTTGTATGGAATGTTATAAGTTCAGTATAAATGAAACACTAGAATGTTAGAACAATAATTTCAACACTCTTACAAATGCCCTCTCAAACCCCATTCCATGGGCTTGCCTATCTGATGTCAAGATCTTGGATACTGAGGCGGAAAGATTTGTACAAATTCTTCAAGGATTGGATGCAAGCAGAGCTAAGCTGAGCGCTGCTGAGTTTGGAGTGAGTAGGCCTTGTTTTGTTTTCTTCATCTTTGGTAACCCCAAGAATGGATCACCATCAGATGAAGGTTGAGTACTGTTTTTGGTCCTCTAGTTGTCACAGATAGCAGTTCTATGTTGCAATGTTGTATCTTACCTAGAAATGCTTTGTGCTATGTTTGTAACAACTCAGGACCTCATCCAAAATGGCTAGCCGGAAAATATTATTTGGGTTCCTTGATTCTGTATAAGTACCTAAAATCTACCTAGCAAATAACCGATGTGAGACTAAATACATGCCCACACGGGTCCTCACATACTCCCTCCGTTCAAGTCCTGACGTCCTTGTTAGGCTAAGGATTCAAATCCATTCAAATCTAATCACAAACACTATGATTAGCCCGTTGTTAGTCCCAATAGATCCGTACTGCAGTGTTCCATAGTCCACATAGGTTATGGGCCAGATCCGCTCTGATACCATTTGTAATAACTTAGGATCTCATCTAAAATGGCTAGTCGGAAGGTATTATTTGGATTTTTTAATCCTGTATAAATATCCAAGATCTACCCAGTAAATAATCGATGTGAGATTAAACACACGTCCGCATGGGCCCTCACAATATTATTGCTCTGAAATCTATGAAAGCTCTTGCTAGTCTCCGGTTGATCCTCTCTCTGCGTTTGCCTCATCAGCTTGTGTTGTACTGCCTTTCTATTCTCTCTGTTGCCTCCTATGGAGTTATTCTCTCTCTTTTTGGCTACAGTGGTTTGTGCATCATCTAATCATGACTCTAATTAGCTGGAATGTGCAGGGCTTGGGGAGCCAGAAGAATTATGAGAGATTTCTTGGCTTCAAATGTATGCTCCATCATTGGAATTCAGGAATCTAAATTGGAGGAGCCCTCTATGGGGGTGCTTAGATCACTTTCATGGGGAAAGATTGACAGATGGATTTTTCGAGGTGCGACTAGATCATCAAGGGGTATTCGCGTTAGGTAGAATATAGCAAGATTTGATGTCAAAGGAAGTGAAATTAAGAGGTTCTCATGACCATACAGTGGACAGATTGAATCTTGAATGTTATTTGGACCTTCACTTGTGTTTATGCCTGGATAGACCATGACCTCAAAAAACTTCTTTGGAGAGAACTAAAAAAAATTCATTCTCCCTTACTAGATCCTTGGATTGTTGAGGGGAATTTTAATGCTACTTACAAGCACCATGAAAGAAGCGATCTGCCTCAAGCCCGAAAATAATCCAAAGCTTTTACTTCCTTATTAGATCAACTCAATTATTGGATCTTCCTCTGAAGAGGCAAGACTATACTTAGAGCAATCGAAGCGAACTACCTATCATGTCTAAGTTAGATAGATTCAGGAAGCCCTCCCAAATCTTTGTTCCGACCGTATGCCAATCAAGCTCTTCTTTCTAGGTCCTCAAAGACCAAAAAACTAGTCAAATTTGACAGAAGTTGGCTGTCTTTGGAAGGTATTACAGAAGTTGTAGTTAGGGTTTGGGATAGATCTGGATCTTCTGAGATGCAATAGTTAATCTTGTGCTCAAGTTAAGGTCTACCAGAAATGCACCCAAGAGGTGGTCTACAAAAGTAAGATCTTTTGTCGAAGCAGATAAGGATAAACTTCTTCAGAAAATTTGAGAATTAGACTGAAAAGAGGAGCAAGAGCCACCAAAGAATTTCATAGGATAAAGCTTTTGCATATCTTTCAATCAGAGGAGATATTGGAAATAGAAGGTGAAGATCAAGTGGCTTGCTGAAGGAGATAATGATACTAATTTTTTCCAATATACCGCCAACCTCCAAAGGAAGTATAACTAGATCTCAAGTGTTGATTGGAATGGTTCGGAATATATCGAAAAAGGGGAGATCAAAAAAAAACTTCACTCAGTTCTTTAGAGGCATATTTGGGGCACCTAAAGAGGCACACATTAACTTGGATTGAAACCTTATTTATCACTCTTCCCCCCCAAAATCTTTGCAGCTTAGAAGCACCTTTCTCCTTGGAGGAAATCAAATAGGCACTTTGTTCAGCACTTCTAGGACCTCATCAAGGATAATATTTTTTTGCTTTTTAGGCACCTTCATGAGAGGAATCTTGACTTAGATTAAACTATGTCATCCTCTCTCTCATCCCTAAGAAAGAGGCAGCTAAGGTCGCCTCTAATTTTCAGCCTATCTATCTAACTTATAGTTGCATCAAGATTATCACCAAAGTCTTTGCAAACGGACTCCAGCATTTCCTAAAAGGAATGGTTGATTCAGCAAAGATGGCGTCCATTAAAAGTAGATCCATTATAGAGATTTTTATTTTTGTGCTAATGAAATTTTGCATCACTCTCGGAAGTCAGATGTTGATGGAGTTGTCCGTAAATTGGACTTTATAAAAGCTTTCGATAGGGTTTGCCCAAAGTACTTGATTAGGTTAATATCTTTGAGAGATTTTTCTCCTCGTTGGATCAATTGGATAGAGAACATCCTCCTCACAGAACAACTTGCCGTTAATATGAATGGTGAAATAGGGGATTGGATCTTTTGTAGATGAGGGTTGAGGCAGAATGGCCCATTGTCCCCATTTCTTTTCATTCTTGAAAGAGCAAATAGCTCTTATTTGGTGGAAGATTTACGTTGATCAATTTGGTCCTCTCCTTGTTTCCACTCTATTTCATGTCACTTTTTAAGCTCCCTACTTGGGTTGTCAAATCGATGGATACAGAAGGAATTTTTTTTTTTTTTTTTTTGGACCATGTCCTCTAGCTTGTATGGGCTCTAAGGTTGATTGGAGAACTGTGTGCATAGAGAAGGAAGAAGGAGGTCTTAATGTGAAAGACCTCAAAACAATTCAATAATTCCTTCCAAACCAAATGGGGAGGGAGGTTTCTCTCTAATGGTCCTGGAATTTGGAGAAAATAAATTGAGACCGCTTTATCACAAAAAAAAAGTCGTCAAGTCATCGATGTCATGTCATGGATGCCTCCACAGAGATGCCCAAGTCTTTGGAAGGATGTTGTTAAGGCACTTTCGGCTTCTGGAAATTCAAATAAGGAATTGGTCAACGAACCCAAAAGCTCTTTTGGAAGGTCGGCTAGATATGCGATGCCCCTCTCTAGTTGATTTTTCCTTCTCTTCTTTATTCCTTTGGCATCAAGGCTGCTGGCTAACTCATCATTGGAGGATCAATCTCATTTCTCCCGCCTTTCATCCTTCCTTGATTTGGTTGTCTCTCAACAGGGCAAAGAAAAGGATCAATTTATTTGGAAACTAAGTAGCATAGGAGTAAGGCTGCAAATGGGTAGGGTTGATCCATGACTCGATCCAACCCGTGATCCGACTCACTTAGACCTAACTCGAGCCGTTTTGGAGGACCCATGGGGTGGGGTCAGGTCCTAAAATTGGACTTGTTCCATTTTTTAGGTCAGGTCTGAGTTTACTGAAGTCAGATCCGACCCAATCCGACCCATTTGAAATTTGAATAATTTTGGGTTTTCAACCTATGATCTGATCCGACCCGAATTTGTAAAATTATTTGGGCCCGCAAAGGTGCAAACAAGTTCTGAAGGCATGGATAGGTTGACCCGAACCGAATCTAATCCGGACCCAACCCGGACCCAAATTATTTGAGTTGGGTCCAGGTTATACATGGACCCGACCCGACCCGACCCGAATGAACTGTTGGTTCAAAAATTGTAGCGGTAGACTCGATCCGATCTTCTATCGAATTGGGTCTGTGTCCAAAATTAGAATCCGAATAAGAAACCGAGTTGAATTGGAGTCACTCACAAACCGACCCAACCCGATGCATTTGCACCGTTGCGTTCTAGACCGCATCCAGCTGCCGACTTCCCAACTTGGGGAATTGAATGTAGGTTCGCTTCCTCTCCCTGGGGCATCAGTGTGCCCCTCGGAGAGAAATGCTTTCTTTGGCTCTGCTGGGGTGAAACGCTGAACGCAAGCCACAAGGGAAGTGCTTGGGAGAGAGCTCGGGAAAAAAAAATATTGGTGGATGGGCTCTTTGTCACCAATCACCTGAGTCCGTTGATCGCTTGGTTTCCAGCTCTAGTTTCTTCTCATCAATTTGGCACTGCTTGGTGTCCTACATACCAACTCCACCATTGAAGGCCTTTGCGTCGAATGGAAACGAAGGTTTTTCTCCGAATCGGCACACTCAATTTGGAGAAAGAAAAAGATGGATTTTTTGAACATGCAACAATCTCTCATCTCTTTAACCGAGGATAGTAGCGTCTGGCATAAAATTAAAAGATTGCCTCACTTGGTTTGTGAGGTTTCAATTTGTTTTCTTCTTCTTATTTGTATCTGAACCAATCTCTCCTGCATCCCTGTGAATATTCTTTTTGACTTGTAACAAATCAGTTTTAACCCCACCTAAAATAGCTAGTTGGAAGGTATTATTTGGATTTCTTGATCCAGTATAAGTACCCAAGATCTACTCAGCGAATAACCGATATGAGACTAAACATACGCCTGCATGATTCTTACAATAATATTAAAGAGTGTTTTTTTTTTTTTTTTTTTTTTTTTTTTTTGATATGAGAAGAGTGGCCTTTAAAAAGAGCTATGTTAGATAACTGTAGCATCTGAGATTTATCCTACCAGCCTGCCGCTTTTGGTCTTCTTCACTCATCTATTCCTTCTCATTTTCTTTACTTTTTGTTCCTAAGGTTGTCCAGTAAAACTCATTAGTACCTAAAATCTATGAAGAGAGAAATCTCAGTAATTGCTTTGGTTGTTAGCACAACCTTCAAGTTGTTTAGTTTTTAACTAATCCTCTTGGTCTCCAAGATAGTCTAAGTTTCTTATGTTAGGTTTAATAATAAATTAACAATCACCCTCTTGTCTTGATGGCTAGGGATGTTCCTGTTTTGTCACCTTGGCAAGGGTTTGAGGATTGGCATCACTCTCTTCCTTAAACTAAGATTATTTCTCTTTTAATTGGTAGTTTCTCTCTGCTATGTGGGTTAATAGTTCTCTCCAACCTATGTGCCTACGAGTCGAAACACCCTCTTAAACTAAGATTAATACAGGATTCCTTTGTTCCCAATTGAGTTTCTTACAAAAACTTGCTTAGTAGTTTCACTCTTTGCTATTCGGGTTAATAGTTAATTCCAATATCTATGTGCCTGCACCTTTTTCCAGCGGTATACGTTCAAATTTAGTTGTCATTTTCATGTCCAAATTTAGTTTAGCGATTTCTTATTAGTTATGATGAGTAGGCCAATGATTGCATATTATTATGTTAATTTGAACTAGATAAGATTAAGATACCATTTTTGGAGCATCTTTGGTAGGTTTATTAGTAAATGATGTCATAGGTTTGGAATTCTCTATATGAGTCTTTACTTTGTTAAAAATGATATCTATGCCCATGATGTCTTCAGCCATCAAATATCTTTATTACACTACTGTATTATGAAACATTACATTAGATAAAAGTAACTTGGGCGTGAGGTCGGATATACTATCTTGAAGATACAAGTGCAAAGCCAAGTGACTTGACGGCAAGGAATTAAAATGATAAACAAATCTGGACTCTTGTTTTTTTTTTTTTTTTTTTTTTTTTTTGGCTGAAACAGGATATTCCTCCCAACACAAGCAATAAGAATTGGTCCGAGAAAATCATCCCAACAATAATCTCACAATTCACAAAGCCTACACCCAACTCATAACAGTCCGGATCGATTCAAATTAATTGCTGAACTAGCTAACCATGCTAATTGAGCTAAATTGTCTCACAGGCTTATTGAAACATCAACAGACTAGTTGCTCACCCATGTATGGGACCTACTAAAAAACAAGCAAAAGCCATTACTAATACATATGTTGGTTCCCTGCGGTGCACAAATAACACAACAAAAACATGCAACCAGCACTATTCGTAACCATAGACAGGATACACTTGTCATCACCAAATGAACAGGTTTGAAGACATTACGGCTACTGCAAAAACAATGATCAGAGTGCTCATCATCTCTTCTGCCGTCGCTTGTCTTCTCTTGTCATTTTGCAGCCGAGAGTATATATTATAAGTGGGTCGGTCCAGGGAAATTATATCATGCACTGCATGCACCATGCGACGTACGCCATACCAAATTGTCTCATTTTTATAGGCCTCATTTATCATGCCCTCATCTTAGTCATTGTTTAAAGTCCAGAAAGAAAGAAGCTCCTATAATCAGAAAAAATGTTTCTCTTCATCATTCACTCGCCTCTCTCCAGCTAACCTCTTCCCAGCCTCTACCATCTATTATATGCTTGGTGCATAGCTCACCATGCACTCAAACAGACCCTAAAGTATGTTTATCTCCTTCTAATACAAGAAGAACAAAAAACTTACGTAATGCTTTCACAATGCAAGCATAGGTACTATTTGCCATCCTCTTTGCTTTTCTTTGCTTTTTTTTAATTCTATGGTCATAGAATTAGTGCTAATTATGTGCTACACAAAGTTCGGTGCTTTAGATGCACATGGTTCCAAGTTAATGCCAGATAAAAAGAATTTCAGTTATAGTTTTCCTTGCGACAGCCCAGGATGCGGTAGTACTTGTGATATTTTTGCTTAGGACACATTTTATTTGGCAGTTTTCTGGATGTTAAATACTATGCATTGGAAATACATCACATTTTGGTAGGGTAATGTTTCACAATTTAATGAATCCTCCACTTATTTGATGGGATGGTTAAGAGATTATCTATGATTAAACTCTTCACAACTTATCAATGGATATAACCCTTTTGGTATGAATAGTTTATCAGTATGGGCATGGATATTTTTATTTGGACATCTGCAGGTGTGGGTTTCAGATTGATACATCTGCAAGGAAATATGAGCACAGACATAAAATAGTTCGCAATCAATCTACATCTTCCAGAAGAAACTCATAACTATCACATGAGTTATTGGGCTTGAATGGAGCACATGACCACACCACATGCCTGCTACCACCTTGCAGATGATTCTTTTGATTTATTTGATTGCAACATATGAATAGTCATATGCTTTAGCCAGAAATAACTATCTTTCGCATTTCACTTTTGAGCCCATTGGTGGTTCGGATTCTCCCTCTGTTTTTTTTTTTTTTGATAATACGAATAGATGATACAACTCTAGTATGGTACATCTATGTAAGTTAGAGGATACAATAATATGAAAAGACAAAGGGATAGCCTCAAGTCTATCCCACAAACAACTACCAGAATACTGAGTCATATAGGAAGTAACCCATTCAGCCACCCAGTTCGTCTCCTGATACATATAGTTGACCCGGAAGGTGGCACAACCCATCACCATCATGCGGATGTCCTACAACAGCGGATGCTCACCACCTGCTTCCATGAGGTTTTAAATCTAGCCAACCACCGTCGCCAAGTCCCCCTCAAGTTGGATGTTGTCAGCTCTCAATATACTCCTTGCATAGATGATACCCTCTTATGCAGCCCTCAGCTCCGCTTAAGAAGCCGATACATCATGGATGCGCCTGCCCCAGCTACCACCAATCTAGAGTCAGAATCCTTGATCAAGAATCCCACTCTGACTTTGTGTCTGCCGTCAGACACGCTCCCATCGAAGTTGACCTTGAAAAAACTCAGGGGTGGGGATTCCCAGGAGACGAGGATCATTCGAGTCGCTGCGGAAGCCTAACAGGAGTCCCAGATGTCCCTAACTATTCCAAGTTCACTTGTAAAGAAGGGATGGAGAATTTCGGTCGCATAAAGTAAGGCCCTATCCACCACTTGCCTAGGATACTGCCTTTTATTTTTGAATAGTCAAGCATTTCTATCAAGCTAGATATGGTAGGCAATGTAGGCTGTCTTGACACTTAGAGGGACCATGGCTGGCCTCCTCATAGTTTCCTTTAGTAAGGCCAAGAAAGCTTCAATCGATGCCATTTGCTGTAGAAATGTCAGGTTGGTCCCATAACACCTCCAAACCTAAGCCACACTCAGGCAGTGGAACAATACATGAGCCATAGACTCCTCCAATGACGAACAGTCCACACATGAAAGGGGAAGCCTTAGTCCTCTGCTGCACAGAATACCTCTAGTCGGGAGACAATTCCATACAACTTTCCAAAGAAAGAGACAACACGAGGGTGAACACGAAGCTTCTAGATCCAGCCTCCATCGATCAACCTAGTAGTCTCAGCTCTGTTAAAATTACAAAGGTCATCAGCTCTAACCTTCGATCTGATGGCCATCCTCCATATCCTCCTATTCGAGATCCTCTGTCTAGGAATCAGCACTACGAGGATCCTTTTTGCCAATTGATCTCCGAAGGAGCATCGAACAACATCAACATTCTACCTCCTCTCAATAGGAAGAAGCAGATCACAAATTTTGAGACCTTCCACATACTCTGGGTTAACTGTAATAAGCTAGAGCCTTAACGGCAAGTCAGAGACCCAAATGTCATCCATTACATCAACTGCCTACCCATCTCCAATTATTCATCTGATCATGGGCAATACCAGCAGAGCCCGAGTGCACATCTTTCTCTAGATATAAGAGCAATGGCGACTGGCCTAAAATTCTATCACAATAGTCCGTAGGCCATTCTAGACGCTCATCCTAGAGCTCCATAAGCTCCCTGGCTCGAGCATATATCTGGCTACATGCCTGGCAACCAAGGCTTCTCTCCTCATCATCAGTGAGTGAATTCTCGGCCCATCATGACAAAGAGGCTGATAGACCACCTCCATTACAAGGAGGTGCACTCCACCCCTAACCTCCCAAGTACCCCACAGAAACCTCACAAACATCTATTCCAGTCTTGCCAATATGACCTTCGGTAATACAGCATTGGACAAAAGGTAGACCAAGACCAAGCTGAGGACTGTCCCGGTCAAAGTGACCCTGCCATCATAGAGAGTACTCTCAACTTCCACCCCTCAAGCCGTTGCTGGATATTTTGTTCAATTATGCTACACTCCGCCATTCGTAATCTTCCCCAACAATGGGTATGCCAAGATACCTCCAGGCTCCCTCTTGCTCCCCAACACCCAATAATTTTGCTCCTGATCTGCTGCTTGATCTTTGGACTGAACTGGATTGCTGATTTGGTTAAATTCACCTATTGCCCAGACCCCTCACAATATGCCCCCAAAATCCTTTTGACAGCCACTGCATTTTGCATCGTGGCCTGGATCAAGATCATGCAATCATCAGCAAAGAGAAGGTTTGAGATCGTCATAGAGGAGGGAGATGGCCTATAGGCCTTTAGGACCCCAGACAAGGAAGCTACCCGAAGAGCTCTAGATAGGGTTTCAACACAAATAATAAAAAGATAAGGTGATAGAAGACAACCTTGTCTCAACCCGACCGTAGAGTCAAAGAAAGGCATCGTTGTACTATTGACTAGAATAGTAAAGGAGGGAGTCTGGACACAACCCAAGATCCACTTGACCCATATATTGTGAAAGCCAAAGCTCATCAGTGCCTAGGAAAGAAACCGCCAGCTCATCTGATCATAGGCCAGCTCCATATCAAGCTTGATCGCAATTAAGCTGGATCGACACGTGGCCCTCTGAAGATCATGCAGAAACTCCTATGCAATGAGGACATTGTCTGAGATACTCCACCCACCAATGAAAGCCCCCTGCTCTTGGCTGATAAGACCAGGCAAAACTTTCCTCAATCTAGACACCATGACCTTCGCTACCATCTTATAAAGAGTGGTGCACAAACTAATAGATCTATAGTGACTAGGCTCCATAACGTTCTGTCTCTTCAGGACCAAGGTGATGTAGGTCTTCTTTCAATCTTGAAATATAGAGGTCGTGCTGAAGAACTGCTGGACTGCCATAATTACCTCCTAACAAATAATAATTCAGTATCTCCTAAAGAAAAAGGGGCGAAAACCATCTAGACCTAGAGATTTGTCCTTTGTTAGGGACCAAATCGTCCTCCGTCTCCACCAGACTGATGAGCATAGCATTTTTAGAGTCTGAGATCCTCTCAGGGGGCATGGGTCTGGAGACAAACCCACTTCACCCAGGATGAGCCATCCACCAAGATCTGAAAAAACTGCAAGAGCTCCCGATTGATGTTATCGGTATCATCGATCGTCTGGCCAATACTGTCCCTTAGGCTTCGAATCATGTTCCCCTATCTTCTGATAATTGTCGACTGGTGGAAGAATCTTATATTCTTATCCCCTTTTTTGATCCACTGCACCCTAGATTTCTACCTCCAGAGCACGTCCTACTAGTACAGTAAGGAGTGGTGCATTGCCAGCTTCCCTCTAAGGTTTGCCATCTCCTTAAGGGGAAATCCCCCAGCTTGTAAGTGGGTTATTGAGTCCTCTATTTCCTTTAATCTCCTAAAAATATTTTCTACGTCCTCTCTATTCCACCTTCGGATCGTTAACTCCAACTTGCGGGTGAGTCGGTAGATAGCGTCCCCCCACACTGTCGTTCTCCATGCGCCATGCACAATATTCTAGGATTGCGGATAAGAAAGCTAGATTCTCTCAAAGTGGAAAGAACTTCGAAATGGAATAACTTGATCGGTGCGGACTAGGATCGAGCAATGATCAGAAGCAAAATGGGACAAGTGGCGCACCTGATAATTCGAGTAGCGTTGGATCCAAATAGCCATGGCACAATCCCGTTCAATCCTTTCCTAGACTCTCGCTCTACCCATGTGATTATTGCACTATGTAAATTTGGGTCCTGTGAAGCCAAGGTCGATGAGGCCATTTGTCACGACCCCCGCCCCGATCCGGCGGGCCGCCGCGACGGTTCTAGGGTGCGGGTAGGCATAAGGCCACCAGCCACCACGTAGAACCCTACTACCTATCAATCATCAATAAATTCTGAAAATTTTGGCATGATGCATGTACAAAATAATCACCTTTCCTATATTGACCAGTCAGGATTATTTCAATACATACAACAACACTACCTGTCAGAGCATCAATCACGTAATCTGTCACATAATAAACCTGGACAATATATAGCAATACATTATCACAGACACACAACTAATCTGCACATATATATATATATATATATATATATATATACACACACACCTGCTTCCCAATCCATCAATAGTCAACCCATATCCACAACAGAATCTATGACTGTAACTATACACTATATACAACAGAAGGTTTATAATACACCAAAATATATAAAGCTCTATCTACATTATACTATGGAGCGGCACAGCTAGCAGGCAATTTCTAACTCTGCTCTTCTCTATACAACACCTGTCCTGCAATCAAAAACACCAAACTGAGGAGTGAGTATATGAATACTGAGTGAGTGGAGTATAGAGTACTATGCACATGAGACAAAATA
The DNA here is from genome assembly GCF_051530095.1 of Phoenix dactylifera. Lineage (NCBI taxonomy): Eukaryota > Viridiplantae > Streptophyta > Magnoliopsida > Arecales > Arecaceae > Phoenix > Phoenix dactylifera. The sequence goes on from NC_143192.1 coordinate 9,741,288, forward strand.
TAATCATGGCTCGAGGTGAAATATCAAGAGCATATGAGCAGTCATCAATAACAAGGTGCACACAACTCAACATAAGAAATATGGAGTAAATCATTACAGTATCACCACAATCATAATCAACTCATCAGAGCATATATAGAATAGTCAAATAAACATGAATGATACATCATGAATATGCTCAATAAATTATAACACTGAAATATGCAAATCGGGGTGTCAATATGCGAAGTCATCACCAGACAGCTGTCGGGAGGTGGGTCTTACGCCCCAGGCGAACCGCAGCAACTCCCTACTGTCACATGCATATGCAGGATAAGACACCATACTGATAATGTAAATACTAGCCAGTATCCAAAACAGAAATTCATAGAAACATCTCACATCTGTATACTAAATGGCACCTCGCGGGGTCTTACTTTGTCCGGCGGCAAGCCATATATAAGTCGCAGGACTGGCCGATCCTACGCCTAAGGCCGTGTCCCCCCTAGGAAGGGACTGGGCTCCGCCCACCCAGAAGGCTACTATGTGCATACACGCCGATGTCTAACCCCATCGATTATAGGTGTCCTGTAGATACTACCAAGCCATGCATAATGCCATAATGCACCCTCCCAATACTCTACTAAAAAGGAGCATAATCAAGACTACAACTCACTCGACCACGACCCAATCATAACTAACATCAGGATTGGGAGTGAGGAATCATGGGAGTGCAATGCAACTCAATATACCACTAAAAAGGGCTCTACAAATCTTTGAAATAGAGAAAATGAAATCAATTTATAAAAGAAGTCATTTCACAATTCGGAACCAATTTGACTACTCTTCTACCCTTCGTAATTTCTCTCAATGTTCCCTCAAATACGTGTACAAAATAATCAAGCATGGAGAAACAAGATTATAGAGGAATTTACTACAATATCAATCAATATGCACAAGTGGAATCAATTTACAATTGGCGACATTCATGAAAATGAATTAAGAATGCTCACGGTGCAAAGTACATGACTCCCACTCACCTGCCAATTCGGCACGGTCTTGATACACCTCCAAAAATCTACAGTAGGCGGTGGGGGACTTCTTCCTCTTGTTTTCTAGCTTCTTGCCCAATTGTGACATGCATTAATAACACATTTATTCTTGTATCAAGGCCTAATAACCTACGTATCAATTGTAAGCATAAAAGTTTTCCTTATTATTATTAATTAATTCTTAATTTACATGAATCATGATGCAAGAGTATCCCACACACACGTTGGACCAATGTTATAAGGTCAAGGTATGCGAAAGGATTGAATCCCTTCTAATCCAAAATTTTACTAAACCTTGGATCGACCCCAATTTTGAGAGTCGACCCCCGCTTGGGTCGACCCCAGCTTACCCTGAGTCGACCCCAAGCACAGAGCCGAAAATCTCCATTCTCTGGAATTTTCTAAGAGAGTCGACCCTACCAGACTTGGGTCGACCCCACTCAGCCCTGAATCGACTCCGGCTTACTTTGAGTCGACCCAACACCATTTTTTTCATCTTTCTTCATCCGGATAAACAGTAACTCGGACTGATAGCGGGTTACTTTATTCCGGTTTTGATCCACTTTTCAAACTCCAAATTTTATGAAATTTTTATCTAACATTCTACACTCATAGGGGTTTCCAGAATAGTAACATGCATCACCATCGGAGGCCGATTGACCTCTAAAATAATTCACCGAAGCTGGAACTTCGACACAGTTTTTCCATAGTCTCGGAAAAACTTGTCGAAATCCGATTTCCTCTCCTTTAACCACTTCTAACACTTCTATCTAACCTCTCTAGACCAAATTCACCCTTTGTATAGCCTAATTTCATTAGAAGACTAAGTAGGAACGGGTATTTACCTTTTTCTTTTCAGAAAATCGAGGTCTTTGCGTAGAGGGGAAGGAGACCTACGCTTTTTCCTTCAGCTGGCAGCGCAACCGGGACTCCCTTCCACCTCATATTTCCTTCCTCTTTCTTCTTTTTCTTCTTCTTCTTCTCTCTTTTTTTCTTTCTCTCTGTTTGATTCCACCGCCTGAGACTCCCCTTCCTCTTTATTTCAAATCCAACGCCTCAGCCACCAAACCCCCTAATTAAGTCACATCAAACACCAAAATTTCCATCTTGCCCCTAACACTTCAACATATCTACTGTTATGCCATTAACTTTTGATTCCTTCCAATTTTACCCCTTATATTAATTTTAAAGGACTATTCTATTCTTTTTTATATATAAATTTTTTTTGGGGGTTATTACATCTTTCCCCCTTATATAAAATTCGTCCTCAAATTTAAAAGAGTAAATTACCTGATTGCTCAAAGAGGTGAGGGTATCTACTCTTCATATTCTGCTCCAACTTTCAAGTGCACTCATCAACATTATGCCGGTGCCATTGTACCTTCACCATACTTATCTCTTTATTTCTCAGCTTCCTAGTTTGAGTTTCAAGGATAGCTACAGGAAGTTCTTTATAAGAAAGGTCTTTCTTTACTGTAACTTCCTGAACTGGCAGCATATGGGATGGATCTAGCACATACTTCCGAAGCATAGATATGTGGAATACTGGATGCACATGGCTGAGGTTTGGAGGCAGTGCTAATCTGTAAGATACATTGCCAAACTTGTATATTATCTCAAAGGGGCCAATGTATCTAGGACTAAGCTTGCCTCTCTTTCCAAACCTCATTACCCCTTTCATAGGAGAGATCTTTAGGAAAACATGATCCCCCGTGCCAAACTGCACATCTCTCCTTCTGACATCTGAGTAGCTCTTCTGCCTACTGAATACTGTCCTCAACCTTTCCTGTATCATTGGCACTTTTTCTGATGTCTCTCTGATCAAATCTGGTACTTCTAGGTGCTTCTCCCCAATCTCAGACCAGCATAAGGGAGATCTACATTTTCTCCTATAAAGTGCCTCATAAGGTGCCATACCAATAGTAGAGTGATAGCTGTTATTATATGTAAACTCCACTAAAGGTAAGTGTTGCCCAAGAAGACAACCCAAGAGGGGGGAGGTGAATTGGGTTTTAAGTAATAATTGCAATTAAAAACTTAATTAGTAACTAATTAACACTTATTGCAAGCAAATTAATTAGATTACTAGTTGTAGTGAATGAAGGGGATGGAAGAGACAATGAACCAATTACAAACACAAGAGGTTTTATAGTGGTTCGGAGCTAACCCTTGCTCCTACGTCCACTCCCCAAGCTTTACTTGGGAGTTCTCTATAATCCCTTGGATTACAGCCGGTTATTTTACAAGTTCACAACCCAACTTGTTGTTTTCACGAGATCACAACGAACTCGGTCGGTTTTCATAGGCTCACCGACTAGAACCACCCGATTGTTTTTCCGGGATCACAATCAAACCTTTACCCGTTGGTTTTAACTTCGGCTCACCAACCAACCTTAACACCCTTGATTCAATCCCCTGATTGAATCAAGTAAGAGAAACAGTTTGGAAAGAGTACAGGGAAAGCTTCTTAAAAAGCAAATATGAACAATATGAATAAAGTAGAGTTAGAAGCCCTCAAACAGATTTTGGAAGAGGAAGAAGGGGCTTCTCGAACTCTGAGACTCCTCTTTGAGTGTGCTGAAGATTTGGTGTCAGAAGGGGAGCCTTGAATGTGAAGGAAAGAGTTTGTTGGATGGAGTTCAATGCACTTCTTCCTTCTTTCTCTTGTATTTTTCTTGAAAGCCTTTGGTAGGTGGAAAACCCTTTTTGTTTGAATGGAATAACTCTCTTAGTGTCTACTACTGTTTACTGTGGCTATTTATGCAGTCCTTTTTGAAATATAGCCGTTAGACACTGATTTGTAGCCGTTCTGTACAGTCTGCACATCCTGACAGTATGTCCGTTCAGATCAGAGTCGACTCGCCTGTTGCAGGAGTCGACTCATGCTTTACTGGAGACGACTCGGCAACTGTTCAGGATTTGAATTAAAGTGCTGTCCCGATCTGGAGTCGACTCGGACCAAATCTGGAGTCGACTCGCCAATGTCTAGAGTTGACTCGGCACTTTTGGAGATGGCTTGTTCTCAGGATTCCAGAGATCTTTCTTTCGGGTTTACTCCCTCGAGTCGACTCGGATTCTCTTGGAGTCGACTCGGCTCTCAGAGCCCGAAATTCCGATCCTCTATCTGTTGACCTGAGCTGTCTCGGAGTCGACTCGCACTTTGTTGGAGTCGACTCGGCTCTCAGAGACCGAAAAACTGTTCTTCTATGTTTTGAGTTGACCTGCCTCGGAGTCGACTTGCACTTTGTTGGAGTCGACTCGGCTCTCAGAGACCGAAGTTGGTTCTCTGACTTTTAGTCTTGCTCTCCTCTGAGAGTCGACTCGGACGTAACTAGGAGTCGACTCACTAAACTTCGGAGTCGACTCGTAACCTTCTGGAGTCGACTCGGTTGCAGGGTCTGAAATACCTCATTCTGTCTTTCTTCTGTTACACTTTGGAGTCGACTCGGAAACGTCGGAAGTCGACTCGGCAACTATCGGAGTCGACTCGAACCCTTCTGGAGTCGACTCGCTGACAGGGTCTGAAAATCAACTTTCTGTCTTTCTGTCAGTTCTCAGTCGGAGTCGACTCGTAGTGTACCGGAGTCGACTCGAGCATGTGCCAGAACCTCTGAAACACTTAGAGTCGACTCGAAATCTTTCGGAGTCGACTCGAGCTTCAGACTTTGGCTTAAGTGAGTTCAACACTTAGCCAATTGACTTTGAACCAAGGCTCGATGCTCTTAAACATAAATTCACAAATATTTGCCTGAAACACTAGATTGAATTCATTAGTATAACATAAGATATACTCAAATGCTTTGAGCTCATCAAAATCAAATAGGGTTATAATCAATCACTCCACAGTAAGTATCTGTCGCAGCTATCTCTGAAATCCAGTACACACATTCTGAGCATATCCTCGAGGGTCTGAATGGTCCTCTCCGACTGTCCATCTGTCTAAGGATGAAATGCTGTATTGAAATCAAGCGGAGTCACTAATGCCTCATGGAGTTTCTGCCAAAACCTAAAGGTAAACTGTGAACCTCTATCTGATATAATAGAAACTGGTACTCCATGCAAGGATACTATCCTATCCACATACATCTCGGCATACTGAGCTACTGAATATGTGGTCATCACCGGTAAAAAATGGGCTGATTTTGTCAATCTATCCACAATCACCCAGATAGAATCATATCCTTTTTATGTTCTGGGCAGCCCGACCACAAAGTCCATAGTTATCCTTTCCCATTTCCACTCAGGCAAAGGTAACTCTTGCAAGAGTCCTGTTGGCTTCTGATGTTCAAATTTCACTTGCTGACAAGTCAAACAAGAAGCCACATATTCGGCCACATCCCTTTTTAATCCGTTCCACCAATATATGCCTTTGATATCATGATACATTTTGGTGGAACCAGGATGAATGCAATAGGGAGTGTTGTGTGCTTCATGCATAATTCTCTGTCTCAGATCTCCCACATTAGTCTACTGCCACGCATCAACATCTCATCTACAATCTGAAACCTCTCTATCTGTCCTGATTGCACTTCTCCTTTCAGTTTCATAAGGATTAGATCTAAATCCTATGAAACCTTGATTTCATCTATCAACCTCGGTTTTATCTGAAACTGTGGAATCAAAGGACGAACCTCTGATATCTCAAAAGATAGTCCCTGACCAAATAAATATGCCAGATCTCTGACTATCTCTCTCCTCAGGACGGAGATGTGAGATAAACTGCCCATTGATTTTCGGCTCAATGCATCTGCTACAACATTAGCCTTTCCCGGATGATACAAAATTTGGCAGTCATAATTCTTCAACAGCTCTATCCATATCCTCTATCTGAGATTCAAATCTCTTTGCTGCTGAATGTACTGGAGGCTTTTGTGATTAATATATACCTTACAAGATTCATCAATCCGAGACAGAAGGTATTTTTTCTTTATTGTTAACTTGTCAATCCTCGATAACCAATACATAACCTCAAACTTCCATCTTTCTTCTTTACAAACAATACTAGAGCTCCCCAAGGTGACACACTAAGTCAAATGAAACTTTTATCAAGCAGATCTTGCAATTGCTCCTTTAATTAATTCATTTCAGCTGGAGCCATTCTATAGGGGGTTTTAGAGATCGATGTGGTATTGGAAATCAAATCAATTGCAAATTCAATCTCTCTATTCGGTGGCAACCCAGGAAGATCTTCCGGAAAAACATCAGGGTATTCATTCACTACTGAAATATCTTCCAATTTGGTCTCTTTTCAAGTATCCATTACACAAGCTAAATAAGTCTTACACTCTTTTCTTAATGCCTTCCTAACTTTCAGGGCAGAAATTAAATGTAATGATGAATTACATTACACGGGTGCATCGCTTTGAAAGAAGAACCCTGATTCTTCAGGTATCTAGAATATCACTCTTATACTGTAACAGTCAATATGAGTGTGGTACTGAGACATCCAGCCTATTCCCAAAACGATGTCAAAGTCTTGCATGTCAAGTTATATAAGATTTGTCGCTAACTCTCCTACCCCTATTTGAATTATGCAATTCTTCCACTAATGTCAACAATTACTGTTTTCTATAGGGGTGTAAGAACATACAATGGTTCTTCTAGTTTCTCAACTATGCAATGTAATTATCTAGAAAAACTAACTGAAACAAAAGAATGCGTAGAGCAAGAATCGAATAAAATAGAGGCATCAACCGAGTTGACTGGTAATGTACCTATCACCATCTGGTCATTGGTACTGGCATCTTGGTGGGTCAGTGCAAAACTCGAGCAATGCTTCTTGGCCTCTGGTCACCAGGTACAGGAGGTCTGAGCTCATTCCTCCTCTTGTATGGGCAATCACGTGCCAGGTGTGATGACCCAAAGATTGATTTAAAGATTGATTTTGATGATCACAAAATCTTGAAGTATAAATACTAACGTTTGTGTTGCAAGGAGAAAGATAGTTATTTTGCAAGGAATATAGCAAGTTGGAAGAACACAAGAAGGCCTCCAAAGTTCTCAAGAAAAGTTGGAAGAAAGCTACAATTTATTGGCCCAAGTTTCAAGTTCAAAGGACTCAAGTTGGACGAGCAAATTCAAAGAAAAATCCAAAAGAATAGTCCTCGAGTCGACTCCTGGATAGTACGAGTCGACTCCAGGGAGTAACAAGACAGAAACACAGAGAGGCTATTTTGGACTCTGAGAGCCGAGTCGACTCCTGAAGAACTCGAGTCGACTCCGATGGCTGGCAGGTCGACTCCTAAGGAAGCTAGAGTCGACTCCCAGAGGAAAACAAGCAAAAAGTCAGAGAGCCAATTTCAGACACTGAGAGCCGAGTCGACTCCCGCAAAATCCGAGTCGACTCCGAGGCAGCGCAACCCCAAAGACAGAAGACGGTATTTTCGTCTCTGAGAGGCGAGTCGACTCCAAGACAGTTCGAGTCGACTCCAAGGCAGCGCGACCCCAAAAGACAGAAGACTGTTTTTGGATACTGAGGGCCGAGTCGACTCCGAGACAGTTCGAGTCGACTCCGAGACAGCACGAGCCAAAAGACAGAAGCTCGGGAGTTCGGACTCTGAGCACCGAGTCGACTCCCAGAATTTTCGAATCGACTCGAGTGAGCAAAGTTGAAAAATGCATCCATGGATTCCTTGGGATGAGCCGACTCCAAGAGTGCCAGGTCAGCTCCAGACTTTGGGGAGTCAACTCCGGGATAAGTCGAGTCGACTCCCAGTCGAGACAGCATTTTAATTCGAATTTTGAACAGTTGCCGAGCCGTCTCCAGAAAAGCATGAGTCGACTCCTGCAACAGTCGAGTCGACTCCAGATCGTGCGAGTCGACTCCGATCCCAACGGAAACATTGTCAGGAGTTGCAGAATGTGCACAACGGCTCTATTTTTGTCTCTAACGGCTAGATTTCTATTTCCACGACATCTAAAGCTATAAAATCAAGAGGAGAGCTAGGAAAGAAGGTATGGAAGTGGGAGAAAACATTTAGGAAAGAGATCTCAAAGAAAAATCTCCCAAAAGCACAAAAGGGCCATTCAAAGCAAAATAGAGAGAAGAAGAGCATCCGAGTGAATCCCAAAGCTTCCTCTCCAACTGTGTGCTGCCTCGGTGATCCTCTACCTCGTGCGAAATCAGAAGAGGGTCAAGTAAAGAAGAAGCCGAGTTTCCTCATCTACACAACTTGTTTGAGGGCTTCTCTTTACCTATTTGTTTATATTGTTATATTTACTTGTTTAAGAAGCTTTGATTTGTTTTAAATTCGTGTTCTAATATCTTGTAACTTCATTCAATCAAGGGATTGAATCAAGGGGTTAAGGTTTGTTGGTGAGCCAAAGGGAAAACCAACATTGTAAGGTTGTGGTTGGTGAGCCTTTGGAAAAACCAACTGGGTTGATTGTGAACCCGGAAAACAATCGTTGTAAGGTTGTGGTTGGTGACCCTTTGGGAAAACCAACTGGGTTTGATTGTGAACCCGGAAAAACAATCGGTTGGTTCTAGTCGGTGAGCCTGTGAAAACCGACCGAGTTCGTTGTGATCTCGCAAAACAACAAGTTGGGTTGTGAGCTTGTAAAACAACCGGCTATAATCTGGAGAATTATAGTGAAATTCCCAAGAGGTCTTGGGGAGTGGATGTAGGTGCTGGGGTGCACCGAACCACTATATGTTTGTTGTGTTTGTGATGCTTTTTGTCATTGTCTAACTTGCTCACTTACTTACTTAGATAAATTGCTTGCTTAACTCTTATCTGCGCATCCTTTAGTTGCAAGCATATTCAATTTACTTAATCAAGTCTCATTCAATAAATCAAACTGTTGCTAAGTTTAAATTCCACTGTGCATCTATACAACTTAGCATAATTAATTGAAAAGTTTTAGAAGTAGTATAAAAGTTTTAAAAGACCCAATTCATCCCCCCTCTTGGGTTGTATCTACTGGGCAACAAGTGTCCAGTCCGCCCACAACTATAACATGCCCCCACTCTCCTCATATAGGGCCCACTATAGGATCTGCTAAAGTAAGTGCGGGCCCTGGGCTTCTTTTGAATTGGAGTGCCCCTGAAATCCCATGGCCTGCTACTCTGACTTCCAGCTGATCTAGATCTCATCAGATCAGCCCTTTCTCTATCAGATCTTTTCAATTCAACCTCCACTTTCAAAGCTCTGTCCAAAATATCCATATAGCTGGTAATTAACTATGATGATGTCCGGGACCTGATCCGATATCTAAGCCCTTGTTCGAACCGGTTCGCTCTACTCGTATCGTCCTCCATGAACTAGGGGCAGAATTGACCCAGCTCATCGAACCTATTGGCGTAATCCAAGACAGTCATATGCTCGGACTGAGTCAACGATAAAAACTCATTCTGCTTTATTTGCCTGAGCTTTTGTGGGCACCGGGCACACAGCAAGAAGTAGCTCCGTCAACACAGCTCTGAGTCCGAAAAGTACTTAGCATAAAATACCCTCTCAAAATCTCCCCAGGTCATTCCGTTGACCTCATATGCTGTCTCCATAGCAGTCCACCAAAACTCAGCATTCCCCCTCAGCATAAAGATAGCTAGTCTGACTTTTACCTCCTCGGAAAATTGGAGTAACTGATACATTTTCTTCATTTCCCGGATCCAGATCTCAGCTATCATGGGATCGGATCCACCATCAAACGTCGGTGGATTTAGCCTACGGAACCTCTCGTAATAGGAATCCATCGGCTGTACAGGTTGGGCAGCCAACGGCATCTGTTGTTGTTGCTGTTGCTGAAGCAGTTGTGCCATTAACTGGTACACTCCTGCCAGGTCTGCCTGGGTTGCTACGGAGTGTGGAGTGGTTTGTGAAATTGATTGGCTGTCAGGGTCCGAAGAAGGTACCCTTATTTCTCTTTCATCCTCCATGTTGCTTACGGCTACCTAGCAGTCAAAAATTTATGATGAGTTTGCATAAATTATTTTCTTAGCATAGCAAAAATAGCAAAAACCATCAGAGAGATAATATAGTTATATCATGATTAATCTGAGAATCAACAGTATTCACCTTCTCTTATTAACAAAAATCTTCATTATTGAAAAATCTAGTCTCCCATCATAGTCAATATTTTTGACCAATTTAAATTTGACTCGATCCACTATACTTTCGCTGCACAACTCTGATTAATATTCTCCGAATTTATTAATTGACTTTCTATCAAATACAAATCTTGATTGTAAACTGAATGATATAAAATTTTATGTCTCAAGTAGAGCCAAAAAAAAAGAACTCTTAAATCTTATCCCCAAATATATTTTACTAAATTATAAATGACTCATAAAATAACATACAGAAAAATTCTATGCTCCATAGTATAATCCTATACTTAATCCTGACTCACCCTATTTCTCTGACAGGACTCTTCTTTAACCTTGCTCTGATACCAAGCTTTGTCACGACCCCCGCCCCGATCCGGCGGGCCGCCGCGACGGTCCTAGGGTGCGGGTAGGCATAAGGCCACCAACCACCACGTAAAACCCTACTACCTATCAATTATCAATAAATTCTGAAAATTTTGGCATGATGCATGCACAAAATGATCACCTTTCCTATATTGACCAGTCAGGATTATCTCAATACATACAACAACACTACTTGTCAGAGCATCAATCACGTAATCTGTCACATAATAAACCTGGACAATATATAGCAATACATTATCATAGGCACGCAACTGATCTGCATATATACCTGCTTCCTAATCCATCCATTGTCAACCCATATTCACAACAGGATCTATGACTGTAACTATACACTATATACAACAGAAGGTTTTATAATACACCAAAATATATAAACCTCTATCTACATTATACTATGGAGCGGCACAGCTAGCAGGTAATTTCTAACTCTGCTCTTCTTTATACAACACCTGCCCTGCAATAAAAAACACCAAACTGGGGAGTGAGTATATGAATACTCAATGAGTGGAGTAGAGAGTACTATGCACATGAGACAAGATATAATCATGGCTCGAGGTGAAATATCAAGAGCATATGAGCAGTCATCAATAACAGGGTGCACACAACTCAACATAAGAAATATGGAGTAAATCATCACAGTATCACCACAATCATAATCAACTCATCGGGAGCATATATAGAATAGTCAAATAAACATGAATGATACATCATGAATATGCTAAATAGATTATAACACTGAAATATGCAAATCGGGGTGTCGATATGCGAAGTCATCACCAGACAGCTGTCGGGAGGTGGGTCTTACGCCCCAGGCGAACCACAACAACTCTCTACTATCACATACATATGCAGGATAAGACACCATACTAATAATGTAAATGTTGGCCAGTATCCAGAACAGAAATTCATAGAAACATCTTACATCTGTATTCTAAACGGCACCTCAATGTTCCCTCAAATGCGTGTACAAAAAAATCAAGCATTGAGAAACAAGATTATAGAGGAATCTACTACGATATCAATCAATATGCACAAGTGGAATCAATTTACAATTGGCGACATTCATGAAAATGAATTAAGAATGCTCACGGTGCAAAGTACATGACTCCCACTCACCTGCCAATCCGGCACGGTCCTGATACACCTCCAAAAATCTACAGTAGGCGGTGGGGGACTTCTTCCTCTTGTTCCCTAGCTTCTTGCCCAACTGTGACATGCATTAATAACATATTTATTCTTGTATCAAGGCCCACTAACCTACGTATCAATTGTAAGCATAAAAGTTTCAGTTGACTCAACTCCCCCCCCTTAATTAACATCTTTTCTTTTTCCCTTATTATTATTAATTAATCCTCAATTTACATGAATCATGATGCAAGAGTATCCCACACACATCTTGGACCAATGCTATAAGGTAAAGATGTGCGAAAGGATCGAATCTCTTCTAATCCAAAATTTTACTAAACATTGGGTCGACCCCAACTTTGAGAGTCGACCCCCTCTTAGGTCGACCCCAGCTTACCCTGAGTCGACCCCAAGCACAGAGCCGAAAATTTCCATTCTCTGGAATTTCCTAAGAGAGTCGACCCTACCAGACTTGGGTCGACCCCACTCAGCCCTGAGTTGACTACGGCTTACTTCGAGTTGACCCAACACCATTTTTTTCATCTTTCTTCATCCGGATGAACAGTAATCTGGACTGATAGCAGGTTACTTCATTCCGATTTTGATCCACTTTTCAAACTTCAAATTTTATGAAATTTTTACCTAACATTCTACACTCATAGGAGTTTCCAGAATGGTAACATGCATCTCCATCGGAGGCCGATTGGCCTCCGAAATAATTCACCAAAATTGGGACTTCGACATAGTTTTTCCGTAGCCTCGGAAAAACTTGTCGAAATCTGATTTCCTCTCCTTTAACCACTTCTAACACTTCTATCTAACCTCTCTAGACCAAATCCACCCTTTGTATAGCCTAATTCCATTAGAAGACTAGGTATGAACGGGTATTTATCTTTTTCTTTCGGAAAATTGAGGTCTTTGCGTAGAAGGGAAGGAGACCTACGCTTTTTCCTTCAACTGGCAGCGCAACCGGAACTCCCTTCCACTTCAAATTCCCTCCCTCTTTCTTCTTTTTCTTCTTCTTCTTCTTCTCTTTTTTTTCTCTCTCTCTATTTGATTCCACCGCCTGAGACTCCCCTCCCTCTCTGTTTCAAATCCAAAGCCTCAGCCACCAAACCCCCTAATTAAGTCACATCAAACACCAAAATTTCCATCTTGCCCCTAACACTTCAACATATCTACTGTTATGCCATTAACTTTTAATTCCTTCCAATTTTACCCCTTATATCAATTTTAAAGGACTATTCTATCCTTTTTTATATATAAAAAAAAAATTTGGGTTATTACACCATTGGAAGATATGAAGTTCTAAAACTCCCTTACCTCCAACTTACTAGAGAAGGCCTTGCCCCCGCCTCTTTTCTCCTAAAGCCCATCGATATAGTTGAAATCTCCTACCACAATAGTAGGGACCCCTTATCGAATCAAGCTGGCCACCTCCACCCACAAGGTATGTTGTTCCTGGTAGTCCAAGCTAGCACACACCATAGACAAAATCTAAGGTTTCCTATTGGATTTAGAGATCACTATAACAACTCGTTCGCTACAATTGTGAAACACATCAATAGTGGCACAGCCCAACCTCCACACCACTATAATGCCCCCAGATAAACCCCTAGATTTTATGGCATAAAAACCTCAGGATGGAGAAAAATGTCGCCTAGCCTGTTGTAGACTCCCACTAGACAGGCGTATTTTTACAAAAAACACACACATTCAGGTCATACAATTGCACATCTAAAGGAGCACGCAAAGGATGGCTTTGTAGCTCTCCTATAATTTCATAGTAAGAACTTCATCACAACCCGGCAGAAGATTCGGATGGACAAGCACCACCCCCATCACTACATGGCTTCTCAACACTGATGACTCTAATCTCCCCCTCCCTTAAAATTGACTCAGCAGGGCCACCAGTCAAGACTAATTTAGCCTTCGGACCACCTCCTTATGCCCACTGCCCTCTGTTAGGTGACCGGCCGCCTGATCGTTTTCCCCCTCAGCGCACCTCCTTACTTTGTCCGACCCATCTGCTTAGGCAAGCCTTCCTCGCCGACGGCTGCCGACGGATTGTTGTCCCCTATACTCACTGGTCCGAGTACAGTGACCATGACCTCCTCCGCATTTGGACAAGGGTCGTCACCCCCTCCTCCCTCCCAAGTGGCCGTCGGCTTGTCATCGAGGGCGTCGGACTGCTAGTGGTTTCTGGCTTCTACCGATGGGGGCAAAGATGGAGAAGACGATCAGGATCGATGAAGGCCATCGCTCCCTTCCATCATACTTGGTGTTGCCTTCCGGACCGGCACATGGGTCAAGCCCGAATCAGCCTCCTCCGCAAGGACGGTCACCCGAGGAGAGACTGGGCTTTTATCCCTCTTGAGCTAGCCTAGGCCTGAGCCCACCTCACTCATAACAATATTCGGGGTGCTCGGCCCATCAGCCTGGCCCAGTAGCCTGTCTCCACTAAACTGGCCCACTTCCTACTGCGACTTGGAGCCTAGCTCCAATCCAAAATCGGGTTGAGTCATCTCACTACCCAGCAAGCAAGACTCGTCGACAGGGTAGCCTTTTGCCGGAGATCTTTGCCGCACCACCTTGGATCGCTTTTGCCACCCATCTAAATCCGATGGAGACCTCGACGAACTCGGTCAAATTCAAAAGGAAATTTGGCTCGGACTGAGACGAACCTGGCCCCAATGTCGACTTCGGGGTCGACTCAGCCTTCTTCCTCAATTCACCTCTTCTTTGGAAACCCTAGGTGGTCGAATTTTCACCATGGCCAACCAAGGTCCAAAGACCAAGCGCTTCCCCACAACAGGATGCTCCTCCTCCACCTCGGGCGCGCGGGGGGGGGGGGGGGGGGGGGGGGCGAATTCAAGGATGCTACTATTGTCGATCTCCACCACCATCAGGGCTGAATAAGCTCCACTCGGATCACCACCTCCTATTGTCGGCAAGAGAAGGAGAAAGCAGCACTCCTCGTCCTTGTCGCTGATCCTTCCACAATAGTAGCAAAACACCAGAATGTTCTCGTACATGAAGAATTGCTAAAAGACCCAAGACCACCCTCGGATGAGGATACCCATCTTGACCGATTTTAGAGCATCGATCTCGATCTTATCCAAGCATACCCAACTTCTTCAGCTAGTTGGTGAAGCTATCAAGCACCAGCGAGCAGCCGGCCGCCATTGAGATGTCCCAGATTGTCTCCTTCCCTCAATACTCCAAGGGCAAGCATGGCAATCGCATCCACACAATGATTCTTCTATCGCTCCGGCTGCAGCTACTTTGTCTTGACAACATCCTTACTCGAGACAAAATCGGGCACCCAGGGATCCAAAACCTCAGTTAAGTAATTGGAGGTTCTCCAACTCATCCTCAAAGATTCCTATGAAGGCCCTCACAAAGTAATTGGAGTTTGACAAAAAACCTCACAATCGTACAAAACCTTGGCCTTTGAAGGTACTAAATAGCCTCTCCTAAAAGATCAGTAATTTAAATTCTCTACGATATAGCTTTTGCACTACAAAGAGCTATACCATGCTGGATAGCCGCCATATCATCCATCTTGAAGATGGACAGCTGCTACTCATTGCATGGATCCGAGCATCACGCTCCATGCATACACAAAATATGTCTCAGATGAGGAAGACATGTCTATCTCTGAGATGAATGATATGGCGACTATTCAAGATGGTACAGCACTCTACCGTATAAAAAGTGCACCGTACAGGATTACGAGTGATTGGCAGCGATACTCATATAAAGTCATGTAGCATGCTCTTGGAAATGGTCCCATTTACCAGGAAAAGCCACCAATCAATCGTGTGAGGGGTTGATGCATGGTTTTAGTCCACACAACGCCGGTCTGAAAGCGACAAAACCCAGCGTTTAAGCCGCACAACCCTCCTGCACCATGCAGGCCGAAATCTTGGAAGGATGCACGAGCAAACACGCGTAAGGAAAGGCCATGGTCAACATTGAAGTGGTCGACAAATTTGGTTGGATGATGAATACTCCGCCAATGAGATTCTGCCAGCCAAACATGTAAATCTTTGGCAAAGTCAAATGTCATGCAATGTGGTGGAACCTCTCGAATGATTCGTTGACATTTCTACGAGCCGCAGTTTGGGCTAATTTCAAAGACAACGGGCAAAATCTGAGGAGCATGGCTATTTTTACTAATTAAAGCATCGCTTACTGAATTAAAATCTAAGATGAATATACTTTGACAGTAGTAAGGGGTAGGAATCCATTAACCCACAATCTAACCGAGAGAAGCGCAACAAATTTACTAAGAAAGCGGTGAGGAACTAAAATATAAAATAAAGGATTGTCAAAAGCGATAATTAATTAAAAAATTGCTGGGTATTTGAAGAAATAAATTGGATGGCTAATGACATCACATCTTTTTTTTTCCTATTAAATTTTCAGCATTGTTCGTCTAGTTTTGTTAGGGTTTTTAGCATAAAAATCTTGGTGTTGGAGCAATATCTCATCCGTCTTCACACAATAATATGTGTCTGTAAGCATTGTTAAAGCTGATTTTTCATGAGTATTAAGAAATTTTTGGGCAGATAGGTTGGTATGGGCAGCTACAGGCAAGCCCAGAGTACGTATCACGGACATTCGGGAGGCTATGGGGGGAGGCAGTGAGGCAGGTGGATGGGAGGTGGGTCTAGAGACTGCACATTCACCCTCGGGTGACCATGTTTCTTTGGAAAGTGGCCTGAGGCTGTTTACCCACGAGGGGCGTGTTGGCCGGGAGGGGCATGGGGATCAATTTGAGCTGCGTCGGGTGCTCGGAAGGGGAGGAATCCGTCACTCATGTGCTGCTTGGTTGTGATCGAGCAGTATAGATTTGGAGTTGTGTGGTATTGTTTCAGGGGCAAGTTAGCCAATATGTAGATGACTTTATACTTCGGTTGAGGGGAGCGCTGCGGCGACTGCGGACGTTCGAGTGGAGGATTCGACTGGCCTATATGGTATATCATATATGGTTGGAAAGAAATGCTAGGAATTTCAATAATAGACGGGAACCTTCGTAGCATATTATTAAGAGGGCCCGCATCCAGAAGGCTGAGATCATCAGAGCTACCCCACCGAGTTCATTTAGGATGGCAAGGAACATCTGGGACCCCTGCTCGGCAGCTTTAACGTTAGCTTCAGCGTCCAGGTTTCTCCTTATCTCTTGGGAGTCCCCACCCTCCAGCTATCTAAAGGTGAATTTCGATGGTAGCAGCCCAGAAGTTGGTGGTGGGGGCGGTGTAGGTTTTGTTATCAGAGTCCATGACTCACAGCTGATTGCCTGGTAGGCAACGGATTGATGGTCTCTCAGCTACAAGGATGGAGCTTAGGGCAGCATGGAAGAGGGTCTCCTATGCGAGACGAAGGTTAGGGGCCGAGCACATTATCTTGGAGGGTGACTCGACCATAGTGATTGATTTGATACAGGAGGAGAGATGGAGGGGGAATGGCAGTCCTCTACTGTGCCACATCAGGTTGATACTGAGAGATTGCAGCATATTTCAGATAGGGCATATGTACCGGAAAGCAAACAGGACGGCAGATTAGGTTGTATCTTACACTGCAAAGTACTCTGGAGAGATACTTTGGCCGCACCAGAAGGCTCCTCCCTCGCTTCTGAGCCAGGTTCTAGTCTCTGATCCTATTGGCAGGTCCTACACTAGAGTAGGGTGAGGTGCTGTTGTACAAAAAAAAAAAAAAAAAAAGAAATTTTTGGGCTACTCCATTATTTCACATCCTGTCCAAATCGAAGTTTATACTTGCAGGCCCCAAACAAAATTTGTGTACGGCATCGTTGGACGGATTTGAGCCAGTTAAATCCGCAACTCTCAAATCTTGCGCCTTGAAACTATTCCATATTCCCAAAAGACTGAGAGGAAAAGACATAATCTCTTGGAATTGCCTTGCTGCTACGCAAAAAGCTTTCAAGATTCAAAGTTTTATGGGGACCAGCCTCTAAAAGAACACGCTTTAGAAAAAGAGATGCCAACCAAATAAATCAACAAATTGATTTTATAAATTTTTATGTCCATCCATGAGTAATTTGAATTAGAAAGAGACCTCCCTCAGTGTGAAACTTGAGGCAGTCATCTGACCTTCCTCTTCTAAAGTCATTTGACTTCTAATTTCAGTCTTGATTTATGCAAGTATCCACCAGAAGCTGCAATGACCTCTGAAGGCCGGCAGTGGCCAGCATCCACCTAGTCTTCCAAATTAATGCCTTGAATTTTCTCTGTTGAAAGTTGAACAGTTGAGCTCCCTTCCATCCACCTAAAAATAAAGGCTTGAGAACACCACAGAGGGCATGATGATTGATTGAGACCACCTCAATTTAATTAGTAAAGGCCAAAGATGCCTTTTTGATCCAAGCATACTTATCTTCCAGTTTCCAGGCAAACAAGTGATGATCATTTTGGAAAACCAGAATTCATAAAAAGAAAATGCGAACTTTATTGCGTCATTATTCAATTCACAAATGTGCAAACATAAGCAGCAACATCATCAAACCCTATACAGATAGGAGGAGAAGGAGATCACAAAACTGTCTCCTTGTCATTCCTATCTAACCATTAGAACTCCTTCTCTTACATACATAAAACTACCATCTCTAGCTCTAGGTACCAAATGCCATGAACCGGGAAAAGTAAAGGAGATGAATCAAGATAGAAGATTCATAAAGGATCAAGGAAGGCTAGAACATGATGTATAAAAGGCTTTAGGTTTCTCAAGCCCAAAAAAAGGGGAACAGAATGAGAGACCTTGGGACAGCGAGAGAACTTGTAACCCTGCAAGGGTATGGCCTGAAAAAATATGCAGCCAAAACAGGGTTCATGGACAAAAGTGTAGCTAGAAACATGCAGATAAGAGGATTCCTAATTTCACGGGCTGCCTTATAAAAATCTGCAACCAGTGAACTAGCCTAGCTAAATGGGATGATGAGTATGGAAGCATGCTCTAAGTTCCTCTAAAAATGCTGTGCAGGAAGATGCAGGGAGGAATGGAAACAGAGGGAGGGCCAGTTAGGAGTCCTTCCACATGAACATGGGAGGAGGGTGAGAAGGATCAGGAAGAGATGTGGTGGTGAAATCCTGGCATGCCATTGTTGCTGCTGGTGGTTGCGCTGATTCTGAGGCATTGGAGGTATCCATCTCCGACTCGGCGATGGTGGTGAGGCGGGATTGGAGGAGAAGTCTGTTCGCCCCGTCGACGTCGTCCCACACGGAGCTCCCTGGACCCCAGGTGCTGAACCAGGCCTCCTCAGCCTCCCCCCACACCAATTCAGGCGCCGAGCACTGTGGCATGGCTGCCATCGATCCGAGCGGCGGCGGCGGCGGCGGCGGAGGGTCGCATGAACCCGATGGGCAATCGTCGGGCATGCTCCAGCTGACCTCCGCGCTCACCGGAGCTGCCTCAGCAGAAACGACCGGCATGGAAGGGGATTGCAGGTGGGTGTCGCTGCGATTGCTGTCAGGCTGTTGCTGGTGGTGCTGGGTTTGTGCTTGAACTTGGTCGGGGGTGGCAGGAGCAGAGGATGAGGAGGAAGAGCAAGAAGCCCCATCCCTGCTACTACTGCCGCCGGCGCGCCCGTGACCGAGAAAGAGGTTGGGGAAATTGAGCCTGGCATTCTCGCCCCTGAGCCTGAAGGCCTCGCGGTCGTAGGCGAGGGCGGCGTCCTCAGCGGTGTCGAAGGTACCGAGCCAAAGGCGGGTGCGGTTGCGGGGGAGGCGAATCTCCGCCACCCACTTCCCCCAGTGGCGCTGCCTGACCCCGCGGTACAGCTTGGTGGGGCTGGAGGTGGCCGGCAGCATCTGATTCCGGAAAAGGGCGGAATACGGAGGCGAGCCCCTCCCGGGCTGTCCCGCCAGACGGTTCATCATCATGGTGCGGCCACGGGGGCTCAGGTTCAGGGCCTCGCTCATGTACTGGAGGAGCTGCTGGGCCCCGGCCCCGGCCCCGGCCCCGGCGCCGGCGAAGAATGAAGGAGGAGGATAAGCTCCCATCTGGCAGGGATTGTTGTGAGCAAACGAAAGCATCTGCTGCTGTGGCTGCTGGTACTGATGGGAAACGAAAAGAGGAAGAAGAGTTGTGTCCAATATTGGCTGCGAATTGTCGCAGGCGAAGGGAAATACATGCCGGGAAGAGAGAGGAGGAAGAGATGCCGGGGTTGTCGCGCCGGTAGGAGTGGGGAGAGGGAGACTGGAGCTCGAGGAAGAGGAAATGGAGGGATTGGAATTACTGGAGGAAGGAGAGTATTGGAGTCGATCCGGGCTCCTGATCTTCTTGAGAGGCCGGAGGGGTGCAGCCGACGCCTCCTCAAAAACCGGCGTCCACTGCTGCGCTTCTCCCTCCGGCATCATCAGTGACTTCAGGCCCCTCGCACCCTTCCCTTTCTGTCTCCTCCCACCACTGCCGCCGACCCCTTTTTCCGACCTCCCGCCGCTCTTTCCCGACCCTTCCATGGCTTCCCCCAATACCAATAAAAAGGCACCCCCCCCGCCCGCCTGCCCGCCCGCTCTAAAACCGATATCTAATAGGTTAACTGAAGAATCTAAAAAAACCAGATCAAAATCGGACGCAAAAAGAGCCGAATTCTGGTTTTCAAATGAAGCCCCCAACACTCTTACTACTAATCAAAAAAAAAAAAACATTAAAATCACAAGAAAAGAACCACGAAAACTAGCTCACTCAAAGCCATCCATCATAACAACAGAACCCATAAGAAAAACAGAACAAGCATGAGAAGAGAGAAAAAAGAAAAGGAGCGGGCGGGCGGGCGGTCCGGCGGGCGGCCGGCGGGGAG
The DNA here is from genome assembly GCF_051530095.1 of Phoenix dactylifera. Lineage (NCBI taxonomy): Eukaryota > Viridiplantae > Streptophyta > Magnoliopsida > Arecales > Arecaceae > Phoenix > Phoenix dactylifera. The sequence goes on from NC_143192.1 coordinate 9,761,701, forward strand.
AGTAGAGGAGAAGGGGGGTTGGGGGAGCCAACGTTTGGCGAGGGAAGAGAGCTTCTCTTACCGAGCGCGAGAGCCAGCCACCGAGGTCTTGGGATCTGATTTCAGAGCCGATCGAAATGGTTTATAAAGTGGGAGGTGGGGAGGGGTTGCAGATACTGGAAGGCACGGCGTGGAGCGTCCTGAGAGCGGAAAAATATTGCGGCCTCCGAGATTGGTCGGTGCGGGTGGGAATATACGGGTCCCACGCGCATTTATCCCATGTTCCTTCTTCTTCCTTCTACCTCCCTACACGTGGACCTCGAGATTAATAATAAGCGTGGTGCCTCTTATCTTAGTCAGCGTTTGATCCATGGACCCGTCACGTTTGGTCCACCTGGTCGCTATCCCCTCCTCACGGACTTGATTTCTCTCCCGCCCTAGTTATTTTCTTGGAGTAGTGTTCCTTGGCTTGCACTCCAATCTCTTCCGACCTAATCAAATGGGCTACAATTATTATATACAACACGCTAACATTAATTATATTGGCTAGTGCCAGCACATGCCATGCACATGACACATAGTAGGATGCGGTCAGCTTTGTGCACAATTGTTCTAAATTATATTTAATACAATTGCTCATAGTTGGTATTATATGGGAGGAGATATTAATATTGTCATCGTCGATTAATCTAATGTAGTATTTTATTTTTCTTTTTGAGCGCCAGATGAATCGAAATTGTATCTTTATATATATATCTATTTATCTACCAATCTACATAAATTTTGGACTATGAAGGACTAGACTTGGTATCGCTCAAGTCATTGCACAATAATGGCGCTTTATATATTTCCCAATGTGGCAAGAGTTTTAATAACAAAAAGTATGTGTATATATATATATATATATATATATATATATATATATATATATATAGAGAGAGAGAGAGAGAGAGAGAGAGAGAGAGAGAGAGAGAGAGAGAGAGAGAGAGAGAAGATTAGTTTAAAGTTTCCACAAATTTTGTACATATCATGTATAATGCACATGGCAAAAGCTAGTATCTTATTAGCAAAAAAAAAAGCTAGTATCTTTTAAACAAAAGGCATATTTAGAATGTCTCGTTCATTGACAAGGTAGTTCTCATTTTGAACCAATGTTCAGTACCATGAATGAAGTTTGAGTAGTTTGCATTATGGTAGTGTATATTAAAATTAGAGATAGACCATCATTAGATCCTTTGAAATATTCCAAGTGAAACAAAATACTGCTTTACCAATGTAAGCACGGGCTATCTAACTTCACATATATTAAAATCTGACTCTATTGCAAAAGTGACAAATGCATGACTAGGGCAGTGATAGAACCTTGTTGGTTTATGAATAAAATATTTAATTCAAAATATTGAGAATTTTAGAATTCCATATTGAATATCTATCTAAACATAAACCTAGTTAAATATAAAAACTTATTTTAGATTTCCAAATAACTCAGTTTTCTAAATAGATAAGATTTAGTTGTTTATCTTTATTTTTCTTTTCTCTCTTAAAATTCTATAAAAATTATATGGACATTTCTCTAATTGTTTCTCATATGGTATTTTTAAAAAAAAGCATAGAAACACTTTCTCTTCTCACAAGATATTCCAAAGAGATACTTCGTAAATAGACCATTCAAAAGACTTTTGTAGATGAAGAGATGCATTTTTATGAAAAGATGCATATGATATGATGGTAATCCAAAAGGACACAACACTGAATGAATGATGAATTATGTGAAGGGATGCATTCAACGAATGGATGCTTAAGCATCTAATCATATTCATCCTTTCACATCTATAAATAGAAAAAGAATCAGACTTTCCGTCTATTAGAACAACATTCCCTTCTATCTGAATAACACCGAAATTAGAGAAGAGAATTGAGAGTACTAAGTGAATGAACTCAAGTACACCCATTAAGCATTTGAGAAGAGAATTGTGTCCACATATAAGAGGATTGAGAAAGATTGCTTCAATCAAATTTGTTAATTTTTAATGCATCTGGATCTGGCTAGTTCAGGTTTGAACTTGATTCTCCTTCGTTAGACTACACTTCAAAAAGAGCATGAAGCAGTTTGTTGTATCTTAGGAGTAGACTATCATCACTTGTTTGCACCTAGGTAAGATGAATTCTACTCTAAAAAAAAGTGTTTTTCATAGCGTCAGTCGAACTAGATAACATCAAAACTTAATTTATTTATTTAGTGTGTAGAAAGCAATTAATTAAATATTAAATATAAAACAATAAAGTCGTATAAAAGAGATTTATAACATTTTAATAGATAATTTTTTCCAGCAAACCTCTCCTTTGGTTTATCCCCAAGAAAAGGTAGTCGGTAGGGCCTCTCACGACATCCATTTCCTAACTTCATCCTACCCTATTTGGAGTTTGCTCTTCAAGACTATTCATGGAACCTCCGTCTCCCCACAAATAATCGAGGCAAGATAATGATGTTAAAAAAAAAAAAAAGAACCACTTGCAACAATTTGCTAAGCTTTCAAGTTCATATGGACACATGGTACCTACTGATTTGCTAAAGCAAATGTAGCTAAACTAACCTTTCACTTGGAAGGAAAGTAAGACTCACGGGCTACAGATTAGCACTAGAGCAACAGCAGAACCGTACATCTTAAAAGAAAAAAACAGCTCAAAAGCTTAAAACCAGAGCCACAATACATCACAAGAAATGGATAGAATTGTCACCAGCCATCATCAAGTGGTAAAGTCCTCATGACGCCACATCATTTGTTGATTTGTTGTCCACGCATGTCATGCCTCATCATCTTCTCCATTCCTTTCCTCTCGTTTCTCTCTGACTTCTTTTTTATTTTTTTCCTCCCTTGTCCACTTCAGTGATAGGTACACAAGTAAAAATATAGCTAATAGTCTCCATCTCTCCGCGGCAAGTTTGAAATACCTCTCAGTGTTCTAACATCAGCGCGCCGGCCCTCCTCCTCTTCCCTCGCTTTCGGCGGCCCCCGAACGGAACCGGGGCCAGGAAAAGGTCAAGCGCAAACCGGTGGAGAGGGAGTCGGTGGGGGAGGGCTACGTGTCGGCGGGCCACTGGGCGCCTCCCTCTCAGCTCATCATAGTTATCATCATCGGACTTCCAACATTAAAGTACTGGGAAAATATCAGCCTCACACTAGATGCTGCCGGACACGTGGCGGTCTCCTATTCCCTTGCAGAGCTTGCCCGACAACACTTGTCACCCTCTCGTTGCTGGACGTCCCGATATTTATCCACTGAATACACATGCACGTAATGGTGGAGGACCATTTCGATTAGGACAAACCAACCATCGAAGCATGCATTGACCACCCTCTCTCTCTCTCTCTCTCTCTCTCTCTCTCTCTCCTCCCCTTGTCGAGGAAGAGTTGAAAATGTGTATAATAATTCATGATTACGCAGCACTAAGTTAGATTATGTCAGTGAACAGTAGATTATGTTTTGAGGAGTTATAATAATGAATATGGAGCCAAAGGACAGCCTTATCAAGATGGCATTTCAGGGTGACTGTCGATTGCCATTGGGCGATGACTGTACTCCACTAATGGAGATTAGTATTGGGCACTCTAAAGTTCGGCCTTAAGCTTAACGATCAAGCACAACTAGGTGGCCTGAAACTAATGGTGTATCTAAACATAGTTCACATAGTTGGAGCATGATGATTAGATTTGTTTGAGGAGTGTTTTCTTTAGTTTTTAATCTAGAGTCAACAATAATGGTCGGGTGGTGGCATTGAGAGTGGTATCAATCATCTTTGTTTAATAAATTGTTGGTCAACATTAAAGTCATTGATAATTTATTGTTATGCGATAGGGGGTTGGATTAATGAGTTTAAATCCCTTTATGGTCCTGATTTGCAGTACAAAGGGCTTATGTGCCTCGATAGTCTCCATATCAGTCATCTCAAAAAAAACGAACAGCTACGCTTAACTAGAGATTAGACACCATCGCATTGAGGTGCTAAAAATATGTGGCACTGAGATGGGTGATATGGTAGCTATTCAAGCACTACGGCCTCTATAATTCAAAACAAAAACCGCAGAGTATTCCAAATTTGAATTAACCCTACTTATCACATTATGCTAAATTTTGTTGGACATTATATTGATAAAAGTTACAAAAAAAAGTTAGCTCATATGGAACATGATTCTTGATTTTTCCTATTTAAAACAAATAAGAATGCCCATCTTATCTCTGGTAGTCGATAATGATACATTAAATGTTGAAGTTAGTGGATAATTATGAACAAATGTTACCCAAAAATCTCACTAAAAGAAGATCAATTATTTGGCGGCGTTTATAGTTGTTGATTCATAGGGGCCACTCTGGTTTATTTACATGATTTTCTTTAAATGAGATTTTTATGCAAACATGGAAAATTTTTAATAAATGACCGCCAATTTTGTTTTTTAACATTTCTCCTTTGACAACCAAACATCTCAATGAAGTCCTTAAAATTTCCAAGATACAAAAATTTTACAAAGAATATTGTCCATAAACTTTATACATGACCATTAGTTATAAAGGGACAAAAAAGAAGAGGGAAGTTCCCATACTCCAGGAAGGCCTCCACAGCTCCCCAATCTCTCTGTGATAGATCTGCTCACATCGGACATATTCTACAAAGGCCCTTCATGGAGGTTGAGGAAGGCTAGATTGAAGTGAGAAGGTAGTGGCGGCCTCCCCCATTGGTGTGTTATTGGTACAAGGGGAGGGGTCATTGTAAGGCAAAGTGCTAAGGTGGTCTAATAGGGTAGGAATGTTCATCAGAGTGACAAGAGGTGTTGGTTAATTAGGCTTGAAATCATGGAGGCCATGGGGTTCCACTAAAGGAAATTAAGATCAATGTCTTGGTGACTTCGAGGCAGGGATGACAAATTATAATCCGACAAATCAACCTAACCCGCGAACAATCCGTTTTAAGTAGGTTTGGGTATGATATAAATATGTTTGGATCATGAATGGGTCAACTCGTCTAGATCTGTTTATTAAATGAGAAGACCATCAGGCGATACTTTGGGAGACCATCCAGCGATGCTTTGGGAAGACCATCCAACGCATTTAATGTCCCTGACAAAGGTCTCATCCTCAATCGAGACGACTGCTCGACTTCCATCGCCCAAATCGGAATGCATTCGGCCTCGAAAATAGAGGTAAGTGATGGAAAAAATATTAGATGTTTCGACCTCGGACCAGATCTTTCCTTTAATCTCGGATGTAGGCTAAAAAGAACAACCTCGGGCCTGGCCGAGTAGCAGACCAACTGAAGTAAGCTACCTCGGCCCCGGCTGAGGAGTTAATCAGCACGAGTCGACATTGATTAACAGCCCTAACAACTGACAGACTTGGCAACCCGCAGTCGCGGCGACACCACACCTATCGCGTGCTGCCTACGCAGCCTAGCGCCCACGCTTTGGTTGTGCGAACGACCGTTGTCTGGCCAATCATTGCATGCTACGTCGGCCCAGGTAACGACAAAGATAGCTCCCTTATATAAGAAGAACAACTCCGGGACCTAAGGTACGTAGTATGTACACAACATTTCTTACATAGCCCTCACTCTGCTGAAATTTTCTTCCTTCCATATTGTTGCCTCTTGATTCTGACTTAGGCATCAATGGGTCCCCATCAGAAACTCTCCGGCAAGCGGACTTTTTGCAAACCACTCACGGAGAAGATCCACCCCCCCGCACCTTGTTCATCCTGTTCAACTCGTCTCTAGTTGACCCTCAAGCCATCTGAGTTGTGCTCTGACCTCAGCCCAGTTTCGATAGCAACAAGAACCATCAAGGCTTTTAGGGAGGGAAATCGTAGCCTTAAATTTTATTTTATGCCTCTTTTCTTTATTTGAATAATTATTTCCCCTCTTTCTCACTGCCTCTTCTCCAACGCCAAGGCATCCATGGTAGTAGATTAACTATCAGCAGTTCTCAGCCTGCCGATGATGACTACCCTCTTTGCCATTGGCATCAATGGAGCCGGACCCATCTTCAGACTTCGTGGAAAGAGCCTTAAGTAAAATTGAAAATAGAAAATAATAAAATACACTACCAGAAAATAAGCGTATAGTGACAGAAAACTAGTGATGGGTCGTTATCAGTCACTATTTGTCACGGATTAGTGACAGACAAAAATTTGGTCACCGTGGTATGAACTTGTGACAGATCGGTCACAGAATATGCGAGTAGGATGGGCGCCAAAACTTAGTGACTACCGTAGTGACGGGGTATTTGTTAGAAAACTGATAACCGAAATTGCAACCAGATAGAGACAAATTCAGCCGTCACAAAAATCGTAACCCAAGTGTTTATAAATTTTTAAAAAATTATTTTTGACAGTAATGGGTTATTGACAGAACTTTCTATCACCAAATTTAATTTTTAATTCCAAAAATATTAAAAATATTATTTTTGAGTGATTATAAATTTAAAAAAAAGTAAAAAGAGGAAAATCTAAAATAAAACTAAGCGTGCCCGCCGCCCCGCCCAAATTCCTTCGATAGCCCAAATCTCAATCGCTCTCCAGAAAACCCATTGCCTCTTTTGCCCGTGCTCTTATATTCCCCGCTCCCGTCTGAAGGAAAGATCACCGCTTCCTCCCACGATCCTCTTCTCGTCTCTCGATCCCTATAAGGTTTTCTTTTTTTGTCTGTTTGATCTCTCCATGGAGGTTTAAATCTATTTGTATTTCGTTTCTTCATCTGCTTTTGCTTCGTCTAGTTTTGATCCGCGCAAAAAGTTTCCTTTCTTTTAATGCCTTAGATCTGAGCATCGTTCTTTTCTTTTGAATCCATGTAACCGAATATTTCGTTCCTTCTCTTGGTGATTTTGCTTGCAAAGTGTGATTGAATATGGTAATCTTTTTGTATTTCTTGTTTACGTGACTTCTTACTTGGATCTGGTTTTCTTGGACGCTTTGATCCTAGAAGGTGACAAGGTAATCCCATGGTTTGTATTTTTCCTCTTTTTCCTCCTATATGGTTGTCTTTTTATGTTCTTTAATTGGATTAGCTTTGGTTGGCTCGTGTGATATGTTTCGAACTGCTCTGCGGTGGTTTTTGATCTTGGTAGATGGGTTTGAGATTGTTGATTAGCGATAGAAACATCCGTGTTCTTGATTTTTTTTTTTTGTGCAGACTTCATGGATTTCTGGATCTTAGATTGGAGCGATACGATGTAGATACATAGATAGATTACTTGTTTCGATATTCATAAGCCATGCAGTTCCGGCACTCACGAATCCACTATTCAAAGTGGAGACTTGAGATAGAATCTCTAGACAATGGCTATTCTGACCTACGTCTACTTGCTTACAGAGTAGTATATTTTTGGATCCCATATGACGAAACCTAATGTTAAGCTTTTTGAGGTTAGCTTAAACTCACTACGGATTTTATCCCTAGCTTTAGCTTTAAACTGTTTGGGTAATTTTAACTTGCCTTCATAACTCATGAGTCCGATGCCTTGGATGTCTTTCTCTTGATTAGGGTCTTTTCTTTAGCTGAAGCAGTCTTCTTTAGTTGATAGCAAGAACCAGAAAGAAAATACAGGGAGCAAATACAGAAAGCAGACGTTGATTTCTGTCCAGCTTATTTTATATATAAGATCTCTTTCACTTTCTTCTTGATTGTCATTTGATTTTTAGAGGAACTATGTTAATTTATCGTAACTGGATGTACCACCAACTTTGTGAAAATAGTTACATAAGAGCTGAGTTCTGCGATGGAGTTAAAGGATTCCTTAAGTTTGCATTTACTCAGTTAGAATATTATAGTGGTAATAAGATTAGATGTCCTTGTATAAGATGTGACAACCAGAAATTTCTTGACCGTGATACGGTCAATGTTCATCAGTTGAGAAAAGGGTTTACACTGGGGTATTCAACATAGTTTGCACATGGGGAGTTACTTGGTGAAGTTCCTCCTGTAAGTACAAGTGCAGTAGATGCATCCAGATCAATGGATGTTGGTTATGAACATGGTCAGCAATATAGAACCATGGTGATAGGAGCTATGGGTTCAGAAGAGGAACTTCATTTGGGGAGTGCACCTGAAACTAATCATGAGGAAGAGCCAAACAAGGATGCTGCAGATTTTTATTCTTTGTTGAAAGATGCAGAAGTACCTTTATGGAAAAGGTGTAAAAAATACTCTAAGTTATCTACTATTAGTCAATTATTAAATTGCAAGTCTGAATTTAATATGAGTATATCTTGCTATAATCGAATCATGAAAATAATGAAGAATATGTTGCCGAAAAGTGAGAAGCTACCACCTGATTTCTATCAATCAAAGAAGATGCTTTGGAAGTTGGGGTTGAAGTATACAAGCATTGATGTTTGTGAGAATAATTGTATGCTATTCTATAAGAAAACTGAGAATTTGATTGAGTGTACTATTTGTGGTCATCCTCGATATAAACTCAGAAGAAATGATGGTGGGGTAGGAGAAAAGATGTTCCCTATAGAAGCTTGCGATATCATCCAACAACACCATGACTTCAGAGACTTTTTATGTCGAGCAAGACGGCCGAAAATATGTCATAGCATGTGAAGGGAGGTGATTCAAATGAGATAGTACATTCTGCTTGTGGGGAGACTTGGAAGCACTTTGACCGCATTCATCCATCCTTTTCTACCGAGCCTCGTAATGTGAGACTTGGGTTATGTACGGATGGATTTAACTCTTTTAGCCAATCAGCTCGTCCTTATTCTTGTTGGCCAATTTTCGTAACAGTTTACAATCTTCCACCATCAATGTGTATGGAACGACCCTACATTTTTCTAATTTTAGTCATTTCTGAACTTAAAAGCCCTGGCAAAAGTATCGATGTTTTGCTTAGGCCTTTGATTGATGAACTTAAAATGTTGTGGAAAGTAGGGGTCACCACTTATGACATTTCTAGAAAAGAGAATTTTCAAATGAAGATAGCTTTATTGTGGACTATCAATGATTTTTCTGCATATGGCATGCTTACGGGATGGAGTACACATAGGAAGTTGGCATGCCTGTATTGTATGGAGAACTCAAAAACTTTTACACTACAACATGGTGGGAAGACTTCTTTTTTTGACTGCCACCGTCAATTCTTGCCCATAGACTATGCATACAGATACCAAGTTGATAGTTTCTTCAATGGTAGAATAGAGACAGACCCCCCACCTCCTCGACTGCCTGGTAAAGAGTTGAAAAATAGGGTCTCTGCCTTGCCTAATATAACATTTGGTTTAAAAACTTCTAAGCACATCATTCCTGGATTCGGTAAAGAGCATAATTGGGTGAAAAGGAGCATATTTTGGGAGTTGCCCTATTGGCATACACTACTTATTCAACACAATTTAGATGTTATGCATATTGTCCAAAATGTGTTTCTCAATATATTTTACACTTGCATGGATATAAAAAGGAAGACTAAAGATAATGTGAAAGCAAGGTAAGATTTGGAGTTGTATTGCAAGCGTCCTAAGTTGAGGATTCAATTTGTTAATGAAAAGCTAGTTAAGCTTCCAGCTTCCTATGTGTTGTCCAAAGACTAAGCAATGGAGGTCTGCGAGTGGGTGAAAGGATTAAGACTCCCTGATGGATATGCTTCAAACATATCGAAGTGTATTAACTTGGATGATTATAAGTTTTACGGGTTAAAAAGTCACGATTGTCATGTTTTCATACTGAGATTGATTCCAATTGCATTCCGTGAAGTATTACCAGCAGCATTGTGGGATGTATTGACAAAATTAAGCTGTTACTTTAGAGATTTATGCAACACAACTTTGCGTGTCCAAGATATAGAGGTTTTTAAGAAAAATATTGTGGTAACTCTCTCCAAACTTGAGAAGATATTCCCTTCTGCATTTTTTTGACTCAATGGAGCACTTACATGTTCATCTAGCTTATGAAGCTAAGGTCGGAGACCCCGTCCAGTACAGATGGATGTACCCTTTTGAAAGGTAAAATCTATAACCATAATAATTTCTTTAAATCCATTAAATAGCTTCTTTAAATCCATTAAATTTGAGAAATTAACATATTAATCTTATTTATAGACCTATGCATGATCTAAAGCAGAAGGTAAAGAATCAAGCATCAATTGAAGGTTCCATTGTCGAGGCTTACATCATAGAAGAAATATCAACTTTCTGTTCGCATTAATTTGAGCCTTCTATACAAACGAGGTTAAATCAAGTTTCCCATAATGATGATGAACAGGAGTTTGATCTCCTGAATTGTCTGTTCATTTTTACTCATCAAGGTCGGCCTTTTGGGAAACCTTTTGGAAGGCATTTGACTACTCATGAGTATAATGCTGCTGAATTATATGTTCTTCTGAGTTGTGAGGACGTTCTACCTTTTGGAAAGTAAGTTACACAAATACTTAATTATAATCATGCTTGAAAATGCATACTAAGTAAAACATATGTGATTATAGCTTTTGTCTTGTAGGTATTTTGATGATTATATCCAGCAATCTTGTCCAAATATAAGCCAAATAGATTTGGAAAGACGATGCGAAATGAGAAATGGAGTTTCCGGCTTGGTTTAGGTCATATGTGAGTACACAATTCATATATATATATATATATATATATATATATATATATATATATATATATATATATATATATATATATATATATCATTTCTTTCAATGATTTTATGATATTATTTTTATCATGCTAGGTTAATGACAGTAAAAATCATGTTGATGGGCGCTTAAAGGACCTATCATATGACCCTGGGAATAAAGTTAAATATTATAAGGGCTACTTTGTGAATGGGTACAGATTTCACACCAAAGAGTATAGAAAGGATAAAAGAACCTTCAACTGTGGTGTGTGCATTAAGGAAAGCAGTTACAATGACTTTGAGATTGACTATTATGGGATGTTGGTTGACATCATCGAGTTAGACTATTTTGGGGTTGGTAATAAAGTAGTGTTATTCAAATGTGACTGGTATGATACGGATAAGGGTATAAAAGTGCACCCTCAACATGGCCTAGTTGAGATCAATTACAAACTAAGATTTCCAACCAATGATCCTATTGTATTAGCTCAACAAGCACATCAGGTGTTCTACACTGGTTACCCAGGTAAGAAGAAGAAACGAAGATTGTGGTGGGCGGTAATTAAGACGAAAGCTAGAGGTAGGTTCCCTTCTAGTGGGACAGAAGTAAATTTTCTTGATTTTTATCAAGAAAAAAACCATAGGATTTCTACCCCAATCTCGATGACAGATGAGCTTGATGATCCCGACATTTTGGTTAGTGTTAACAGAGATGCAGAAGAAATTGATGCAGCAAAAATTGAGTTGAATGCTAACCAAATGGAAGAGGACTTTGAGGATGAAAAAGAAGATTTTGAAGATGAACAAGCTGAGGAAGAGGAGCATGAGGCTGAGAAAGATTAAAATATAACATGCATATTTATGAATGTTAATAACTAATTTTAGACTTAGAAATTATAATTGTGCAGACTTGGGAAAGAGCAAAGGGAAAGCAACAGGTCCACTGATTGCTCTTTACTTTGATTGGATTTGTTGACATTCATATTGGAAAATAACTATAACTTTTTATTGTTGTGCAGCTATGGTCAAAAGAAAAGGAAAACTAACAGGTAATGGAAAAGCAGCTTTAGTACCGGCTGCTACTCAATCATGGGCTGCTACTCAAGTTCCTCCTCAACCTCCTAGGTTGCCTGAGCGTGTCGATGAATGTCATGATGATGATGACTACATCCCTGATGAGGACATGGATGAAGAGGTGGATACAGATGAAGAAATAAATGATGAAATGAATGGTGCAGTGCAAAATCATGAGGATACAATGAATGAGGATCAGATGAATGATGAACTTGGGGCTGATCCAAGACAAAGCAATGGCCGAGAGCCAACCCTTAAAGCCCCTGTTGATGCAAATGGAAAAGTGATTGTTAGGTGCACAAGAGGAATGTATGAAAATATCACTTTCTTCCATCACTAACTTGAATTTATGTGTTTGTTGCATTTAAAGTATTTAGTTTATTTTCTAATGAATATTTTTAAATTTATAGGTTTCTTAATTATGAGGTCAGTCACAAAGCTATTGCTATCATGCGCCAATTTTTCAATGGTCTTTGGTTGTCATGGAGGGAGGTCTCTACACATGCTAAAGTTAGAATGTGGAACAAGTTTGCGGTGATATAATTAATTTATATTTCTTATCATTAACTTTTGCCCTTGTTACACATGCCAATTAGTAAGTTTGATTACTTGTGACCTATATATTGTTAGGAGATACACACAATTCTTCCAGGACAATGTGCATCAAGTTTGGAATAAGCATTGTCAGCGACGATTGGCAACCTCATTAGGGAGGGTCAGAAGCCAAAAGCATGTGGAATCAAAAGGAAATTTAAATAGAGCTCGTGATAAACCCCCTATTTGGATCTCTAGAGAAAACTGGAATAAGCTAATTGACATTTAGATTTTCCAGAATGGTAGAAGAAATCAGAAGCCAATAAAAAATATAGAAACACCATGAAGAATGGTAGCATCTCTAAACACTGTGGAGGATCAATCGCATTTGTCAATCATGACGAACGACTGGTACACATCTTTATTCAATTAGATTTCTATAATAATTTTCATATTATTGTTCAATCATCTCAAATCAGCCCATTATATGTTAATGAATTTTTTGTTTTCTCTTTTGTAGAAAATAAAGTTCGGTAGGGAGCCAATAATAGTTGAATCTTTTAATCAGATGCATAAGACAAAGCAAGGCATGGGAGGATATGTGGATAAAAGAAGTGAAGCTGTTATGGTAAGTATAATTTTTTTATGATTTATAAATATTATTGAGCTTGCTCATGTTTATCTCTTGTTTGATCCACCATAATGTTTTTCTGTTCTTTCAAATCAACTGGCAGACAAAGTATTCAGCTGAATACTCCAAAAAATATGATGATGCCTCCACCTCAAATGCTCCACCACGTGATTATGACTTGTGGTTTGAGGCAACTGATGTTCCAACTCATGGCCATGTCTATGGCTTTAGTCCCCTAGAGGATCTTACTGGAATTATTAGGCAATCATCATCCTCTTACACCTTTACAAGTCAAGCTCCAGAGCTGTACACGCGTGAAGACCTTCTAGGTATTCTTGAGCATGAAAAGAAAAAATGGCAAGAAGAGATTCTTCAAAAGATAAGAAAAGAGATTGGCTTTGGACCAAGGCATACAGATCAGAGGAGTAATGGTGATTCTGGTTCTGCTGATCATGCTTCATTATAATTGCTTTTGCTTTAGATGATAGGTCTTTGCATTTCTAGGAGGAATGAAATCTCTGTTGATCTCTATGACATACTTTTGGACTTTGATTTTGATGGATTTAGGACATGTTGATGCCTATGTTGAATAACATGTTAAATGACTTGCATAATGTTGAATGCCTTTGATATTAATGATATTATTATTATTATCATCATCATCATCGTCATTATCATTATTATTATTATTATTATAAGTTAATCAATGTACCAAATGTACCAGATTATTGGAATGTGATCAGTGACCAAATTTGATTACTGAATTGTTTATCAAGTATTGTGACGAGCAACTATAAACTTAGTGACAGAATTTTGGTTACTAAAAATTGATTTTACTCAGTGAGTTGTGACAAATTAGTGACGATAACCTTGTCACTAGGTCATAGTGACAAAATTTGTGACCATGTCTGTGACGACTAAATCTATCACTGAAGGTTGTGACAGATCAGCGACCAAACTTGTGATCGAATTCTGTGACAAAATCAGTGACCAAGTTGCCTTCGCCACTAACTCAGTGACTGGTTAGTGACGGAAAATATATAATTTCTTAAATATTTAATTCTGAAATTTGTAACGGCTTAGTGACGGCGGTTCTGTCATGGAGTTTAGTGACGGAAATCACCGTTGTCACCGAGAATTTAGTGACGTGTATTATTGTAACCAATTCAGTGACGGAAGTGCCGGTCACAAATTTCATATTAATAACCGGAAATACGGTATAGTGATGGCGCGTGTTTTCTAATTGTGATATTAAAAAAAAAAAAAAAAAGGCAAAAAAGAAGAGGGACAATGGCAGATCCACAACCTAAGTGTCCTTTCATCATGACCCCCTCCGATGTTGACGGTCGAGGATGCACTGAGGTACATTGGTTAGCGGCATCATGGCCGTTTAGGCAACCAGCAATGTCCGCTTACGGTATACCACCCAGGCAAGCCGATGGCATGCCCTCTCGAGGTATCATCACTCACGGTGTGCCACCGCACCAGCAGCTTGCTCCTTGAAGGGAGGAAGAAGAAAAGGGATATGGGTTCAAGTTTTGGGTTTAGTACCATAAACCTCCTGGGTTTGCATCCATATAAGTCTTTAGATTGGACATGATGACCCAATAACCCATTAATCAATTGACTAAGCCAAATCATATTGAACCGGGTTTATTATGGTTCAGATATAATTGCTTAAAGCAGACTTGATTAAACTAATGTGGGACTATTTTCCGTTTAAATCTATATCTATTTACATAATACTTGATTAAACTATTTTCAGGTTCATTTGGACCAGACGGGACTAATCTGTAATAGATAGGCACCTAGAGATATTTCTTTAGGATCTGTTTTTAAATTTCGGTTACAGCTGAGGACAACAAGGCCCTACATGAAAAAACATGCTTATTTTGTATGCTATATGTTTAATTTATGCGTTGTTTAATTTATTTATGCAAAAATAAAGTATATTAGGACCGGTAGAATATTTTTAATGATTGATTATACATGTATTTATGCCATGTATTGCATGTAAGGTTGCTTGATACTAATGATAAAAGATAAAATTTTTTGCTTAGTATGATCGGCAAAAAGACCTCGAATATGAAAAATCTCAAATTTTCTACAATGTATATTTGTGGATAAATAAAAATGATCCAATAAAATTTCAATACTGTCATAATTGTGCCTAAATTATTGAATTGTTGAATTGCTCCCAAAGGAGCATCTTCATGTTTGATGCTTAGATAGGTGAAACGATGGAAGTGTACATTGGATCAAGTAGCACTCTTATACTCAATGTTCATGACTTGATAGGTTAACCAATGGTATCAACATATCAAAAATTGACTCTAGCTACTAGCATGTTATAACACTCACCAAAAGAAGATATATAATGAAGCATCGGTCGCCCTCCGATGTTAAATATATATATAAAAAATTAATTTACTTTGGATAAGAGGCTCGTTCTTTGGTGGATAAATATCATGGAAAAAGTTGGTCGACTTTCTAGTAGCCAACTTGCCCATGTTCTTATGTTTCTCTATGTTGTTAGGTTATTTTCCCATATGTAGCATTTACCTATGAAATGGGTGGACATACATACTGTGAAACCCAGTGGACTGGGCCCAGTCCACTTGACTGGCCCAGCTAATTTTTGGGCTAAGTTTCATGTGCGATGCACGTAAGGAAGGAAAGGAAGAAGATTCTGGCTAGGATTCTTCTTCCTCTCTAATTGCGTCGGAGATTAGGAAGCTCATCATGATCCAAAGACTGGTCGGATAAGGCTAGGATTATCTATTTAAAGACCTCTTTCTCCTCTTTCAAGTTTACCCAAGATTAAGCCACTGATCCAAGCTCCTCTTTCGAATTTTCTTCCTCTATTGCCAAAAGGAACTGCCAGATCGCCTCATTGAAGCGAGGTAAGTGCTCCTCGTCTTCTTCTCTCTCTCCTGGTACTTTTGTAATGAACCATCATGATTTAAGCCAGCAAATCGCCAAAAAATCTCTAAAACAGGAGTGCTCTATTTCGGTCTTCATCTTTTAATTGTGCTGCCACCAGCCGAACCGAGATAAGTGCTCCTCGATTTGTCACCAGAAGGAGCTGTCAGACCACCTCACAAAACCAAAGTAAGTGCTCCTCGTCTCCTTCTATCTCTCTAGGTATTTTAGCAGTGAACCATCAGGATTTGAGCCAACGAATTGTCGGAAAATTGTCCAAAATAGGGGTGCCCTATTTCAGTCTTCATCTTTCAATTCTACCACCACCGGCCGTCGGGTTTAGTGGGGGTTGCGGCCGCCTATGGCCGTCGTCTGGTGGCTAGCTAGGCCACCGTGGCTGCCACACTTTGGTCCTAGGGGGGGAGTGGGGAAGAAAAATAATAAGGAGAAAAGGAACTTCCCCGTTCATGAAGAGAGAAGAGAGAGGAATTTCTCTCTCTTCTTCCCTCCTCTTTATTTCTCTTTCTTATTTTCTTTCTTTTCTTTCTCTCGTCTCTCTCTTTCTTTCTCTTTTCCATCCTTTTTCTCTCTTATTTCTCTCTATCTAAACTTTCTCTCTCTAGAGTTAATTGGATCTATAAGTACGACTCTTAGTAATTTCTGAATCTAGCTAGATGAAAGGTCCTGATTCAAGATCGTCGGGTGACGTGTCAGCCCCCACTCTGGCCCTTGCCAATGCCAAACACTGTTGAATTTGATCACCTCCGATATCTGTTGAACCATCTGTGCCCTAATCCGAATATGATTCGATGAAATCACTTTAATTGGACCGACTCAGATGTTGAGCACTCTTGCTTGATCAGCCCTATGAGGATGTTGGAATGTAAAATTTTTATTTTTAAAATAATAATAAATAAATTCTAATGAATAGTATAATTTTGGAATATGGGCTCTGAGAAAGATTTTCGAGATTAATTGGATCTATTAGTTAGATTATATTTGCAAGGTAAGTAATGATTTATCTTTTCTGTTTTTTATTTATATAATATTATTTTTATATCAAATAAATTGTTAGTTGATTTATATGTGATTTATGAATTAATGAGATAGTGTTTTGAATGAATAATAGATATGTAACTCGGAGTAATATTTTTTTGATTATTGTTATATTTATTGGATTATAATATATATGTTATTTTCTAAAAAAACTTTGATATGTACCAAATTTAAACTCTCAACCCTACTAATTAAGGGTTATGCATTGGCACTCCGATAATTATTAAGCTCTTTGATTCTTCTTCTGGCCCCACCATACTGTATAAGTGTGGTATTCTGGCTCATACCGTAAGATATAAGTGTGGTATTCTGGCCCACTCCGCCGGATATAAGTATGGTATTTTAGTCCACTCTACAGGATATAAGTGCGATTCTATTTCTAACCTAGCCACAAAGTATTAAGTATAGCCATAATCTAAGGCTGATGAGTTGAATGTAATTTGTTTCGAATTGGATTTATGATTACGTATAAGACTGCAAATGGGTCGGATCGACCCATAACCCGACCCGACATGACCCGCGTAAACCCGACCTGATCCGAATATTAGGACCTGCGAGTCCAGATCGGATCCTAAAATTGGACCCGAACTATTTTCTAGGTCGGGTCTGGGTTTACTAAATCTGCACCCGACCCGACCCGATTCATTATTTTTTGGGTTTATTTTGGGTTTACTAAATCTAGACCCGATCCCGACCCGAACCTACCTGAAGAGAATGAGCAAAACCAAAGGAAACCCAAACGCCGAGCTCTCAAGCATTTGGTTTAACTCGGGACAGGTATAGCAGCAAGAAAGCCAGAGAAGCAGACCCAAGATGGTTTCTTTAATGAATGGGAGCTATCTCAGAAATGTTCTTGTGCCAGAAGAAGAAGAAGAAAAGAAGACAGGAGCTCCACACAGCTGTGCTCTGCTTCGGAATCTCTTGGGCCCAGAAGAGAGAGAAAGAGAGAGAGAGGACTGCTCGTTTGAGTTGGAAAGAAGGTGTCTTGTCCAAGGACCAGAAATGATGCTAAGTAGGTGGCTTTAACAGCACTGAGTTGGTGGTAATGGAAACAGAAAAAGAGAAACAAAAATCGGATAAAGGCTGCACAAAGCCACCTAAAATCCAGCAAAAGCTCAAAGAAATGAGTTTGCTTTGTGATAACAAGCAAGAGAGCTTCTTCTTTTTTTTGTGTGGGTGGTGGTACTATTGGTCGTTTTGAAGTGAATTTATGGCGGGTTTCCAGGGCAGAAAGGAAGGAGATTTGGGTTTCTTAGGAGCTTTGTTAGCTTGATCCCATGGTACTATGGGTCACCCAGCACCTCATAATTATGATTTGACCAAATTAGATTTGCCCAAATTCTTTTCCAAAAGCACAAAGAAAGTGATAACATCGTATTCGGACCCGACTCGATCTTCAACCGGGACGGATCTGAGTCCAAAATTAGGACCCGAACAAAAAACGGATTGTATCCGTAATTACATATACGAATATTTGAAAAATATGAATTTTAGTGAACCTATATTTTAAAATAAAATTAATTATATCTTTATATTGATTTATCATAATTTATATTTTATTATATGAACTACTAGTTAAGATATTCATTACTTATTAAATTCTCTAGCTCCTTATACGATTTTTTACTATTTTTACAAATCCAAAGAATTAGCTCAACTTGAAGATTTATCATAGAAGAGCGATTAGAGATAATATTTTGACATCTTTATTTAGATTAGATTTTTTTTTTTTTTGCTTAGGAAAAGCAAAGAGGGGGGTGAGGATGACCTCACCCGCGTAGCAACCCCCACTAGGCCCCTTTTCTGGTGGAGAATGTTCGATACGGGCAGACAAGTTTTACTCATCCCTCCTTACCCGCGAAGAAGCCCCACCAATGTGGCAGCCCCTTCCATGTGTGAGTACGTCACACCAGCACCACCTAAGTACCGGCAGACTAGATGGTGACTCCACCGGGCAAACCATGCGGGGGGCATCCGGTCTCCGCATTTAATCAACGCCCGCGTATTTCGAACTTGGGCCACTCCGATGAAATCTTAGCCCCGTTCCAACCGTGCTACCACCTCGGTGGTTATTTAGACTAGATTTTGTTTGAAAGTAGATGTAAAATTTTAGAATATTATTGGTTTTGTACGACTTTTAATTATGTTATTTAACTAGAATTTGAACATTATTATTTAAATTATTCTTATTATCTGATTATAATATTATGATGAGATGTCTTGCACCCTCGTGAAGAGAGTTCTCTATGAGCATGCGGTGGTTGCCGCAACTCCCGGCTCGCAATCTCAGGTCGAAGGCGCGACACTTACCCACCTAGAAGATGGGTAAATTATTTTTTCCTCAGCCGGTAAAATAATATTTTTTTATTCCTAAAATACCCCAGCCCAAGTATATAATATAATATAATATAATATATATCATAATATTATATCATAAAATATATTATATAATATTATATATTATATATTATTATTATATATATATAATATATATATATATATATATAATAGAGGATATTATAGGAAATATGAATAGACCTTAGCAACATGCTCATGAAAATAGTAATGCAAAAGAATATAGGTAACATATTTCAGAGCCACTTTCCAATAAAAAAAAGAACATGCATAAATTATTTTTCTATCTAAATATTGCTTTAGAAACACTTCCTAAAAAAAAATAGATAATTTTTTTACCCCTCGAAGAATGGGCCCAAAGTTTAGCTGTTATTTAGTCACTTTACTTGATGATAATATGAGAAGGCATTACTTATTGCAGCATTAATCGCCACAATTATTGATAGTAGTATAAAAAAAAAATCTTAATTGATCAATTGTTTTAGAAAAAAAAAAAAATAATGCTCACATTAAGGTGTACTGAACTTGACCTGGTAGTAGATGAATCTTTGCCGCTTATTGCTTCAAATGAAATGCAGGAGGACTTGAGTATATTACGGGATCTATCCCTTCCGTCAAAGGACATGGTTTCTCAGATACTGTGGAGTAATAGTACATAAGCTCTGATAAGGCTAAGTGTAGTACCCTAGGGGTATCCTAGTGGCAATATTAGTTTCTATAAAATATTCAAGTAAAGATGGCATTCGTGAGCACATTATGAAGATGAGAAATATTGCCAAGACAATTGAATGAAATTAAGGCTTCCATATCTGATCACTACAGTAGAAAAGGTCTACAGCAGTGGTCGAAATTACGGCAAAAATATAGCAAACAATTGGCAAAACTTATACCAACAATTAGTTAACTACGGAAACAGATAGCTTTGCAAAAAATTATTTGTCACGACTTAGATGATCATTAGTATAAGCAACTCTATGGTAATAGTCTTGAGTCATCCTATAGGAGGAACAGTTTGTAAGCATTGGTAAAACTTATTTCAATGATTGCAACCATCACTTAACATGCGACCAAAATCAAGCATTGGAAACAAAATTTTTTATTATAAAATATGGCTGAAAATGCGCTGGACATTATCGGACCAAATCCGTGTCCATGCCCGGTATCCAATTGGATTTATGCACAAAATTTTGAATATGAAAAAAATTCTTATACATACAACTATATAAGAGATCAAACCTAAGACCTCTTGGATTGTTACTGGCTATGAAGTTATGATTTATTTAATTATTCAAAACATGTTCACATTATAAAATCTACTCATTCTAAATATGTTATGGTATTTCATATTTTAAAAATTAATTATTTTCATAATTAATTCAATCCTCCTCTTTTTGACAAAAAATAAAAAATGAATTACTTCATTTTATTCTTTGATTATTTTTATTTCATATTGTAATTGAAAAGTAGTTGTACTTAATATAGAATACTTTTAATTCTTTAAGTTATATATTTTATTTAATTAGTTTGAATTTTTATATATATTTAATACAGATTAGGTTGAATTAGTTATCTGATTTTTTGGTTAAATCAATCTCCATATGAGTTTTCAATAATTACATCTTAGATAATTTCCTAACTACAATGCACCACCTACAATATTGACAATGGATTTCGTCCAAAAACTATTTTCGCCTAATTTTAAACTAACTTGCCTTATGTAACTTGTTCATTAAATAAATCAAATCAAAGCAAGTTGAAAATAATATAATTAGTCCATGAAAAAGTTCCAAATAAAAACATAATCCACAATCAATTTTATTAAATTTACTATCCCTCTAATAACCAATAAGCATTAAAGATTCTTTTTTCATAAGAATAGGTAAAAGATATTACGCAACCTCCTATATTAATTAATTATTTGTGATATATATTTAGTTAATTTAAAAAATATTAGTATATATAAAACTATTATAAAATATATTAAAACTCTCAAACCGAATCCACCCTATACTTCACCAGCTATTTATTTGATTTGACCGATCAAGTATCATATTCAATAAATAGGTCTAGCTAAATAGAGTTGAAAAATAGTATATTTAACCTAGTGAAAATTATTAAGTACAAATAAAATATATGATACTCGATACATGTAGTTGAAATCTTATTACTTTTATATATTACCAACCAAGTTCAATTTAACCAAAAAATATTATCCTTGCAAGGTATTGTCGCAATATAAAAAATTTTAGAAACATTCATAATTAATCATTGTGATATTATAAATATTTTACGATAATTCTTAAAAATATAAAATATAATATTTTTTTAGCAGTCATAAAGTACTATCGCTATATAATAACTTTTAGTAATACTACAACGAATCTTTGTAATATTATATATCTTTTGTGATATTTCTTAAAATTATTACTAGAGAGCATTTGTGGTAATAGACTTTGTCAAGTGTTACTAAAATTCTGTCATTTTATATATTTTCAGTCCACTTTATTTTCACTTCTTTTCCATCTAAGTATAATCTCTTTAGAGTCTCCTACAATATATATAATGGGGGTTAAATAGTTAATTAATTACTAATTAAATATGTGCAAGAGGAGGAGAGATTGAGAGAGGAGAAGATAGAGAATGCGAACATTGTTTCATATCGGGCAGGCAAAAATGCAGGTAAAGGAAAAGGTGTGCCCAAAAGAAAAGAAAAGAAAGCATTAACTGTGACATTAAGTGTAGCCAACAACAAAGTTGTGAAATGCTACTCGTAGGAAAAAAAGGGACATCCAAAGAAAAAATAGTTGCAAAAGAAAGATATATTTTGCTCTCATGTATGTTTTGAATCTAATCTAGTAAATGTTCCAAATTCTGTCTAGTGGATTGATTCTAATGCATATATGCACATTGCTAACAATTTGTATTGTTAAAAGTGAACATACATCACCACAAGCAATTGCATACATTCACATGTCAAGGCATTTGGATGCTTTAGGTAGTCTCAGATGCCAGTTTTATCTTTGTTTTAGAGAGGACGCGCTACATTCCTTCTTTTTCTAAAAATTTAGTTTCTGCTCCTACTTTGGACAAAATTGGCTTTCATGATTCTTTTGGAAACTCTAGATTTAAATTAGTTGAAGATCATATAATTATTAATTTTATGGTTTGTAAATTCTTCAATTGGTAATGAAAGATGTAGAATTAATAAAAGCTCTTCCATACTGTGGCACCAAAGATTGGGCATATCTCCGAAGAAAATGTCAAAAAATTAATAAAGGATGGGATCTTAAGATCATTAAATTTTACTAATTTTGTAACCTGTATTAACTACATAAAGAAAGACCAGATATACACATCTAAAAAAGGTACTAGAAAAAGTGAAGAAATTTTAAAAATTATTCACATTGATGTGCGCAATTTTTTTTTCTTTCATGTCTTATAGGAGAAAAGTATTTTGTTAAATTTATTGATGATTATTAATGATATATATGTGTGTGTGTACGTACGTACGTATATTTCTATAACTTCTATTTGAAAAGGCTGATATTTTTTAAGGCTTTTAAAAAATTCAAAATAAAAGTAGAGAGATAATTAGAAAAAATAATTCAGATCGGATAGAATTAGCAAATACTATGGTAGATACATAGAAATGGGACAAAAGCTAGTACCAATTGCAAAATTTCTAAAGAATAGGACATTATACCAAAACACCCAATGCTAGGCACACTAGGTCAAAATTAGGTAGCTAAAAGGAGGAATATAATGTATCAAAAAAACGGTTTGGGATATGATAAGTTATTCTACCCTACTTATTTTCTTGTGAGATGAGGCTATAGAGATTGCTATGCATATTATGAATAGTATCTTTCCTAAGTCAATCCAAAAGACTCTTTATGAGCTATAGACTAGTAAAAAATCTAACTTGAGATATATATGAATATATGGGGTGTTGAGGTGAACCCAATATTTACAACCCACAAGAGAAGATATTTGACCTGAGAACAGCTTGTGGTTTTTCATTGGTTATCCAGAGAGGTTCAAAAGGGTATAGATTCTATTTTCTATTTCATACACCATAAATATAAAATAGTAGATAATAAAGCTAGATTTCTAGAGGATAGCAGTTTTATTGGAAGTGGACTATCTCGAAATATTGTCTTTGAGGAAATACACGGAACAATCTCTACATCTTAAAAACAAACTGAAGTAATGATTTCCATTGTTATCTCTCAAAATAACATTTTCGAGGGATCACCACTTCATCTAGATCCACCCCAGGAGGTTCTACTGCTAAAGAACCAATTGTCCAACCACTGCCACAACCAGATCAAGGGACAACTCTTTAGAGATTTACTCGAATAAGAAAACCCACCATACCTTCAGAATATATGGTATATTTAACAAATGTGCGAGAACAAGAGACATTTCTCATAAGCCATGAAAATTGAGAATGCCTTGCAAAAGTAAATACAATGAAAAAAGAGTGAATTTCTATGGATATATGACAACCAAATCTGAGACCTAATCGATATATTTGAAAGAGTGCAATGATCAGTTGGTTGCAAATTGATCTAGAAGACCAAAAGAAACTCTGATTGTATGATTCAACACTATAAAGTGAAATTTGGCAACAAAGTTCATACAAAAGGCAAGCATTGACATAGAAAAGACTATTCTCCAGTTTCATCAAAGAACACTTTTAAGATTGTTGTGACCTTAGTAACTCTTTTTAATTTAGAGCTACTTCAAATGGTTGTGAAAATAGCCATCCTCAATGATGATCTAACTATTACAAAGAAACCTTTCTTGCATAGCAAAATAAAACATATTGAGATCTGATGGTAAGAATATTGGTCATCCTGGCCTCGGGTTATTCCAACCTCCATGGCCTTAGCCTTAATCGAAGTGAATGACCATGGTATTAGCCAATATGCCATTCTGATCGGTCCTACCAAGGAGTAATGCAAAAGATCATTGAATGAGTTACAATCATGGTCTTAACGACAGTTACACCAATACAACAGTAAAGAAACAATCAACGTGATTATTGTTGCATATCAATCGTGGAACCTTTACCACACGGTTAATGCACGATTAGCCATTATCGTGCAATTATGACACCTCCAAATAAATTAGGTAATGGACACCATTCTCATCCTATATATAAGGATGACTAGAGGACCCTCAGAAAAGCATTCTTAAACTTCCTCTTTTCCTAGAGCACTCTTCCGCACTCAGTCTCTCTTTCTTTTCCATTGTTGCTCTAAATCTCTATTAACTTAAGCATCAGAGGTCCTCTGCCAAAAACCATCCGGCAAGTAGACTTCTTTATAGGTCAATCTCGCCTTCCTCCTTGATTTTGGTCGACCTCGGTGTATCTCAATTTTAGCCGACCTCATCGTACCTCGGTTTCAGCCGATCTCAACACGCCTGAGGGCAAGATCGAACTAAATCCAAATTCTAACAGCAACAAGATCTAATATCACTCTATAACAACTTAAGATCTTATCCAAAAAAGCTAGTCGGAAGGTATTATTTGAATTTATTGATCCTATATAAATATCCAAGGTCTACCAAGCGAATAACCAATATAAAACTAAACACCCGCCCGTATGGATCCTCATATACTTTCTTTGTTTAAGTCGTGACGTCCTCGTCAGGCTAAGAGACCAAATCCATTCAAATTTTATCAATGAGCCTGTGCTGCAGTGTTTCTTAGTCCACATGAATTATGGATCGAATCCGCTCTGATATCATTTGTAACAATCCGAAATCTCACCCGAAAAGACTAGTTGAAAGATATTATTTAGATTCTTTGATCCTACATGACTACCTAAGATCTATCTAACGAATAACTAATGTGGGACTAAATACACGCCTGCATAAGTTCTCACACACTTAGTGGAAAAAAAACTCAGCTCGGCTTTGCGGATACAAATAAGCAGCCAGTTAATGTGCTCACCAAAGCAATCGAGTAAAAGCCTACAGAAGCTTGCATTTAATGTCATGTATTAAAGGAGTTTAAAAGTCATGTTGTGTAGTCCCAAGAGTCGTAACAAGAAGTTCAAGAGTCACTTTTAATATGAAAGCTGGTCGAAGAAACATGGAATTGTCACTTATATTTATAAATAGGAGTGAGCCCCAGGCTCACAAATCATCGAGTCACTACTCTAAGCTACTCTATAATACCTCTCATTAACGCACTCGCCTGTACTAAAAAGTTTTGGCATTCAATGAAAAGCTCTTTCCTCTTAATTAGAGACTTGCTCTTATTGCATCCCACTAGTTCCTCTAGTTTGAGTCAATTGTTAGCCCATTTTTCTTTTCTCTACCAATGTTCATGAGATGGTAGGATCCAAAGAGATGATAACATTTCCTTAATCCAAGTATAATGTATTTAACATGTTTGCTAATAAACGAGCTAGTTGATTATAAAGCAAAGGTTATAGCAGAGCAAAGCTACACTAGCATCCTCAACAGCAAAAAGCTAGAAAGTGAGGCCTCACTGATAAACCTAAGGTTCTGCAAGGCTTCACATGATTACTAGATTCCTCACTTCCAAAGTGACCGAAGATCTTCGAACCCAATATGCTACATGGAAAGGTAATTTTCAAATATGAATATAGAAGCATTCTAATACACCTCCCCCTTTGACAAACAAACATCCCTCTTAGGCCAACTCTTAATAAGAAGGCACATCAGTTTAAAGGTTCCTTTAAATCTATTATAATGAAGGATCGAAGCCATCGAATCTTCCACTCATGCACATGTATCTTGGTTCCCTTTCCATACATCTATACAGAAGTTCAACACTGATTTTATTTATGAAAATACCATTCAATACATTGTGCCATGAACCCCAAAGAATCCTAATTATTGTTGAACCTACCAAGTGACACCAACCTAGTCAAATTTCTTGCTTAGGATGGTTGATTCTAAATTAGAGTTGTTTGGGTTATAAAGGGCTAATCCAATTCACGGCCCTTCGCCTCCAAACCTAATAAATAGATAAATAAATATATATATTAAATAAGCAATAAATAAACCAACTTCAACAACAATAAAGTCAATTTCTTTCTTACCTACCAACCTGCTGAGCTGTCGTGCTCATGGCGTGTAGAACGCATATACCCGGTTGATAGAGAGAATATTAGTCCCGACCTTTTTGATCTCGATCTTAGCCGGGGCAAATGACTTCGATATAAACCGACATGCCATTTTGGTTGGTTCGATATAAGAACAATCTCGGCGGGCTTGCCAATCCGTCGAGATTAGTCAACTTTCCTCAACACCAAAAATCATTGCTGCATAGCAAAAATGGGCATTAACAATAGCGGCACCAGTATAACAGTATGTGAGAATCTGTGCGGACATGTGTTTAGTACCACATCGGTTATTCGTTGGGCAGATCTTAAGTACTTATATAAAATCAAGAAACTCAAATAATACCTTCCGACTAGCCATTTTGGATGAGATCCTAAGTTGTTATAAATGGTATTAAAGCGATCCGGCCTATAATCTATGTGAACTAGGAACACTGTAGCATGGATCTATTAGGATTGACCACAGGCCGATTGTGGTGCTTATGATTAAATTTGAATAGATTTGAACATTTAGCCTGACGAGGACATCAAAATCTAAACGAAGAAGTATGTAAGGACTCGTGCGAGCGTGTGTTTAGTCCCAAATGGGTTATTCGCTGGTAGACCTTAAGTACTTATATAGGATTAAGAAACTCAAATAATACCTTCTGGTTAGCCTTTTGTGTGAGATCCTGGATTGCTACAAATGGTATAAGAGCAGACCTAACCCATAACCTATGTGGACTAAGAGGCACTGCAGCACGGATTTATTGCGGTTGACCATGGGCTGATCGTGATACTGGTGATTAAATATGAATGAATTTGAGCCCTTAATCTGACGAGGACGTTAGGATTTAAACTAGAAAAGTATGTGCGGACTCATGCGGGCGTTTGTTTAGTCCCACATCTGTTATTTGCTAGTAGATCTTGAGTACTTGTATTGGATCAAAGAATTCAAATAATACTTTCTGGCAAGCTATTTTTAGTGAGGTCCTGGGTTATTACAAAGTTAATACACGATCAATGCGATTATCACAAAGTACTAATCGTTGTAAGCTATTACCATGTGGTTAATGCATGATTAGCTGATAAATCAGGTAAGGATCCTACACGCATTCTATAAATAGAGATGATCGGAGACCCTCAAGTAAGCAATCCAACACCCATCTCCACTCATTCTCTCTCTTCCATTGTTGCTCTAGATATTTGACTTAAGCATCAGAGGATTCCCCACCAAAAACCTTCCAATAAGTAGACTTCTTTATTGATCCATTCCGCCTTCCATGTCAATTTTGGCCAACCTCGGCACAACCCACCCAAAAAGGCTAGTCGGAAGGTATATTTGGATTCTTTAATCATATATAAAAATCCAAGTCCAAGATCTCCTCGACGAATAACCAATATGTGACTAAATACATGCTCGCACAGATCCTCATATACTCTTCTTATTCAAGCCCTGACGTCTTCGCTGGACTAAGAGTTCAAATCCATTCAAATCTAATCACAACCACCATAATCGGCTCTTAGTCAGCCTCTATGAACCCATGCTACAGTGTCTCCTAATCCACATAGACTATACATTGAGTTCGCTCTGATATCATTTGTAATAACCTAAAACCTCGTCCAAAAAGGCTAGTCAGAAGATATAAATCCTTTTTAAATTCTGTAGTCCTATATAAATATCCAAAATCTCCTCAGTAAATAACCGATGTAGGACTAAACACAGTCTCCCGAATCCTCACATACTTTTCTCGTTTAAGCCCTGACATACTCATCAAGCTAAAAATTCAAATCGTTGCCAATCTAACCACAAGCACCACGATCAACCTATTGTCAACCCCGATAAATCTGTATTGCAAAATCCGTATTGCAGTGTCCCTAGTTCACATAGACTAGAGATCGAATTCCGTCTGATACCATTTGTAACAACTCAAGACCTCACTAAAAAAAAAAAAGCCAAAAATATTATTTAAATTTTTTGATGTCCAAAATCTATCCAATAAATAATCGATATGAAACTAAATACACACATGCACAAATCCTTACATACTTCCTCCATTTTAAGTCCCAACATTCACATCAAACTAAGTATTGAAATCTATTCAAATCTAATCAAAAACACAACAATCAACTCGTGGTCAGTCTGCAACATCTCCAATCTACACAAATTATGAATCGAGTTTGTTCTGATATCATTCATAATACTCTTCCCTTTAAGCCCTACATCGGGCTAAAGATTCAAATCCAACCCGTGGCCAGCTCCAATACATCCGTAGATCTGTAGTGTAGTGTTGGTCCAGATAGGTTAGGATCAAAACTACCAACGCAGTCCATAAACACACTCACCCAGAATCATCAAGCTGATATTATATAAAAAGAAACAACAAAAAATTCGATCAACATTCCATGAGTAGTAGCCCACAACGTAATGTTCTGTACCCACCAAGAAAGAGCTAAAGATCAATAGCCAATAACAATAACGAAATAGAGAAACACTGCTGCAAAACAAGTCTCCATCTAAAGAGTGATCGACCTCGATATCTAGCTGTAGGGGCTCATTCCAATGGAGGACTCCTTGTCGTATTGTGAGTTGGCCTTGGAGAAGGCAACGTAGTAGAGCTCTGAGAGGATCGCCGTGAAGAAAACGAAGGCGGCGCCGGCGGCGAAGACTCCCTTCCTCACCGTCTGGCACGACGGCGGGTCGTTCACGAACAACGTCCGGTACCGGGTGTGGTACGCGTTCCGCACCGACCCGGCCAGCAAACACGCCTCCGCTATTATAAACGTCAACCTGTAACCAAAGCCACCGCATAAAAGATCACCGCCGTTAAGTCACCGTTAGATCCCACGCGGACACCCCGCATAGAAAACATTATACGTCAACAGCTCGCCGGCCTTAGTTTTGGGGGACAGCTGTCTCCACCTTCCAGCTCGGATCACCGACCGCCGGACGTGAAATCACTGAAAACTCAACATATAATTCTGTTTTGAGCGTTTCAAGTCCGTCCGAAAGAATACGGACAGAAATAGGAACACGGATCCGGGGAATCGACCTCCGTCGGAGATCTGAACGGCTCCGGTTATGGTCACCGCCGACGGTAAGAGAAGGAGGGAGAGAGAGAGAGAGAGAGAGAGAGAGAGGGAGAGACTACCAGCAGGCGATGAAGAGGAGGAGGGAGCAGGCGCGGGGGCCGCCGGGGCGGAGGGAGCGGCCAAAGCAGAAGCACTTGCTCACCACCATTACGATGATCTGGCTCACCAGGAGGAAGAGCAACGCCCCCACGCCGTAGCCGGTGGAGATGTCCGAGTCATAGACGCAGTAGGTGTAGTTCTTCTCCGAGTCCGGCACCACGATCGCCTGGAACCACCGTATTTTATCTTCAGATCGACAACATTGGATGAGCTCAGATCTCGCTAATATTCGATAATTTCGAGGGCTTACCGTGCTCCGGCGCTGTTCGGCGGCGACGGCGAGGCCAAAGGCGATGAGATCGAAGACGAAGACGATGACCAGGACCAGGATGGACGCCATGGATCCGGAGTAGATCTAGGGATCCGGTCGGTCACGGTTCTCTCTGCTTCTCCCGCTGGATCTTTCCCTCTTGTTTCTGTCGGTAAGGAGAGGGTGGGGGGTAATAAGTGCAAACCGTGAGGTGGACTAGATACCAGAAGGTGGTAGGAGTGGGTGAATGAATGGTATGGGATTATTTTAAGTTTTTTTTTTTTTGGTACGCGTGTGTGAGTAAGCATTTTTGGGATTTGCTCGCCCCAACCTCTCTCTCTTTCCCTCCTCTTTTTTTTTTTTTTTTTTTTTTTTTTTGGCATTGATTGCGGATAGGCGAAGTTATAACAGCTGGATGGAATCCCGTAAACTGAACGCACAAATATATATATATATATATATATATATATATATATATTCTGATCTTTTAGTCCAAATGAAAATATATATATATATACTATATAATTTTTTTAAAGTTTTGTATTATCTTATAATTTGTTTGGTATTGTTTTTATTTTTTTTTTATTTTGAAAAACCTGGGAGAAAGGATATACTAGACTCACTGAAACCGGTTCACGTTTTAAAGTTGTTCGGTGAAATTTCTGGAAGATTTTGAAGTAGCATTCAAAATTATAACCAGGGAACAGTGGAAAGTTATTTGTACTCTTTTTACTGATTTATAGGAACGAACAGGCCCATTTTGTGGTTATTAGTTGCTTGCGCTCAGGCCGATAACAAACGGGATAGGTTAGCAAAATTCATTGTTCATAGATAATATGCCTCATAGTTTGAAATAAAATGGTATAGAAGGGGTTTTAATCTTTAGCATAGTGTTTGGATAGTGTTTATGAAAAAACAAAGGGATGGAGTAGTGGTTGAATACAAAATAGGTTAAAAAACTATTAACTCGAATATGATTTATTTATTAAATATGTCAAAAATTTAAATTTGAATGTAATTATTTATAGAGAACAGTGGAAAGTTATTTGTACTTTTTACTAATTTATAGGGACCAAACACGTCCATTTTCTAGTTATTAGTCAATGGGGCTCAGCCCGATGACAAACAGGACAGGTTAGCAAAATTCATTGTTCATAGATAATATGCCTCATAGTTTGAAATAAAATGGTATAGATGGGGTTTTAATCTTTAGCATGGTGTTTGGATAGTGTTTATCAAAAAACAAAAGGATGGGGTAGTGGTTGAATACTAAATAGGTTAAAAAACTATTAACTCGAATATGATTTATTTATTAAATAAATCAAAAATTCAAATCTGAATGTAATTATTTATAGAGAATGGTGGAAAGTTATTTGTATTCTTTTTACTAATTTATAGAGACCGAACAGGCCCATTCTCTAGTTATTAGTCGATTGGGCTCAACCCAATGACAAACAGGGCAGGTTAGCAAAGTCCATTGTTCATAATCATAGATAATATGCCCCATTGTTTGAAATAAAATGGTATGGATGGGGTTTTAATCTTTAGCATAGTGTTTGGATAGTTTTTGAGGAAAAACAAAGGGATGGGGTAGTGGTTGAATACAATATAGGTTAAAAAACTATTAGCTCGAATTTGATTTATTAAATAGGTTAAAAATTCAAATCTGAACTTAGTTATTTTATTAAATACTTAATCTAAGCTGATCTGTAATAAGTTAAATCAAGTTAAATACATTAAATGTTCTAAGCACTATCTCTAATCAAATCTAACCACTTAGGCGTATCCATTGGATGCACCAAAGGAATGAAGCATCTGAAAATAAAAAAATAATTTCTATCAATAGATCTGTTAAAGATCTAAACCATACTTGCTTGCAACATGGTTCTCCGAATTGAGCAAATTGAGCTCAATCAACCGAAGCCCAACCCTTGCAATATCAATTTGAGCTGGACAAGTTTGTACCAAACTCCAGTTTGATGTAGGCTAGGAAACATTTACCTAATTTTAAGTCATGAAGGATTAGGTTCAGTGGCACAGGAATCGGATCCTTGATTAGATTATTATATAAGCTTTTATTTTGAACGATTCCAAATTAATATGACACTGCACTCCAACCCAAACCACTACCACGGCCGCGCAAAGGTAACTTGTTTCCCCAATGGATTCAGTACAATAGAGAGGTCTTCCAGTTCAAATATTTTAAATTGCATGTAGAATCCTAGGAAACATGGTCTTCCTCAAAGGCGCAGACCCCTCGACTCAGCACCCTTTGATGCCTGTGAATCAAAAGAAAGTCTGGTTACCAAAAAAAAAAAATCAAAAAATAAAAAAAGTAAGGGCTCGCTTAGAAACTTTGGGAGAGATGAAGTTGGAGAGGGACAAGGGGAAATCACAGAGAGCGGCAAGTTCTCCTCTCGACAAGATTAATGTAAAGAAATTTGAGAAATCTCTCCTATATAAGTTGTGAGGATCCGTGCAGACGTATGTTTAGTCTTATATCGGTTACTCGGTAGATAGATTTTGGATATTTATACAGGATCAAAGAATCTAAATAATACTTTCCGAGTAGCCATTATGGGTGAGATCCTGCATTATTACAAATGGTATCAGAGTGAGCCCGACCCATAAGCTATGTGGACTATGAGACACTGCAACACGGATCCACTGGGGCTGACCACGAGCCGGTCGTGGTGTTTGTCATTAGATTTGAATGGATTTGAACCCTTAGTCTGAAGACGTCAAGGTTTAAACAAAAGGAGTATGTAAGTACCCGTACGGGCATGTATTTAGTCCCACATCGTTTATTCGTTGGGTAGATTTTAAGTACTTATACAAGATCAAATAGCAAAAAAACGTTATTAAGGATATACACACAAATAGCAACTTTACAAGAATGTTAATGTTATTTCTTATATTTAGAAGAGTATATATTCAAAAAAGCTATTAAGTGATTATTTTAGTAATGTTATTCTTCATTTGATTTTAATATAATTATCATTATTGAATCTATATCATATATATATTCTTCATTATTTTAAAAGATTAAAGCATATCAAATTTAAATTAATTATAGATATTTAGATTAGTAAACTATTTTTTAGTGATATGTAAATGTTGAGTTGTTGTTCGTTTTTTAGGCGAGAATTTTGTAAAAGCAACATAATTTATTCTATAAGAGTTGATATTAATATGAGATCATGTGACATTATAATATAAATTTTTTTGTCACTTTTTTTTATTGAGAACAACTGAATTATCTTTATTGAATTTTGATCATTTTTTACTGAATTTTTTAAGTGTATATCCTCCTAAATATGCATAATTGCATAAATACCTTTGTAAAGTGTTATTTGTATGTGTATTCTTATAAATTTTTTTTTTTTGTGTATCTACATGTAAGAGTATTTCTATCATTTCAAATTTAAATCATTTATTTTTTTATGGCTTCAGATGGTATATGTACATATATAAAAAAAAGAATGAGAAAGATATACATACAAAATAAGTATTTTATGAAGGTATATATTCAAATAGTAATTTTATGAGGATATTTATATAATTTTATATATTTTAGAAAGTATAGATGCAAAATAAAAAAATAAAAACAATCTAAAAATAATAAATAATTTTTTGTTTTTAAAAGTGAATCAATTCAGGCGTCCATGTCACCGTTTCTTTGGTTGGTGGGACATTGTAAAGCGACAATGAGAGCTCAACGAGGGATGGGGATTTCTTAGATCACATGTTAGACGTACACCCTCAGTCGAGCACCCATTTTAGCTGCAGCTCTGTACCACTTAGAGTGAGCCGCGTGTCACAGTGAAGGAGTCTGGGCATGGGTGCATGGTGCTAAATGTTTTTTCAATAATTTCATTAATCCAATGCCTAAGATATTACATTGGCAGCTAAGGCTGCAAATGAATCGAGTTGACCCGTGATCCGATCTAATCTGACCCGATTAGACCCAACCCGGATCCGAATTAGAGGACCCATGGGGCCGGGCTGGGTCCTAAAATTAGACCCATTCTATTTTCGAATGGGGTTTGGGTTTACTGAATTCAAACCCGACCCGACCTGAGTGACCTGTATATTGATTATGTCGCAGAAAAAATCTTAAGCAAAAAATTTTAGGACTCGTTTGGTTCGCAGAAAAAGAAGGGGAAAAAGTGGGGTCAACAGAAAAGTAATGAGATATCTCTTGTTTGGTTGAAGTTTTCAAAAAAGAGAGACATAAAAGTTGGATTCCCATGGAAATATGATTTCCATATTTCATGGAAAAATCTTTCCCATGAAAAATATGAGAAAGTTACTTTTCCGTAAGTCAGAAATCACTCTATTTTTATTTTTTTTCCCAAAAAGCCCTTCAGCATTAAAAAGGCATTAAAAACCTAATTTTTATTAAGAGTATAATAAGAATTACGCATAACTTTCTCAGAAAAGTGGATGGTCAACCAAATATAAGTACTCTGAAAATCTGTTACTTTTCCATTGTCAACCAAAATGACAAAAGTATTTTTCCAAGCATCCTCTTTTCAGGAATATGCTTTCCAGGAATCATATTCCTAGAAGAAAAAATACTTCCTGCGATCCACACGAGCCCTTAATATTTCAAGAGGGGGAATAAGAGGCTTAGGGTAGCCATCTACAATGAAATAATAGTGGTTGGCTCTTGTTACAAGATTACTTATAGCACCTAAAAGTGCACATACTATTTTATATCTTTATGCATGACACTTCCATCTTGCATGAGCATGGTTTTGTTTCTCCTGGACTCTTGTTGCTCCAGGGTTTGGTCTGTTGGACCATTGGCCTTTGAATGGCATATGGGAGAAGTCTATTACTGCCTTAGATGGCTCGCGGCTTTAAGGAGTGCCCTCCGGTCTTTCTTTACCTCAGTTGCATTCTTTTTTTATTTTTTTTTATTTTTCTCTTGTTTCTTATTGGTTTCCAGCTGTGATTTGTCCTATTGGGAAGTAGGGACAATGTAACTTTAGTTGCTTTTTTTGTTTTGTTTTCAGTTTTTGGAGCAAATGAATGGTTCGCTGGACAATTGATCCGTATGACCCTGTCACTTGTTACTCAAGGAAATAGGTTATTCGATAGGAATCCGGAAGGAACTTCCTTGGTGTGATCTTTTTTTGGTGTTCGTCGCACTCGCCTGCCGAAGGTGGAACGATAATCAGATAGGAAATGCTTGATTGAAGGACGAGTTCTTTTGTCTAGTGTGTTGTGAATAGGGAAATAAGCACATGACTGGGGCCGATTAGGGTGGCAAAAAAAAACTGAGGATTGAGTGATGCATCGGACCCAAACAAGCGGACTCAAACTAGACCCAAATTTTTTTGGTTGGGACCGAGTTATATATAGATTCGACCCGACCCGAATGACTTGTTGGGTCTGCTGTGGACCCGATCTGACCTGCCCCGATCTTCAATTGGGTTGGGTCTGGGTTCAAAATTAGGACCCGAATAAGAAACTAGGTCAAGTCGGGGTCACTCAGGACCCGACCTCACCCGACCCATTTGGCAGCCCTATTGGCAACGGGTACACAAGAACACACATGCACGTAATGTCAATAAACAATTTTGTGATTTAATTATAATAAGTATTTAGTGTCATGCCGGCATGGGAAAGTTTTATATGTAGGCTGCAAATGGGTCATGTTGACCCATGACCCGATCCGACTCGACCCGAATTGGAGGACCTGTAGGGTCAGGTCGGGACCTAAAATTGGATCGTTCTATTTTTCGGGTGGGGTCTGAGTTTACCGAATCTCGACCGGACCCGGACCTGACCCAATCCATTTTTTTGGGTGAATTTTGAATCGTTTACCTAACAAACCGATCCGATTTGACTCAGAACCTGAATTACCCGTTTAGGCTCGCAGGCCCACAGTCTACCGATAAAAACCAAGCTAAAAACATTTTGTATTAAAAAAAGATTAAAAAAAATAGCAAAAGGAGGTGGGGGTGGCACAACAATATTTGCCCGCAGTCTAACTGTTTTTTATTCTTACCTTCCCCACTCCCTAGGGCAACACTGATCGTGGTGGCAGAATGTCATGTCGCCCTTAATAATGATGGGACGACCCCCCTTCCCATGCGATGGCCTTTCCTATTCTCAGTTCTTACCATTTCTTTGGGTTTTTTGTGCTGCAGGGCAGTGGAAATGGAAGGAGCTGCAGTGGTTGCTGCTGCTACTTCAATTTCATAAGGGCAGAGGATTCGCTCAGATGGAGGACTTGCGGATCTTATCGAAGAGCATGACATCGAAGGCATCAAAGCCCTCCATTGCTGTCGTAAGTGTTAGATTTTTATTAAATAATGATTAAAAGTTTTCATACTTAAAATATATATATTATACATATATGTTAATAAGGGAGTTTGGCTTGGTGGTTGGTGTGTTGTTTGGGTGGGGATGAGATAACAGGTTCGATTCCCATTCCCTCCTTTTTATTTCTATTACGTAAAGCTTGGTTTTCTTGTGCTCTTTGGGATGTTCCCTCCTTGTCCGAGCCGAGCTCGGTTCTCTTGTGCTCGTTGGGCCTGTGCTTGTCCGAGCCGAGGTTCTCTGCAGCCGAGCTGGGCATGTGCTTGTCCGAGCCGAGGTTCTCTGCAGCCGAGCTGTGCCTGTGCTTGTCCAAGCGAAGGTTCTTTGCGCATGTGCTTGTGCTCGCTGGGCCCTGCCCCTGCTCGTCCAAGGTTTTGTGTGCCTGTGCTCGTCCGACCCACCTCAACTGAAGCGCGAAGAGCCGAGGCCGAGGTCGGACCACAGGTGTGATGAGCCCAGAGGAGCCGAGGTCGAACAACGGGTACGATGAGCCAAGAGGTGCATGGGCCGTGCCTCGCACCCATAGCACGAGGAGCCACGTCGCTTCCTCGTTAGCACCTCTTCGCAACCAACCTCGCATCCGCTGGCCATACTCCCAGTGTTTTTTCAAACTTTCTTACCGGTTTCGACCGTTGGATCGTTTTTGGGTCGCGTCTGTCCCGAAGAAGTCTATAAATAGACCTCTTCGGATTAGACAGGATATATAAAAAAAAATTGAAAACAGAGAACTTCTATTCTTCCTGTTTGCTGTTTTTCTTTCAATCAACGGGCTTGCTGCATACTGATTCTGGGTTCGAAAGCTTCTTTGATCCGTGCAAATCATTGAGGCAGAAGGAACAGTGCGAGAGGCTGTTGTATCTCAGGAGTAGAACGCCATCCAAGCCTAGTGCACTGTAAGGCGGCGAAATCTACTTCAAGAAAAGTGACCAACATACCACGCCTCAGCATCTCGGGTTCTATTTTTCCACTTTCTCTATTTATTTTCTCTAAGCCTATTTCTGCCTATTATTTATTGAAGTAGAGTATTATAGATTTAAAATTTTCTGGGACAGTATTTTCCCAACAGTAAGGTGGTCGGGGTTATGGATTAGAGGAGAGGAAAAGAGAGAAGATAGAGAGAAGGGAGGGGACTACTGAGGTTAGTTACAAGTAGGGGAAGCTGCCCTTGTCGCCATTAAAGCCGCGGATGAGATTCTCCCCTCGTCCCACCCTGACATCTCTCTCTTTCTCTCTCCCTCTCTCTCCCTCAATCTCGATCTCGCTTGCTTGCTAGGCCGAAAAAACCGGAAGCTCTCTTGCTAACTCCTTCTTCCACTCCCTTTTTAGTGGTAGTAGGAGGTGCATCGGAAAAACCGAACCTGGACCCGACCTAGACCCGAACAGAACCAGGACCAGACCTGACCCGAACTCGATTTTTTTTTGGATTGGGTCTGGGTTATACATGGATCAAACCCAACCCGAATGATGTGTTGGATCAAAAATTATAGCCGTAGATCCGACCTGTCCCGATCCGATCTTCAATCAGTTTGGGTCTGGACCCAAAATTAAAATTCGAACAAGAAACCAGATCGGATCAGGGTCAGTCAAGATCCGACTTGATCCGACCCATTTGCACCTCTATTTATATGTACAGAATATTTTATGACCTTATTGACATATTTATCAATAAAATTTGTGAACACTTTCTCTGGGAAGACGCAAGGATAGGAATTTTGTTGGATATTTTCAACTTTCAAATTTTAGATCCACATTGGGTTTGGCCATCTTATGCTTAAGATAGCTCATCTCCAATTTAGGATATGTTTGGATGATTGAGTTAAAAATTCTATTAGATTCGTAGATTGAATCAGCACAACCCACAAACTCATAAAATTATAGGGTAGGCTAGGCCTATATTCAGAAATATCTAAAGTTGGATTTGGAGTGGGCCGGTCTAAATCCTTTAGGAAAGAAAAAAAAAACCTGCTAAGTAGCTTTGAAGTGGGATGGTCCAAATTTCATAAAGAAAAAAATAATCTTAATAGATCTTTTTTCTTCTCTCCATAGGATTCGTGTTGGGCCCCTCAAAAGTCATTCATAGATATTTACAAATATAGACCTAATTTTGCCTATAATTTTATAATTTTATTTATTATACTAATTGTTACGGGGGAACTAAGCCGCCATGCTCCACGTGACCGGCACGCGCGCCCATGAAGACTACGGCTGTCCTTTGATCCAGCAATCCGACCCCGAGTCGGACATCTTCGGCTCCACAGCCCGACCTCGAGTCGGCTGCCCTTCGATCCAGCAGTCCGGCCCCGAGTCGGACATCTTCGGCTTCGCAGCCCGACCCCGAGTCGGATGCCCCTTAATCTAGCAATCCGACCCCAAGTCGGATATCCTCAGCACCGCAGCCCGACCCCGAGTCGGCTGCCCCCTGATCCAGCACTCCGACCCCGAGTCGGAGATCTCTTGATAACGACAGGCTGCTTCCCAGAGGCACGCCGAGGCCTCCTGCTCCACTACTCCCTGCAACGGCTGTATCCGATGCTGTTCCACGATCTCCTGTATCAGCCGTACAAAGCGGAACTCCACTACGCCCTGTCATGGCCGTACCCAGCGCTGCTCCACGACGCCCTGTAACGGCCATGTCAGTGGCCACTCCATCGCGCCCCACGATGACAAACCCCCCTGAGAGACCCCCCAGCCAGGTATATATGCGGCTGGGGGGAGAAGGGGGGGTAAGCAATATCTTCCAGAGCACTCTCTTGCTTGCTATTATCATCTCTCCTCCTCCTCCAATCTCCTCTGACTTGATCGTCGGAGGGCCCCCGCTACCCTAGTGGTGGTGCGAGGCTTGCTCGCAGGTTTCCCGGTGGAAGGTGGAGCGTAACCAACACCAACCAAGACAACTCAGACGGAACCCCGTTCACACCGCTGTGTCAATCGTTCTCGGTTTGGACCACCAGCAACAGTTGGCGCTAGAGGAAGGGCCTGATCTCAGAGCGATCGTAATGGCACGGCGAGGTGGTCGTGGAGCTTCCAATGCCTCCGGTCGCGGGGCCTCTCGCGCCTCCGGCCGGGAGGCCGCTGCGTCTCCAACACATTCTCAGCAACACTCCACCATTCCACCCCCCATTCAGATGGTCGAAGCCGCTCAGTTCGACCAGTTAGCCCAGCAGGTTCGCACCCTCGCGGAGGTAGTGCAGAACCTGCAGGGTGTGATGTCTCGAGCGCCACAGCGGGCCCAGGAGCCGCTGCCCCCCGAGCGCTCACCTGTCTTCCTCAACCCGCGCTCCTTCCTCTCCCATGGGGAGGAGCGCCGGCGCGAGGAAGGTTCTCGAGCACGGTCCATTCTGCCAGGACCTTCTCATCGAAGCTGTGCGGGGTACGAGAGGCGGACCCGGGCGCGTTCTCCGACCCCCCAGTCCTCGAGGGGCCCGCACTCCAGTCGGTCCCCCTCGCGCCGCTCCTTGTCTCCCACCCACCGGTCGCGCTCCCTGGACCGGCGGGTGGACGATCTCCACAGACAACTCCAGGTCCTGAACGGCCACTCCAAAGATCTCTTCGCCGACTTGGAGATCTCCTTCCAACCGGCGCTTGCCTCGAGGATCCTGCGGACCCCAAATCCGCCGGGATTCAAAATGCCGGCGATCGAGCCCTATGACGGGGCGGCGGACCCGCGGGATCACGTGGAGAGTTTCAGGACTCTTATGCTCCTCCATGGAGCATCAGATCCCCTCCTCTGCAAGGCCTTCCCGGCGACCCTCCGTGGCCCAGTCAGGGCGTGGTTCGCCGGCCTGGAGGCTGACTCTATCCAGTCCTTTGACCAGTTCACTCGCCTCTTCATCAGCCATTTCGCCGTCAGTAGCCGGCGGCGATTGGTTTCCGACTCCCTCTTTGATGTCCGGCAAAACGAGGGAGAAAGCCTGCGGGATTACCTTACCCACTTCAACAAGGCTACATTGGAGGTCCGGAACCTGAGCCAGGAGGTGGCTCTCTCAGCCCTGAAGCGTGGCTTCCGGAAGGGCAGACTCACCTTCTCCCTGGACAAACGCCTGCCGCGGAGCTTCCAGGAGCTGTTGTCTCGGGCGAACCAGTATGCAGACGCCGAGGAGGCAGCCGCCCACCGGAACAAGGAGGCCGCCGAGGCCCCTCTAAAGCTCGGGAAGAAAAGGCGAAAAGAGGCACCCCAGAGGAGGAGCCCGACGCCTCAACATCGGCGCAGAAGCCCGTCACCGGCGAGGAACCACGGCGCCCCACGCCCTCGTTCTCCGCACCGACGCTTCAACCGGTACACCCCACTCCTGGCCCCCCGGGCCCAGATCCTTATGGAGGTCAAGGGGCGGGAGAACCTCCCGGTCCCGAGGCAGATGAAGAAAATCCCTGGGAGGAGGCCCTCTCGGGCGTACTGTGAGTACCACCGAGACCACGGCCACGACACCGAAGACTGCTTCCAGCTTCGGGACGAGATCGAGGCTCTCATCCGCCGAGGGCGTCTCGGTCGATATGTAAACGACCGACGTCCCCCCGCAGACCCGCGTCCGGCCGACCCGGCCCCTCAGGAGCCTCGGGAGCAGAATCGACCCGTCGCGGGCGTAATCCACACCATCACTGGGGGCTGCTCTCGGCCCGTGAGAAACGCAGGGGGCTCGGTGGAAGCATCAGGGGTGGCCGTCGCGAAGAGGCAGCGGGTCGGAAATGTAATCACCTTTTGTGATGAGGATGTAAAGGGGGTTCAGACCCCCCATGATGATGCCATGGTGATCTCCCTCACTATGGCGAACTATGATGTAAGGCGTGTTCTTGTGGATAGTGGAAGCTCAGCTGATATTTTGTTTTACGAGGCCTTCCAAAAGATGAGCTTGTCCCGACAAGTGTTGCACAAAACATCCACCCCCCTCATAGGATTCACTGGAGACGCTATCTCGGCCGAAGGTGTCATTGAGCTGCCTGTGACTGCGGGCGTTGCACCCGCAGAAGCCACGGTGCGGCTCGGGTTCTTGGTCGTCCGTGTTTCCTCGGCCTACAACGCTATCCTCGGACGACCCGGACTGAACGCCCTTCGCGCGGTAGTCTCTACATACCATTTGCTAATGCGGTTCCCCACGGCGGCCGGGATTGGAGAGGTCCGAGGTGACCAACCGACCGCACGGCAATGTTTCCTAGCAACTCTCAAAGGGAAGAAGCCCATGGAGGCCCTAAGCGTCGAGTCCCTTGACGCCAGAGACGAGGTGGCTTTACGGCACGGGGAGCCGGCCGAGGGTGTGATCGAAGTTCCCCTTGAAGAGGGTCG
Organism: Phoenix dactylifera; assembly: GCF_051530095.1. Lineage (NCBI taxonomy): Eukaryota > Viridiplantae > Streptophyta > Magnoliopsida > Arecales > Arecaceae > Phoenix > Phoenix dactylifera. The sequence continues at coordinate 9,802,993 of NC_143192.1, forward strand.
CCCGGACCGTACGGTCCGGGTCGGTGCCAACCTCGACTCGGAAGCTCGGCTCAGGTTAGTGGAATTCCTCCGAGCCAATGCTGATGTATTTGCCTGGTCGGCGGCCGATGTACCCGGGATCGACCCGGAGGTCATTTCTCACGCCCTCAACGTCGACCCGACCCACCGACCAGTAAAGCAGAAGAAGAGACACTGTGCCCCGGATCGGATCTGGGTGGTCGACCAGGAGGTAGACAAACTCTTGGATGCAGGCTTCATAAGGGAGGTGAGCTACCCCGAGTGGCTGGCAAACGTCGTACTTGTCCGGAAGGCGAGCGGGAAGTGGAGGATGTGCGTCGACTACACCGACCTGAACAAGGCGTGCCCCAAGGATAGCTTTCCGCTTCCACGGATAGACCAACTGGTCGACGCGACTTCCGGATATCAGCTGCTGTCTTTCATGGACGCCTTCTCCGGCTACAACCAAATCATGATGGCTCCACAGGACGAGGAGAAAACTGCCTTTATAACAGACCGGGGGCTGTACTGTTACAAGGTAATGCCCTTTGGTCTGAAGAATGCTGGCGCCACTTACCAGCGCCTCGTCAATAAAATCTTCAAGGAGCAGATTGGCCGGAACATGGAGGTGTACGTGGACGATATGCTGGTGAAGAGTCGCCATGCAGACCAGCACATTGCGGATCTGGAGGAGACTTTCGCCACCTTGCGGAAGTTTCGCGTGAAGCCGAACCCAGCGAAGTGCGCCTTTGGTGCTTCGGCCGGGAGGTTCCTCGGTTTCATTGTCAACCAGCGGGGGATCAAGGCCAACCCGGACAAAATCAAGGCCATCCAAGATATGTCCCCTCCGACCAAAGTGAAGGAGATTCAGGAGCTCGCTGGAAGGGTCGCCGCGCTCGGACGATTTGTGGCAAAATCGGCCGAACGCTGCCAACCGTTCTTCAAGGTGTTGAAGCGCCCGAAAGACTTCCTTTGGACGGCCGAATGTCAAGTGGCATTCGACCAACTCAAGGAGTACTTGGCGTCTCCTCCCCTGCTGTCCAAGCCGCAAGAGGGGGAGATGCTCTACCTCTATCTGGCGGTCTCCCCAACCGCAGTCAGCGCAGTACTGGTTTGGGAAGAGGCAAAGCTCCAGAAGCCTGTGTACTACATCAGCCGGGTCCTACGGGGTGCCGAGACGCGGTATACGAAGGCGGAAAAGATCGCCTTCGCGCTGCTCACCGCGGCCAGGAGGCTTCGCCCCTATTTCCAGGCTCATCCTGTCACCCTCTTGACCGATCAACCACTGCGGCAGATCCTCAGCAATCCTGAGAATGCGGGATGGCTGGTGAAGTGGGCAGTAGAACTTGGTGAGTTCGACATCCGCTACCAGCCCCGACCCGCCATCAAGGCCCAAGTGCTCGCGGACTTCCTCGCTGAGTGCACTGTGCAGGAGGCGGAACCTAGGCCGCCGGAAACACCCAGCCTCGACCTCCCAATCTGGACGCTTCACATTGATGGGTCGTCGAACCCCGAAGGTGGAGGGGCCGGGCTGGTCCTTACCAGTCCCGATGGAGTGATAGCCGAGTATGCCTTGAGGTTCGGATTTCCAGTGACCAACAACGAGGCGGAATACGAGGCCCTAGTCACAGGACTCAAACTCACCAAGGAGCTCGGCATCCGGCGTCTGAAGGTCTTCACCGACTCCCAGCTGGTGGTCGGGCAGGTCCGAGGGGAGTTCGAGGCTCGGAGCCCGACCATGCAGAGCTATGTCTGGAAGGTGCAAGCACTCATTCCCGACCTCGGCAGCGTTGACATTCAGCAGGTCCCAAGAAGCGAAAATGCCAGGGCCGACAGGCTGTCCCGCTTGGTGGGCGCAGACGCGCACAACTTGTCGAGGGCGATCTACCTGGAGACCCTGGATGCCCCGAGCATCGGCGAGGCCGGAGCGGTGATGGCGATTGATCCGGAGCCATCTTGGATGGACCCGCTCGTCGCCTACCTCGCCGAAGGGATCCTCCCAGAGGACGAAAATCAAGCTCGGCGACTCGTCATGAAGTCCGCCCACTACGTACTCTATGAAGGGAGGCTGTATCGGACCTCGTTCACCGCCCCCCTCTTAAGGTGCCTCCGCCCCTCGGAAGCGGCCTACGCCCTCAGCGAAGTCCACGAAGGCATCTGCGGATCGCACCTGGGGGCTAGGTCCTTGGCGCATAAGATCATGAGGCAAGGCTATTATTGGCCTACCTTGTTGGAGGACTCAAAGGATCATGTGCGGAAATGCGACGCCTGCCAGCGCCACGCCAACGTCCAGAGAGTCCCTTCTGTCCCCTTGGCACCAATCACGGCACCCTGGCCCTTCGCCCAGTGGGGAATGGATATCCTTGGACCATTCCCCGTTGCTTCAGCTCAGCGGAAATTTTTGATTGTTGCAATCGACTACTTCACCAAGTGGGTGGAGGCAGAGCCGCTGGCCACTATCACGGAGGTGCAAGTCCGGAAGTTCGTGAAGAAGAACATCATTGTCCGATTTGGGGTACCTCGGGTCCTCATCTCGGATAATGGGCGACAGTTCGACAACAAGCATTTTCGTGACTTCTGCGAGGAGTTCGGGATCGAGCATCGGTTCACATCTGTGTCGCATCCCCAAACCAACGGCGAGGCCGAGGTCACAAATCGGACAATCCTCCAAGGAATCAAAGCGCGAATCGGTCAGACGGGGCAAGCTTGGGTCGAAGAACTCGAGAATGTCCTTTGGGCGTATCGGACCACGCATCGGACCCCTACCGGGGAGACGCCTTTCAGCCTAACCTATGGCACGGAAGCCGTTGTCCCCGTGGAGCTCGGACTCCCCTCACCTCGGGTGGCCGCGCACCGACCCGAGGCCAATTCGGAACAACTCCGAGGGAACCTGGATCTCTTGGAAGAAGCGAGGGAAATGGCGCAGGTTCGGATGGCGATGTATCAGCGGAGGGTAGCCCGATATTACAACTCCAAGGTCCGACCGAAGCTTTTCAGAATCGGAGATCTGGTGCTAAGGCGAGCTAAAGCATCTCGACCTGCGGAAGGTGGGAAGCTAGCGCCAAATTGGGAAGGCCCATATAAGGTTCGCTGGGTAAACCGACCTGGCTCCTACCAGTTGGAGGCCCTAGATGGTCGAGAAATTCTAAGGAGCTGGAATTCTGCTAACCTGCGGATGTATTACCAGTAGAACGACGATGCCAGAAAGACAGTTCAAAAATGTATAACACTTTGCATTTCAATAATTTCTGGTTACAACGGCGTGCTCGTGTGATTACAAGGAATTCCCAGAGGGGAATTAGGGTGTAAAGAAAGTAAAGAAGAGGTGGAGACTCCGAGGAGCTGAAGATCTGGGATCCCGAAACCTCCGTCTGGAGCGGTTGCAATCCCGTCGGAAGTGGGTGCTTCCAACCGGAGGCGCCATCGGCGTCTCACGAAAGAGACGAAGAGCCGGCGCGGATGAAGAAGAAGTGGACGAAGGAGAAGTCCACACTGCCTCCAACCGGAGGCGCCATCCACGCCCCACGAAGAGGATGAGGAGCCGCCGCAGACGAAGCTCCCGCTGCCCCCAGGGGAACGCCGCCTCCAAAGGATATTCCGATCCTCCCCAGTGTCAGAGGAGAGAAGGAATACGAGGGAGAAGAGCATATGGAGGCGCGGTCCCGGATCGAGCGTCTGGTGCAGAGCTCAATCGGGAGGCTGAACTTCAAGAAGGGGAGATGTGATCCTGGATGAAACGCCTAGAGCGGAGTTCCGCCGGAGAGACCCTCCTTGCTGATCCCAGATGAAACGGCTAGTTGGCTGAAGTCGCGAGGGGCGCGCCTCCCGTTCCTTCGGCAGGAGTCTCTCAGCCATGCGCCAGAGAGAAGGTCCACGATCCATGGCAACTTGAACAGCTCCGGCTTGGCAAACTCCATCGCACCTGCACCTGTATTTATAGCCAAACTGCAGCCCCCCGGTCGTTCCGATGCGGGTGGCTCCCATAAATGCGGACGCATTGAATCCGGAGCCGTTCTGGCTCTCGAGGCGTATCTTCCCGTGATTTCCTAAGCGTCATTCTCCTTAATCGCATTCTTTGTGCAGGACACTCCGGGTGGCACGTACCCCTAGGTCCACATATCTCCGCTCGCGCCCAGGCCGCATTCGCCTCGAAGAACGCGCGCATCGCGGCCGCTTAACTGACACTCCTCGCAAGCAGCAACTGGCGATCTGATTTCCCAGGTAATGCATCAATTAGCGTTTAATGCCCTTCTGGTGTTCCCCAGGCAACGCTTGGAGAAGAGGAGAAACACGATCGCAGCTGGCCACGGAGAAACCCCGTCGGGCTGCAAGCGACAGGCGCATGGCCAACGAGCGGAATTTCCCGAGGCACGGCCCTCGGATGCCAGGCTAACCCGATGATCATCCCGGGAGCAGACTAGCCTGAAGCCCCGACCGGTCGCCTCGGCTTGCGCCAGCCTTGGCCGACCAACGAGCGGAATCTCACGAGGCTCGGCCCTCGGATGCCAGGCTAACCCGATGATCATCCCGGGAGCAGACTAGCCTGAAGCCCCGACCGGTCGCCTTGGCTTGCGCCAGCCTTGGCCGACCAACGAGCGGAATCTCCCGAGGCTCGGCCCTCGGATGCCAGGCTAACCCGATGATCATCCCGGGAGCAGACTAGCCTGAAGCCCCGACCGGTCGCCTTGGCTTGCGCCAGCCTTGGCCGACCAACGAGCGGAATCTCCCGAGGCACGGCCCTCGGATGCCAGGCTAACCCGATGACCATCCCGGGACCAGACTAGCCTGAAGCCCCGACCGGTCGCCTTGGCTTGCGCCAGCCTTGGCCGACCAACGAGCGGAATCTCCCGAGGCTCGGCCCTCGGATGCCAGGCTAACCCGATGATCATCCCGGGAGCAGACTAGCCTGAAGCCCCGACCGGTCGCCTTGGCTTGCGCCAGCCTTGGCCGACCAACGAGCGGAATCTCCCGAGGCTCGGCCCTCGGATGCCAGGCTAACCCGATGACCATCCCGAGACCAGACTAGCCTGAAGCCCCGACCGGTCGCCTCGGCTTGCGCCAGCCTTGGCCGACCGACGAGCGGAATTTCCTGAGGCCTAACCCTCGGATGCCTGGCTTAGTGCCGGAAGAATTTCCTGAGGCCTAACCCTCGGATGCCTGGCTTAGTGCCGGAAGAATTTCCTGAGGCCTAACCCTCGGATGCCTGGCTTAGTGCCGGAAGAATTTCCTGAGGCCTAACCCTCGGATGCCTGGCTTAGTGCCGGAAGAATTTCCTGAGGCCTAACCCTCGGATGCCTGGCTTAGTGCCGGAAGAATTTTCTGAGGCCTAACCCTCGGATGCCTGGCTTAGCGCCGGAAGAATTTCCTGAGGCCTAACCCTCGGATGCCTGGCTTAGCGCCGGAAGAATTTCCTGAGGCCTAACCCTCGGATGCCTGGCTTAGTGCCGGAAGAATTTCCTGAGGCCTAACCCTCGGATGCCTGGCTTAGCGCCGGAAGAATTTCTTGAGGCCTAACCCTCGGACGCCTGGCTTAGTGCCGGAAGAATTTCCTGAGGCCTAACCCTCGGATGCCTGGCTTAGGGCCGGAAGAACTTCGAGAGTCAGGAGTCGGCAAGACGCTACCAAGAGTTAAAAAGAAAAAAAAGAGGAGGACGAAAGCGAGATGAAGAAACATTCGACTTGTATTAATTTTCATTGTTTCAGGGCCAAGGCCCATACAATTTGGCAAAACGCCGACATACAAAAAAAGAGGACAACGAAAGGTACAAGAGGTCAGCTTGGAGGAACCCCCGGGTCGGGAGCGTCGGGCTCATCCGCAGGGGGTAGGGAGGCGGTAGGAGAATCAGCAGGCGATGGCGCCGGAGAGGAGTCGAGAAGGGAAATCCCACTCAGGTCAACTTCGGGGTACTTAGCCGACACCCTTGCCAGGCCCTCCTCGAAGCCTAAGATGAAGGATTCGGACCCCGCGTCCGACGCGTCACGGATGAACTCGTCAGACTGACGATAGGCCCGTACCGCCTCCGACATATCACGGGTGAACTCGGCGGACTGACGATAAGCCTGTACCGCCTGGCGCCCGATCTCCACACTCTTCTCGGCCAGCGCCGCCTCTGCTCGCTCCGTAATCTGAGCCTTAGCCTCCAAGACCTTCGCCACAATCCGGTCTCCAGCCTCGGAGGAGACCCTCAGCAGATTAGCCTGAGCCTCCTTATGCTTCGCCTCGGCAGCAGTGCGAGCGGCTTCAGCTTCCTCCAGGCGCGAACGGAGCTCTTGGTCGTTCGCGCGGGACCTCTCCAAGGCTGACTCCAATTCGCCCAGTTTGGCTTCAAGAGACCGGGTTCGGTTGCGGGCGCTGTCGGCAGACCGCTGAGCCTTCTCCCACCTCTCTCGATAGTCCGCGACCTTCCGGGACTGCTTTTCAGCTCGTTCCTCCGCCTTCTTAACCCTGCTTTCGAGGCCCGAGGCGACTTTGAGTTGCTCCCGAGCTTCCAACAGTTGCTTCTCGAGGGCGGCGAAGCCGAGTGCCCGCTCTTCGGCCTCCCGGAGCCTCGCCTCGAGGTCCCCGGTCGTCCTGCCCGCCACAGCCTGGCCTCCCTCTTCCACTGCTTTCAGTCGGTCCTCGGCCTTCGCCAGAAGCCCCGCCTGTTCCTTGTAGCACTCCTCTAGACGGATCATGTACTGGGCGAGCTAAGAGATAGGAAAAGTGAGGGCGTCAGGCGGAGAACAACAGAGCTAATAAATGGTGAAAAGCGGCCAGAAGAACACTCACCGACATGAGACAGACGCAGCTGGCAGCCCCGACGTCAGAGACCCCCAACTCCCGGACCCGCCGACGGTCCTTCTCCAGCAGCACTGTTTCGATGAGGTTTCGGGCGCCATCGGTAGTGAAGGCCGACCCCGATTTCTCCCCGGAGCCGGATGGTGGTTCTGCAGCCTTACCCTTATCCATCGCCTGGGGAAGAGTCCTGCTGATTGTGCTCGGGGCGGGGGTCACTCCAGGAATTGATAGGGCCCCGCTCGGCCGGGGCCTCGGCGCGTCCCTCCTTGAATCATCAGGAGCCGGCTGAGTCGAAGGCCGGGCCGGGGACCGATCACGTCCGACCCGTCCGTCTTGAGCGGGCTCGGATGATACCTCCGGAATAGCGGCAGTCTCACCACCGGAGGGCTGATACAGCGTCAGCTGCCGGTCCGTGCCCACGGCGTCTCCCTGATCGGTGGGCCCGGACTCGTCGGTCGGCGTCGGAGGCACCTCCTTGCGGGACTTCTTCGCCGGCGGGGCCCCGCTCGGAGGAGCTCGTTTCCTCCTCCGGACCGCTTCCAGTAGGGACGACCTACCAACAGCCGGTCCCTTGTCCGACCGCATGACGTCGTCAATCTCTGCAACAAGAACGAGATGGTCGAGGGCTGAGAAACCGAAGGAAAGAACGAGACGAAAGAGGAGAAAAGAGTCAAAAAAGAAATGGTAGCGGGCTCACGGTCGGTGGGGACCGAGCTCAGACCGACATTCACCAAGGTATCCTCGGAAATAAGGCGGGCCACCGGGGGGAGCTGGCCCTCGGCAACCAACCCCTTCAAGGCAGCCAAGCCATCGGATTCCTCCCTCGACAGTCTCGATAGGCCGATCGGGGACTTCATCGGCGTCTCCCAGGTCGCCCTGATTTCCCAAGAGGGATCTACATCGATGAAGAAGAAACGCTCCTTCCAGCCGTGAATGGAGGAAGGAGCCTCTTTGACGAGGCCGCACCCTCGCCGCGCCGCAAAGCACCACCACCCTTTGTCCTGGGGGTGGCCACTCAGGCTGTAGAACTCCCAAAAAACATTCAGAGTGGCGGGAATCTCGTGCATGCGGCAGAGAACCTGGAAGACCGTCAGGGCACGCCACGAGTTCGGCACCAGTTGCGTCGGCGCAACTCTTAAACCCCGGAGTACCTGCACGACTAAGTCCGAAGGGGGAAAGCGGAACCCGGCCTGGAGAATGCCCTCATTGATGGCGATCTTCCCTGGAGGAGGATGGGACATCCTCTCCTCAGGCCCCGGGAGCGTAACGTTGCAGGCCTCGGGAAGGTGGTACCGAGCCACGAGTTTGTCTAAGTCTTCGGCGACCAGCTCCGACTTAATGTGGTCTGCTCTCACTTCGCCCATTCCTAATGGCCAATAAACCTACGGTCAAGACGGGGACAAGAAGGGGGGAAAGACCGGGACGACTGGGGTACACTAGTACAAAAGGAGAAAGTATGGAGAGCCCTAAGTAGAAGAATGGGGTAACTCACCGGAAGAGAAGGAAGAACGGCTCCGAGAGCGTCAAAGGAGAAGCAAGCGAACAGTCCGACGGTAACAACGGCAGCGCAAAGGGGAAACTCGAAAATGTCTGTAAAGAGGAAGACGGACGGGGGAGGGCCCCCGGTTAAATAGGCGGAAAGGCGGGTGATGCCTCGATGACGCCAGAGGACGCCTGGCCGCCGAAGGGTCGCTCGCGCCCCAAAGGCGAATCGACACCATTAAGGAAGGATGTCCGCCGAAATCCTCAGACTGCCAGGTCAGCAACAACCGCCATACGCCATAAAGAAGGCGGGGAGCTCGAAGCGCGCGCGCCTCTCCGAGGGATGGCGGCAATCTCGAAGCATCACTCCCTTCACCCGTTCCCCTTCTGGTTCCAGGCTCGGAAGTGGGGGGCTACTGTTACGGGGGAACTAAGCCGCCATGCTCCACGTGACCGGCACGCGCGCCCATGAAGACTACGGCTGTCCTTTGATCCAGCAATCCGACCCCGAGTCGGACATCTTCGGCTCCACAGCCCGACCTCGAGTCGGCTGCCCTTCGATCCAGCAGTCCGGCCCCGAGTCGGACATCTTCGGCTTCGCAGCCCGACCCCGAGTCGGCTGCCCCTTAATCTAGCAATCCGACCCCAAGTCGGATATCCTCAGCACCGCAGCCCGACCCCGAGTCGGCTGCCCCCTGATCCAGCACTCCGACCCCGAGTCGGAGATCTCTTGATAACGACAGGCTGCTTCCCAGAGGCACGCCGAGGCCTCCTGCTCCACTACTCCCTGCAACGGCTGTATCCGATGCTGTTCCACGATCTCCTGTATCAGCCGTACAAAGCGGAACTCCACTACGCCCTGTCATGGCCGTACCCAGCGCTGCTCCACGACGCCCTGTAACGGCCATGTCAGTGGCCACTCCATCGCGCCCCACGATGACAAACCCCCCTGAGAGACCCCCCAGCCAGGTATATATGCGGCTGGGGGGAGAAGGGGGGGTAAGCAATATCTTCCAGAGCACTCTCTTGCTTGCTATTATCATCTCTCCTCCTCCTCCAATCTCCTCTGACTTGATCGTCGGAGGGCCCCCGCTACCCCAGTGGTGGTGCGAGGCTTGCTCGCAGGTTTCCCGGTGGAAGGTGGAGCATAACCAACACCAACCAAGACAACTCAGACGGAACCCCGTTCACACCGCTGTGTCAATCGTTCTCGGTTTGGACCACCAGCAACACTAATTTAATTCATAAATTTTATAGAATTTTTAGTGCAACCATCCAAACAGACCTTTAGATGGCGTCTAAAAAAATTATCTTCAGGTTGGGCTAACCTTGACGTGGCTCGCATGGCCCGTCGGTCCAAATTGAAGTCAAACAGGGTAGGCCTGCGTTCATATAAATAATACTGTTTCGTGCATATAAGCTGGGTGGAGTACAACAAAAAAAGAATTTAAATCTAACTTTACGTATACTATAGCGTTCAAGTCATAATTTCAACTCCATCCATGAAATCAAGAAAAAGAATTATTTAACCATTTAAATGGACCAGGCGATCCATGGATGTGCAGGCTTGCATTGGGCTTGAACTACCTCTATCGTATCCAGAAGCGAGTTAAAGGCACGGAATTTATCCTAAAAACCTTTTTTTCGTATTATTTGAGTTCTAGTAAATTATATAGACACCCCGCTAGTCTGACAAAGTAAGGAGCCATAAAAAACTACAAAAACGCCTCTCATAAAATCAAAATTGATGATTAATGAAAGCTGTGTTCTCCTTACACATGTATTCACTTTGGTGCAGAGGATTCTGTGTTTAGTGAATTCTAAAATGATCCTGATGGATTTTGGAGGTGGCGATGGCGGCCAGTTGATTCATGATTGAATCCTTAGTTGCAGCTTGCTTCGAAGAAGTTTAGCATATTTGGGGCAACCAAGAAATCATTTACAAGCAAAATAAAAGACTGCTAGTTAGCTTTAGGTTAAAATTCGTGATGCAGTGTCTTCTAATCTATATAGGTAATGGGCCGAGTCCATTCTGATACCATTTATAAAAATTCAAAATCACACCCAAAATGACTAGCTATGAGATATTATTTGGATATTTTGATTCTGTATAAGTATCTAAGATCTACCCAGCGAATAATCGATGTGGGACTAAATACATACCCGCATGGATCCTCACACTTTTAGCTTCACCACCTTGCATCAAAGCCCATTAACCCAACCAATCACTGGACGAGCATTTTCTTCTCATTCAAATAAATTGAAACCAAATATATTAGAAGTATTTCATGGGGAATCCTAGGGCTCGTTTGGTTCGCAGGAAAAGAAGGGGGTAAAATGTGATCAATAGAAAAGTAATGAGATGCCTCTTGTTTGGTTAGAGTTTTCAAAGAAGAGAGATGAAAAAATTGTATTTTCATAGAAATATGATTCTTATATTTTATGGAAAAGTTTTTCCCATGAGAAACACGGGAAAGTTACTTTCTCATAAGTCGAGAATCACTTTATTTTTATTTTTTTCCAAAAAACCCTTCAGCATTAAAAAAGCATTTAAAATCTAATTTTATTAAGAGTATAATAGGAATTACACATAACTTTTTGAAAAAAGTGGATAGTCAACCAAACAAAAGCACTCTGAAAATCTATCACTTTTTCATCGTTAACCAAACATGCCAAAAGTGCTTTTTCAGGCATACTTTTTTTATAAATCTACTTCTCAAAAATCATATTTTTACGAAAAAAATACTTTTCGCGAACCAAATGAGCCCTAGGTTTGGGCCAAAAAGTTTTTGACCTGAAGTCGGGTTAGGATGAGTAAGGGTTAAGCTCACATATTAGCGGATGGACCCGTTGGAGATTGGAATCCCCATTTTGTCCCCACCGCCTCATCAATGGATGCTTTGGGGTACGTGGGGAGGCCGTTAAATGTGCTCTCCAACACGGAGTTAGAATTCGTCGTCCGATCCGATCATGGAGTTTGCGTTCTAAGCGGACTCTGCTTTCCTTCCCTTAATCATATGCACCGGCGAGATGGGAACGGGACACAAGCGGAGTGGAGCTGCCGAGTCCATCGTTCTGCGAGGGATTTTGCGTTATAAAAGTAGGAGAAGAAGAGAAATAAATCAATCGCTCTCCGCTCTTCTCATCCCGATCGTTCCCTAATCCAGGAAGAAAGAAAGGGGAGGGGGGGGGGGGGGGGGGGGTCCAGATTCGTTTCTCCTGCGAAGGCATTCGAACCGATTCGTTTGAGGAGTGATTCGGGAGCAGAGATCAGGGTGGAGAAAGAGAGGATTAGGGTAAGATTCCTCCTTTCACCGTCTCTTTTGGAAACTTTCTCCTTTTTTTTCTCCTTTTTTGGCTATTTATGTTTCGAAGAGGCAATTTGGGCATTGCTTTTGCTGTCTAATTATGAATTGAATAAAAACGGGTTTGGTTTGATTGATTAGTTTGGAGAACGAGTACATGCCATCATAAGCTTGGTTATGATGGTGAAGGTTGAAGAATTAGTCGTAGTTGGGTACAATTTTGGTTCAGTTCCATGATGTATGGAGCATGAACCATGCTATTCTGTACTATGAATTTTAATTGGTGCATAGGAGCTTGGGCGTGCAATTCAATAGAAAAATGCAAGCAAGCTTATCCTAGAGAAAATCATAATCTCATGTAGATGCTGGAGCTTCAATGGACCCCTAAACTTGGGATAGCTAATGGTAATTGTGCTTCAGGGCAGTCAATTGTGAACCTCAGGGCTGTGTTTGGTTGCAGAAGAAATTTTGGAGGAGTAAGGAAAAGCTATCTGGATAAGTCTGGAGGAATAAGACTACTCCATGGAATAAGTCTGCAATTGCAAGCAGAATAAATTAACCCAGAATAAATAGGTTATCTTAATATTACTCCAACCTATATGGTGGAGTAATTTATTAGTGTATCAGGTGGCTTAAATGGATTTAGAAGACAAAAGGTTGTGTTTCAACTTTTCATCAAAATCCATTTTGCCCTTCTAGAAAGTGATTCAATCCAAGTGTTCCAATAAGTGTTTGGTTGAAAAAGAATGTAGTAACTGGGTTGTGAAATAAGCTGAGGGACTAAGTGGTTTTTTGTCTCAACAAAATAGGCCTTCCACCATTTGTGAAAAATGGCTAAGTATGATAAGATAATTATAATTTTAATAATATTATTCAAATGTATTATTAAATGTTATTTTAACACTGTTATTTAAACATAAAAAATAATGCCATTTTAATGATACTATTTTATTCAATCATAATTAATAATATTAATAATTTGATATTGGTAGTAACCATTAATACTTTTTTTAATTAATAATATCAATATTATTTAGTTCATAATAATAAATAATCGTATTATGTATTATATATTATTATTTATATTATTATTAATGTTAGTATTTTTGTATTTAAATATTAAAAAAATAATAAGGACAATGGGATCAAAGGAGAGAATAGGCAAAAGATAATTGGGAGGGATAAGGATGGTGGGATAACAATTAAGCACACACCCCACAAATTGTTCTGCTGTTTGGTATAATAATTCTGCCATCCAAGCACAGCCTCAGTGTGTGCATTGTTACATTGTAGATGTCAATACCAGTGCTTGGCTCATGCCTTGGGATGTGGAGTGAAACTAATACTAAGAAACCAAAGGTATATAATTGGGACGGAGAAGATATCAAACAGTTCCCTCGAAACCTAATTGGGAATTTGTAGGAGTTATTCCCTGTTAATTACATTGGAACCATCTCAAGGGTCTAGAAGATACAGTGTGGCAAACATCTAGTGGCAAAGAACAGACTAAACCTTCTGCATGATTGTGAACATGTTTTTAAGTCTGAAGTGTATAATAGCTATCAAGCTAGATCCTCTCATGCAGCTGAGAGTGGTTTAGAATCTTTCAAATCATTTACCGAGATCGCTTCTCTTGAACTTTCATTTTTCCTCCATGCATCATGTGTTTCCTATGAATGAATCCATCACTTACTAAACTTTTCACTAGATCATGCAAAAGCAACACTACCAATTGGAGCACAAATACAACAAAGATTGTGCGAGTGGATTGGTTTGGGCTCTGATATTGCAGCTTGGAATCAGTTTATTATTTTCGTTTTTTATTTCCATTAATTTAAATTACTTTGATATCTGGACTGATGCTGATGTATTTCAAATTTATATGCTGGCTTCTGCTGCTTATTTTTGGATGCTTAAGAGTTACTATTTTTTATTGAGTGGTTTCTTTGGAATATTGTAGATTATACATTTCCATGCCTATCTGTTATTAAATTGACATCTAAGGTTTGTAGTAGTGTCTGCTTTTAGCCAAGTGGTTGGAACTTGCACTTCTTTTCAGACAAATTCCTTTCTTTTTTCCAACTTGCTTGCTGTGCAAAAAGTTTTATCGTCCGGGAAGGGGCTAAACTATTAGTTGCAGAAAGACTGCTCAAAGCTTTTGTCAGGTTTATGTGTTTCAACACATTCTAGAATACATTTTGATTTATAATACTAAATCATCTGTCTCTTTGGATCACAGGTTTCATATTTTAGACAATCTAACATTGTCTCATTCCTAAATGTTTTATCATTCAGAAAAATGCCTCGAAAAGTTAATCATGGACTTGACTATGATGAAGACTATGATGCATACGATGATTATGATGATTATGACTACGATTATGGTGCAGACGGCAATGATTATGAAAATGATAATGGTATGCAAGGAGATGGCAAGTGGCTTCTGTACTTGATATCTCTAATCTATATTCCTTTTATTGTTTTTTTCTCCTCGAAAATCTTTGTTGTCGCACTGTTATCTTGCCATTATAGTAGACATGCTACCAATGATTTATTTTGGTTTTGATTTGTAATTATGTCTTATCCTTTGATGTTTAACACTCTTACACTTGAATAGGTCGTGCAATACATCTCTAGGAATTCATCTTGTTTCTTTATTTTGTTCCACTGTTAAAGGCTTAAGACACAGGTGAACATTTTGGGAAGTCTAACTTTTAAGATAGAAAAATAACAGCATTAACTACTTAAACCTAATAATTAGTTGGAAAGATTAAACAAGTGATTTTTAACCTTTTATGCCTTGCAAATTAAATAGCATGTTGAATTAGTAAGAAAAAGATGTTGGAAGCATCAATAAGCAATCTTAACCTGTTTTTATTGCACGAATTTTGTGTTTGCTTATTCCCCATCATATGAGAGATCTTCTAATTGAGAAGATCCATCAACCTAATACGAAGACAAAGGTCTATCTAGTTTCTTTAGTTATTCAGTTAAACTAGTGTTTTGTTATTGGAGCATATAGCAACAACCATTTCATCGGGCATGCATATTTTTTGATTTTCTGATGGATTTACATGGTTTCATTAATGAAAATTATTTGATGTAGTGAGTAATAAGCTCTAATTGTTTGCCATTCTAGAATTCTTGTTTAGGCAAGGTTATATCATCTGTACTTAGTGTTTTAATCCAGATTTTAATTCTTCCATATTTCCGCAAAAGCATATTGTTCTATAGAGCGAAGGTCCAAAATATGGAATAAGCAAATGTTTCCATGACTCTACCACCTGGCCAATCCTGTTTGTTCCAGTTAATCCCTTTTTTATGGCCACATATCTTTACAACAGAGGAATACGAAATCTTTCTCCTGTTACGAATCGAACGTTTCAATTCATCCGAAACAAGCTCTCTCTTTCTCGACAATGTCTTTGTCATTTGATCCAATAGCATTCCGTTAGATAGGAACATATTTGATAAATATTGATAGTCTCGGATAGAGTATTAGAATGGTGAGATTCATTAGATAATGAACTATTTGTTCCAAGCCATCTCTGGCAATGAATTGAGGACTGAATCATAGTAAATGTATTTGCAGTCTTTTTAGCCATCTTCTTTTGAGCTTTATCTTTTTTACCCTTATCCATAAATCTGAAACCCTCACCATAAAGGGGTTTTGTCTGGCTGCACAACACACTGGTTATTGTAGAGTCCTTGCTAAACATTTATGCTAGTAGATAATGGACTAGGACAGAGGCAAGCAGATGCTCTGGGCTTTTTCCTAGCGTCATGGTAGACATGAAAGAACCACTAGAGGTAATCCATGATATTTATAAGTTCAGTAAATTTTAAATTTAGGGATCAAACTTAACTGAAGAGATATACAAAATGTGAGGTCATTATTTTTTTTATAATTTTGGAACTGTAGTAGCTTCAATCTTGTTTCACAAATAAATGTTGGTTATTGTCAAGAAGTTCCGAGAAATCATATTAGGATAATCAAGTTTTGCCAGTCTTGATCTG